>NC_089006.1:2612858-2912858 GCF_963932015.1 Anas acuta | reverse complement strand
AATAAACAATGCAATAATGTTTGGGGGAGCATGTTTGAGATGTATACATTTTGTAACTACCTTTTTTTGTAGCAACCATTGTAAACATTCCAAATAACCGAGGCTGGTGAGCAACACTTCAAAAGCTCTTGGCTTTAAACTTTGATATTAACCTTCTGTTAATTAGCTCTGGGCCCCTCTGCTTTAGCAGGGGAGGAAGATGGGTGTGATGGTTCCTGGCTAGGAATGGAGGCCTGTTGGGAAAGCTTCCACTCCAGGAGCTGTTTGCCAAAAGAGCAGTTCAGTTTTCAGCTTTAAGGTAACTCTGTCGTGGAGAAGCAACTTGAGCAAAAGCAGACTTTTTTTTCTTTTTAAAGCCAAGCCTATTATCTGAACAATTGAACCTTCCCAGGGGTTGTTTCCCTTCCCTCCCCCCAGTGTTGGCCACTTCCTTTCCCGGTAGGCTTAGAGAAGCCCCGGCCCCTCTAACACATTGCTACACAGGGGTTGAATTTTGCCTTCACTAAGTGCTGGTGCACCAAGCTTTATCACTCATCGCTGGGTTCAACTTAACAGCTTACGTACAAAAGTCTTGTTTTCTTTGAAAAGTTCTGCCTACCCTGGGGGAGGGAAGCCGAGGCCTTCCCTCTCCTGGCCAGGAGTGCTCTTAATGTCTTAATAAGGTACAAGCCATCTTGCTGTGCATTGTAGTTTTTGTGAGGCGTGAGTGTGGAGATGTCGTGTGTAGCTTGTGGTTCGAGCATGCTGCTTGGTCGTAGCAGTTCTAGGGGCCAATCTGGAGAAAAGAACCATATCAAGTGTTTTGATACTAAATTGAGAACTTGTATTACTGTCTTTTGAAATAAAAACCGATCCCTCCACGCTGCTGTCCCCTTGCAGTGCGTTAGTGGGTGAAGGGGAGGGAGGGGGGGAGGGGGCGGCGCCATCTTTTACCTCAGCTGGGGGGGGGGGAGTGGCAGTGCGCATGCGCAAGGCTCCGGCGGCGAGGTGGGCAGGAAGCCTCTGCGCATGCGCGGAGCGGAGCCGTGCCGGAAGGCGGGAAGAGCGCCCTGCCGGCGGCGCCATCTTGGTTCTTCTCTGGCAGGATGGGGCGGGCCCGGCTCCCTTCTCGCCTTTTCCTCCCCCTCCTGTTCTTCGTCCTGCCCGGCCTCGCGTTTAAATTGAACGTGCCCAAAGTGTTGCTGCCCTTCAGTCGGGAGCTGCGGGTCCCTTTTGTGCTGGAGGCTGAGGGGGGCTGTTACTCCTGGTGAGGGAGGGGGCGGTGCTGAAGGGAAGATGGGGGCTGGTGACAGGGGGGCCCTGAGGGGACAAAAAGGAACCGGGGGAGCCGAGAGGAGACGGGAACCCGCTAAGGGTCAGGGCAAGAAGGGAGGGAGAATGTCTGAAGGAAGGAATAGAGGTGGCCCTAGCTGTGCAGTGTGCCTGTGAGGCAGGCTCTCGGCTTGCTGAACAGCACAGGGAGAGGCCTCAGCGTTCTGCCAGGGAGCAGGGGGATATTGACCCGTGTGTTGTGCTGAGCTGTACGGGATGGGTTTACACGGTCAGAGCAGGGCTTGTTTGTTTTCTGGGCTCTGTGTCAACATTAGGACTTGGAGAAGGGGGACCATAAACTGTTGGCCTTTGGAACTTGAAACTTGAGCTGTTGTAACCCGGCGGCACCCAGCACTAAGACTAATGGATTTAAGCAGGGTGTTACAGGAATAAATATTAAAAACTACAGTGTTTTAAAGGCAATATAAACCTGTGTTTATTTGAGCAATCTGCCCCCCTCTTTTGAACCCATTTAAAGATACACTTTTGAGTAGAGTGAGGAAAAATGTCTTCCTGTCTTTCTTTCAGGTATTCCACACATAATGATATAGTCACTGTTGAGTCCATTTATGAGAATGGAAGCATTTGTTCCCAAAAAGCATTGCTCTCTGCTCGGTCTTCACAAGCCACAAAGCTAAGCGGTGTAGTGATAGCTGAGGAAAGTGGTAGGTAGACAAGCAAAAATCCATAAAGCAGAAGGTAATTTGTGAGTTGAGGCTTTTTATGGAAGCCTAGGATTGTACTCATACATTTTTAGAAATATGAACACTTTATTGTTGGAAAACTGTGGTCTGTAAAAAAAAATCTTAAGTTCTGTAGAATAAGAAGCCATGTATTTATTAGTTTCACTAGTAATAATTTATCATGATTCTTAAGCCATTATGAACTAGTAGATGCTGAATTAAGGTTTATTTGTTCTATTGCTTCAGTGACAGGCCATTTACTCCGTTGCGATGTCATTGTTGATCTGATAAACGGTATTGAAATTATCTCCCGAACTCGGGAAATCTATGTGGAAGATTCTCCTCTGGAGCTGGCTGTGAGAGCTCTGGATGTTGAAGGTATTGCTTGTGAGACAAGCTTTCCTGATGTAATTCCAAAGTTTTACTCTGAGGAATAAAAGCTGCTTTTTGTCTTCATATTTAGAAAGAAAGGAAGTTTGATTTCACTGGATCAGCTGGCTAGAATACAGGAGTTTATCTCTCGATACAAATTTTCATTTTTGTTTTCAGGAAACACGTTCAGTAGCTTGTCAGGAATGACTTTTGAATGGAGCATTGCAAAGGATGACGACATCGAAAGTTTAGAACCGTCAAGCAAAGTAAGGTACCTATGCTAGAAATTATAAATGAACGTTTTGCAGTCGCTTTCATCCTGGGATACTCCTGGAATGGGTAAGAAATAGGATGGGTAAATTGGGACAGAGATGAGAAGTGATTTATCACTGCACCGCCAGTAGGTGTAAGAGTGCTGTTAATTTGGCTTTTAGATAAATCACGTGAGTAAAATTGGCAGCAGGGGCAGTCTGCTGAGAGAATGCTTTTGGTTTGAATGCAAGGATAGTAAGTATTGTACAGTTTAAAATGGTTTGTGATAGCCTAGCCCATGTTGGCATCACAGGGCCCAATAGTAACGAGACAATGATCAGCAAATCTTGTCAGAGCAATTCAGAAGGTCCATTTTTGGGGCCCTCAAGCACAAAAAAAGAGACTGAGAGACAGGAGTCCAGCAGACACTTGTGAAAAAGTGTCTGGAGCAGGAGCCATGATAGAAGAGGTTCAGGGAATTGAGTTTGTTTAGCTTAGGAGAAAGGTAATTCATCTACATTGTACTAGTGAATCTGAAATGATCATGGAGATCATACCAAAAGTTACTTTTTTTTTTTTGGTCAGGATTTTAAAATACTCAGAAGCTGACTACTCTCCACCAGACTACATAACTGAGATGGAAAGAGCAGAAAAACAAGGAGACAGGATTCTGGTGTCAGGAATCAAAACTGGTGCAGCAGTCATAAAAGTCCGAATACAAGAATCAACCTACAAGGTGAATAATGACTAAAAATCCTTCTTTTCAGTTCAAAAGAATATAAATTCTTAAAGTTTGGGAACCCATTTTTTAGAAAGTGAAATTTAAGAGTGTGCATAAGTACATGTGAAGTTATCTGTCTTGCTGCATTACAGAGACAGCTGAGACTACCACAAGTAACAGATAAGAGAAAAGAAAAATCTCTTTAGTACCACTTCTAACAGTATTGTTAGGATTACCAATTTTGCTGGTTTTCCCACACTAAATATTGAAGATACTGTGAGAGTTATATTTTTTTTTCTTGTCATTAGTTGTCCTTCACATAACAATAGAAAAATAAAAGTAAGCACGTAACTGAAATAGCAGAATGGCAAGGGAATGTAGGGCAACCAGAATATTGAGCAGGTAAGGATATGGAGAAAGTGTTACTAGATTTTAATTTGTGCTATTAAAGTGCATTTACTCCTTTTCCATCAGAAAGTAGCTGCTGCCTCGATCCGTTTGCTGGTTCTAGAGAATATCCTCCTGATACCGTCTCACGATGTTTACCTCCTGGTTGGAGCATACATAAAATACCAAGTAGCAAAAATGGTCCGGGGGAAGGTGACAGGTAAATTATTCTCCTAGTACCACCATATTTTACCCAATCTTCTGCTGGCATTCCTAGCTAAATGCACTGTCCTAACAGTTTGGTTTTGTAGAACTGTTCTCTAATGTGAAAAACGAGGCTCCAAGGAGGGCTCCAAAACCACCCTGGGATTGGTTCAGCAGTGGGCAGAGAGGGCTCCTCTGTGTTGGTTCAGGACTGGGCAGAGCGGGCTCCAGAACCACCCTGGGACTGGTCCAGGAGAGGCTCCAAAGTGCCCGTGGCCCGTTCATGGTGCAGGGAGTGGGCCAGCAGCGGTGTGGAGAGGAATCCAGAGAGACCCTGGGGACTGGACCAGAAATGGACCAGAAATGGGCCAATGGGAGCTGCAGTGAAGGCCCAGGGATGGGCTCAGAAATGGTCTGATGGGGGCTCCGACAGAAGCCCAGCAATTGCTCCAATAATGGGCCAGCGGGGGCTGCATTAACGCCCAGCGATGGGCCCGGTGGCAGCTTGGTGGAGGCTCCAAGAAGCACCTGAGGGCTGTGAGTTTGTTGGAGGTGGTAGGAGTTGCCCCTGATTTTTCAAACCTCGTGTGTCCATGCCTGAGAGTTGAACTAACGCACGTGTGCCAGTGGGGAGAAAATGTCAGCTAATTACATGTTTATGTTGCTTGTTTGCTGTCATTATTGTCTGATCCTTGCATTGGTACCTGTGTAAAGATAAAGTTTCATAGGGGAGTGTAGATGGTTATCAAATTAATGTAACTTTTGAAGTAACCTCTTTGCAGAATTAGAATTTCCTCTTGAACACTATGACCTTGAACTTCGCGATCAAGTTATTGGGCCTGGTGGCTCTAACATTCTGCCAGTGGCCAGCCTGGAGGTGAAGACAGCCATTGTGAGAGCAGTGCAGTTAGGACAGAGCACTCTTACCTTTGTTCATAAAAGTATCCTTCTAAAGAGACTTCCTGCCATATATTGTGTGCTAATCCATAGCTATCCTCTTTTCCAAGCATGGGCAACTCTATCTATAGTAACAGAGGCTGTGAGTAAAAGAGATTGTAAAGGCAAACAGGATTTTTTGAGATTTGATTCTGAGTTTCTCTGAATGCTTTAACTTTTCAGAGTAGTTACTTTGTTAGACAGGGATTCCTTTTTGAGTCTCCACCTTTCTTCTGGGTCAGCATGTCAGCACAGTCAGTGGTCAGCCTCAAGAGCCTCCTTGCTGCCTGCTGGCTGTTCAGCAAGAGGTCACTTTGTAGCCTGTACACTTCCTCTCTCTCCTACATTGACAATGACTCCTCCTCCAGCCAATTACACAATGTAGTTTTTATTGACGGGAACAGAAAGACACTCTGATGTCGATGAAAATTGGATCAAGCCCCAGATTCCCTCACTTATTCTGTGTTTAAACCACTTGGAGTTTTATAGATCACTGAGGATGGATGTGTGCTTTTTTCATAAAATGAAAATCCCTAAAGAATTCCTATGCGAGAATAAAGATGTGCACATGCGAGCTGCTTCTGGACTTCCAAATTGCACTATCTATGTCGTAGAAGCTGGATTTTTAGGTAATAAGGAAGTGGAAGTTTGATTGTAAAAGTAACTTTTTTTTTTAAATCAGGAAAATACTGCTTTAAAATACCATTGTATTCTTTATGCTGCCAATAAGTACCTAAAACTTAAGGCAAAAACAGACTGCATCTTTTCAAGTGCACTGATTTGAAAATTGAAGTTGGCTTTGCTCTGTTTGATGGGCTGCTTTCTAAATCAGAGTAATTAAGCCAAAGATTAGCAACAGAGAATGTGCTTCAGAGCTCGGAAAGAATGTGTCATAATTGCCTTACATGCCATTTTTGTACTTCTTGCTGAACTATATATTTTTGTTAGAGAGTGCTTGGATTCAAGAATTTGTTTTTACATGATACTGGATACTTTAGAGGATGAATAATGAGAACCTTTCTGCTTCAGTCACTATTTCTTATCCAGGAAGGTTTCATAGTGACTGTAAGCCCTTACTGCCTCATGGCTGGCATTCTGCATTCTACACTAAAATCTGTTTATTGGCAGCAGAAAGATGTCTCTGTTACAAAACATAGCATCACTGGCACTCTCACTGATTGAGGACAAACGGAGTACAACCTTAAGGTTTCTAAACCAATTTAGGAATTCTTCAGTTATCCTTCAGACTAAGAAAAGCAACTCTAGTACTGACCGTTAGCAATGAAGGATGCTTTACCACTGCTGGTTGCTGCTGATAGTGTTCTCAAGAGCGAACCACATTTTTTATTTCAGGTTTCACTGTCTATCCAGGAGACAGATGGATCCTGGAAGTGCAGCGAGAGTATGTGATCACTGTAGAAGTTTATGATAGAGACAGCACTAAAGTTTATTTATCCGATGTGAGTACGTGTTTAGTTAGCAAGGAGCAGCCGCCAGAGGAGTGCCCTGATGAATTATGTTACTGTCATGGAGGGTGTGGGATGAATACAACATTCCTGCCCTTTCCAAGTTTATTGAAAGTACTTCCTCAGAGAGATACAGAGGTAGATGATCTTTAAGGTCCCTTCCAACCCAGGCCGTTCTGTGATTCATTTTACGTGTAGGACCGGTAAGGAAATTAGAGAGAGAAGGAAATTAACTCTTGCTCTGTTATCATCTCAATCTTTCCTGCAGTCTCTCAAAAAAATTTCCATTCAGTTTCATCTGTACCAATCTTCCCTGTGTTACAAACCTGTACAGAAATGCACGATGCTGTGGGTGTTCATGGAAAATGAATCAGGTTTTCCTTGGAAGGGGGACACAATGTTCACCAATTTTTGTCACTTTGCAGAATCTCCGAATAATTCACCACTTTTCTAAGGAGTATTTTGAAGAGCTAATATCTTCTCATAATGGATCTTACCATATAGTTCAAGTCCTAAAAGATGGCATCACAGGGATAAAAGCTGAACTGGTTTCTGTTCTTCAACAGGTAAGAGACAAGGATGGTAGTAATTTTCTTCAGGATATGTTTTTTTCCTAGTCCCTCAGATTGTCCCATAATACTGCGCACATCTATGTGAAACGAGCTGCTCTGTGATTCCAGTTATGCTATATTTATCCTGCTAGAACAAGTTATTCTCCACAAGGTCTTTGCAGACGATGCCTTCTGCTGTTTCTGAATTGTGAGCAGTCCAAGAGGCAAATATGATTCTCTTGGATATGTGAGAAATCGGGCAGATGCAAAGAAAGGCTGGGAAGAAATGAATTACACCGGGGATTGCTGAACTTCCTGCTCTGGTGTTGGAGTAGCAACAGCTCTTCCCAGAGCTGCATGCAGCATGTCTTCGTATACAGGCCATGTGCGGGTCAATGGCACTCTTGTTCTTTGCCAAGTAGCGTTCTTGTAAACAACCTCCATAGTTTTGGAATGAGGGTGTTCCAGGGACTGTTCTCCATGAGGGAATTAGGTGTAGTTGTTGAAGCTGATGAGTTTGAAAGCAGAAGCATGTTAGTCCATGCCAGCTGGCCTCAGCAGCTGGGAATATAAATTAAATGTGTTAAGGAGATAGTGAAAATGTAGCCATAGACTCCTGCCTCTATTTGTACACAAAATAAAATATGTTGGAAACAATTGGACTTGTTACAGCTGCATTTGGATCACTCCCCCAAAAGCAGCAATTGATTTCAGATACTTTTTTTTTTTTTTTTTTAAAGCTTACATTCTAAGCAATCGGTACAATCTTCTTCATGGGGTTTCAGGCCTTTTCAGACCTATATCAAGTGTGTAAAAACCTTAGCTTTCTCCTGTCAGTTGTGAGCTACTTTGGTTGAAAGACGGTGTCCTTTTTCCCCCTTGTTTTTAGGATGGCTCTCAGGCTTACTTACCTGTACCAGTCAGGCACGAACAGGAGGTGAAGATTTACCTTCCCATCAAACTGTCACCTTCTGTCCTTGCGTTTCCACACCATCCCATGGAAGTCCTGTATCGATACAACCTTCAGGTGAAGCTGAATATGTCCTGGGAAATCATGAAAGCCTCCTTGGCTTGAGATCCTCTTCCAGAAGAAAAGTGAATTAAAAACTTGCAGCAAATTGAGGCTCAGTGAGAATCCTGAGCACTGAACAGGCAAAACCACTCCTGTTTTCCTGCTTTAACCTTGTAACTGTTCTTCTGCTCCCTCCAGCAAAATCAGTTTTTCATTGATAAAGCAACATAATCTTTTCATTTCTCCAGAAATGCTGTGTTCTAATCCTCCAGTGCTTTTTTCACCCCTTTGCTTTTCCATTTTCTTTTTCTGTCATGTCTGTTATTTTGTTCTTTGGTCCAATGCCTGTGGTCCCAGTTCATTTGTTGTTCACTTGGCTATACATCATTAAAGTTCACTGCAGTTTTCAACTGCTGAAAGTGTTGTGTAAGTATAAGAAAAGGCAGTAGAGATGTACTTTTATTCTATTCTTTCACTTTTCTGTTCTTTCTCTTTACTCACCTGGGGAAAAGGTCCTCCCTTTGACTTTGCTGGGAATATTTGATTCTACTTGAGTTGTAGAATAAGCCTACTTGTTTTTCCTTTATACTTCTAACAATCCATCATTATATGTACGAGAAGTTTGAAAAGTACTTTGAGATCTTCAGTGGAAAAAAAAATACAGGAATGCTGCTGTTTTATTTATTTTTACTGCTGTTCCATAGCTAAAGAGCCCAAACTTAGATATATTTGTCAGATCAATAATGCTCATATGATACCAGCATGTCATCCTACTTCTGTTTCCAGGACGCTGTTTACCTTCACTTTACATTGCTTGCCTTTTCTTCTATTTTGATAGGTAGAAGGAGGCAGTGGCAATTTCTCATGGATTTCCTCCAACCAGACTGTGGTCACCGTCACCATAAAAGGTGTCGTGACCGGAGGCTTGGCCCAGGGGCACTGCATTGTTCAGGCCAGAGATGTACAGAACCCCTTACATTATGGAGAAATACAGGGAAGTCTCTTTTCTGGGCAGATTATTGTTCTGAAATGATAGCTTGTCCAGGCTTAGAAACTGAAAGTTTCTGCCTGAAGGTCAAAGTTTGTTGGGCACCTGTTCAGTAGCAATGGGCTTGGTTCTCCTGTGGCTTTTATTGCAGTTTTGTCAGTGGAACTCGTTCCAGTTTACATTCCTGTTAATAAGTAGACCTGAATCTTAGTTTTTCATATTTCTTGTGTATCAAGTGCTTCCTAATGCAGTACACTTTAGCTATCGAATACAGCATTGTTTTATTTTAGATTGCATTTAATTTCATATACGAACTATTGAAGCACTTGTAAACAGACGTGCTGTCAAAACATTTTCATGTACTTTAATTCGGGGTGTTTCCTGCTCCAGCCTGGGCTGTTAGGCCATGCTGTAGTTCTGACTTCGTTGTGCTAGTTCCTTCTGCTCTCACAGGGTGCTGCCCTGAACTTTGCTCCTGCAGGTGTATGTGGAACAGCTGGCAAAGGTGGAACTTTTGCCATTTCGTGCAGACGTTGAGATTGGCCAAATTTTGGAAGCTCCTCTCAAGATGTATTTCACGGAGAGGGAAACAAGGGAGAACATTGCTTTCACTGATTGTTCCCTCTTACCTTTGGATATAAGCATGGAAAAGCAAGGAGTATTTGTCCTTGCTGAAGAAGGTATGATCACTTAGCTCCAAAATACTTGTTTCCCTAAGTGTGTTTTAAATAATTTCCCTGAAGTCACCCCCATGTACGGTACGTGGGGATTTCATTAGCCACTAACAAAGTCTGAGGCAGTCACTGGGTTTGAAGAGTCTCGTGGCACAACTAGATGGAAGCATTGGAAAGATGGGACATTCGGGGAAACATTTTGGGAAAAATGGTTAAAGATTCTGCTGCGTTTCATCTCTCGTAAGAGACCTGCTGCAAAGATGTTCTTAATTTTTAGGTAATCAGAAGCCTGGACAGACATTCTGCTCCAGCTTCCAGTTAGAAGCAAAGTCTGTAGGACATACGCTACTGACAGCAAGCATTATTGTGCACCATCAGCATTTTGAAACAAGTGCAGTGTTTGCTGCTTATGAACCTCTCAAGGTGAGGAAGTGTGCGTGTTCACCCCATTCTGTTTGAATTACTAAATTGGTGAGGAGTCAATGCATTTGTTACACAGTGCCAAGTCCCGAATCATTTTCTCTAGAAACAAATTTGCAGCTGGGAATTGACTGACACCTAGAAAAACATGAACCTCTTATTCTATCAGATAGAAGTAAATCAGTTTGACAGTCAACTTGACCATTGTTTTAATTGTGAAAAATCAGCAGGGCATTTGAGGTAGTCTTCATTTTTCTGAGCTGTGTGCTGTTCTGTCAGCATTTTAGTAGGTGTGCACCAAGCAAGATTTCTCAGTTAGATTGGAATAAATGAATAGAAGAACAAATTATGTTATTTGTAAGGATGTGTAGTTCCTTGTCTGCTTCTCATATGTGTGAATGGCCCCGTGTACAGCTACAGCACTGAAAAAGTCCTCTGGCTTGGTCTTAAACATCATTTATATTGCCAGAGTAGTTAAGAGGCCTTATGCTAAATGGTAGTATCAGTAGTTCTTATTTTTGTTCCTTTTTGACCAGTGTCTCACTGTCAACTTGCATTAAAAGTGTGAATTTCTGCTTTTTTGTCTTCACAGGCTGTCAACCCAGTAGAGATGGCTTTAGTGACCTGGCAGGCAGCAAAGGAGATGGTATTTGAAGGTGGGCCAGGACCGTGGGTTTTGGAACCATCTCGTTTCTTTTCGGAACTAACTGTGGAGCATGAAGAAAAAATTGAGGCTGTACAAGTCCGATTTCCAACAAAAAGGAAACTGAACCAGTACGTTTATCAGGTTGTATGCCTGCAGCTGGGGGAGCAAGTAAGGAAACCTCTAATCTTTCTGGCAACTTAATACAGAAATGCAAACAGTGTGGATAAAATTGCATGTAGAGTCTCATAAATACCATTTTCCTTGACTAAAAAGTGCATAGCCTGTGGTAGTATTAGCTAAGTAAAGGTGAGTTTCATTGTCATTACACCTGTTGGTGTAACAGTCCCCCCTCTACTCAGAACTGTGTTTAGGAAAAAAAATATAAGTGCACGTCCTATTCAGGCCAGCAGTTGTGTCATACATACGTAGACAGTTGTAATGAAAATTTCCTATAAACTGTGCCTACAGAAAGTTTCTCAGGTCACCTTTAAAAGAAAAAAAATAGCCATCTTTCTCTCACAATGATACTGGCATACACTTACTTCAGTAGTGTACATTCAACCCCATGCATGCAATCCTTTGCATTTTAAGACACTGTTGAACGTGCCAATTTTAAGCACAGATAGAATGGATGAAGCTGGCTGCGTAACCGTCTTGTTGCCTGTCCTTGAAGGTGCTCACGTTCCGAGTAGGTAACCAGCCAGGGCTCCTGAACCCTGCTCCTGCCGTGGAGGCGATCCAGGTGACGTTCATCTGTGCTCATCCCGCCAGTATGTCTGTGACCCCCGTGTATGAAGCAGCTACTGGTGTTCAGCCTTGTCCATTGCCGCAGCAGAGCAAACAGCTAGTAAGACTTGAAACAGAGCTAATAATGTTAATGCTGTGCTAGGATCCTGCACTCGTTTGGGGGATGGTTGGGAATGTGGGACATGTAAGGTACTGTCTGTCCTTAGGTAAAGATTGTGCATTGTTAACTGTTATTGCAGAGCTCTGTACTGGCAAAGTTATCTGTCTAGCAGTGAAATAACTTCCTTCACAAAAACTGACAACCCGGTCCCCTTGCTGACAAGGTGTTCTCTGGCCGCTGTGTTCAATTTGGCAGTAATTGACTTTCTAAATAGGAAAGCTCAAAAAGAGGAATTTGAAGAACCTGAACCCTGTAATGTGTTGGGGTGATGAAGCTGTAGCCGAGATGAAAGGAGCAGTCACTGCTAAATAGAAACCTGTCCATCACGGTTTGACTGATCCTTGTTTAGGAGGAGGAAATGTTTCTTCTAAGGCCAGGCACGAGGTTACCAATAGAAACTGTTTCTTTGGTTGTAGGTCCCCATATCCAGCATGAGGAGTACGGTTCTGGAGTTAGCTGTGTTTGATCATCAGCGGCGGAAGTTTGACAACTTCAGTTCTCTGGTGCTCGAGTGGAAATCGTCCAATGAAACCCTTGCACACTTCTCTGAGGCTAGAAGCATGAAGATGGTAGCGAAGGATGATGGGACTGGGCAGACCCAGCTTCACGGTACTGCTCAGAATCGATAGGAACCGTGACTGTCTGCATCATCGCGTTCTGTCTTTCTTCCTCCTTTCCACCTAACAGAAACATGACTAGAGTGCTTACTTCTGTTTCCTCTAATAATTCAAAACTCATAGTGCAGTTGTGAAATACTCTCTCAGAGTTGTGGCCCATCTGTAGCGTGGACGGTGTAGCAACAATACTTAGGAACTGCATGGTTGTTTTTTGTTATCTCCTTAACACTGTGATTACAAACAGGTATCTTTCAGAGGCACCAAAACAGGTGTTCTCTGTAAAGCCCAAAACTGAAGTATTTCTTGGGATTAGCTTTTAGTGAACACGTTGTCATCGTAAGTCTTCCATTCCTGGGAGTTCAGTCTGTTTCCCTTGACAACAAATATTCTGTCTCAGCAAATCAGTAACACCTACTTGCAGAGCTTTTCTAGTATATTCATGTCCTAATAGCAGGGTAATTGATACATTTCAGACTGATATTGTGGTAGGTTGTATTGTGTGTTTGTAAATGTGAAGAGAAGGACTGGTGAAAGAACAATTCAAGTAAATACCACAGAATAAAATTACTTTATCCTGATGTTTAAAATCGTTTCTCAGGAAATCGGTGAAATTTTAAAAATCTTCAAAATTCTGATTATTTCTTACGTCCTGATGTGTGTGTTTTGCATCTGTTGCTTGCAGGACATCAGCTTCTAGAAGTGCACCAAATTAAAGGTACTGTTTATGTTGGAGTCAGCTTTGTGAACTACGCATTACAAGGTGGCCCAAAAGTGAGTAATGAGGAGCTTTTCTGGTGGGCAGAAGAGGGGTTGCTTGCCTTTCCCCCGATCTTTCTTTCATTTGATGGCAAAATATCCTTGACAGTCAAGGGTAATGGAGTAACAATTCATTTTCAGTTCTCAATACCGACCTTTGTGCTTTCACAGGGAGGGTTTATTTCAGTGTGTAGTTATGTGGGGGAAATGCTCATTTGCTATCTGCAATCATCGTTTCCTTTCTGTACAAGAGAAGGAAGAAAGTGGTGCTTTTGTAACCTGAGCAATACTGATGTAATAGCTTTCTGATCGTGTTTGCATTCCTAGGAAGTGTCTAACCTGCTTACCTCTGCTTCTGTGGAGCTTTTATTGGTAGAGGATGTGACTGTCGTGCCAGATAATGCCACTATATATAATCATCCTGCTGTAAAGGTAAGAACCTTGCTCACAGCTTATTTTGTGCCTTCTCATTCCTTGATGATTTGGGTAGCCTTTTACTGAAGCATCAAGAGATGCTTCCCACTGGTTTTGGAAGGCAGAAAGGACCTATCTGCGTAAACTCATGAACCCATTTCACTTTGGTGAAGCAATTTTCCCTTTATTATTCCAAGTGGTATTTGATGCTAAGTGTAATTTATGTGCTGTGGTGGAATCACACCACTGCTAACTCAGTGATGTGTTATTTGTTGTTTGAGAGGAAAAACTTATTGTCATCAGGTTTCAGACATCTGCCTTTCTACGTTGGTATTTTAATCTGCGAAGAAATGGTGACCCTGTGTGATTGGCTAGATTGTTTTGGTGATGTCCTCATTCAGGGGCTGATTGCTCAGGGTTTCATTCTGCTCTTTATTCAATTCTTTCTTGAGCAGAATCTCTGCTGGTAGCTTAAAAATAAATAAAAATAAAAATAAAAAATAAAAAAGACCTCAGATTTTATAGCTCAAAGTCTGTAGTGATCTCCCCTTTTCTTAACAAAACTTAAAACAGTCGAGGATTAAGGGCTTAGATCTTTCATGTGATTTTGTTTTCATTGACAGGAGCTATTTGACCTAGTGGAAGGATCTGGATACTTTCTGGTCAACAGCAGTGAGGGTGGAATAGTAAACATGAAGTATCGGGAGGCGGAAAGTGCCATTGAGGTAATTATAGTTGAGATGTTATGCGCTAGAGAAGCCTGGGTTGAGAATTTTAAAGGGAGGTTCATCCTCTGGAAAAAGGAAGAAATAACCTTTTTTTTTTTTTTTTTTTTTTTCTCTTTTCCTTTCCTCTGTCTCAGTCATTGTTGTTCTTGGAGCTGGTTACATATATTCCGTTTCTGTGTCCCAGGCCACTTCATCTTAAGCAACTATGTAATTCAGGCCAAATATTTGCTTCAAAGAGCATTAACTTAAGGGGAATCCTGTTATTTATTAAATAGGCCATGTTAGTTGTGCATAGATAATCACTATTTATATTCTTTACTCATGGCTTACATCCTGGTTAGACTGAGATTTTCATTTTATCTAGTTCCTTATCAAAATTCCTTCCTACAGATTTCTGCACTGCTATATCCTCCAGCAATATCTGCAGTACAGCTTGGCATTCATGACCCAAAGGGCATGAGTTAGTAGCTGAGTCAGAAATCAAACCTTTGTCAGGTTTTATTTGAGACAGAAATCTAATCTCACTGCCAGAGAAGAAACACTCTGAACTTTTGACTGCTGCATAGTTTTGAAGTGGAAGCCAGATGTGTTAGGGCATTTAAAATTATGCAGGACAATGCACTTCTCCGTTTGTTCCAGGAAAGAATCCTGTGGTGAATTACACTGACTGAACCCAGTGAAGTCTTTCTTATGCACCAAATCAGCATAACTGAGTACCAATGAGCAACGTGGTTGATTTGAGCAGTGCCTTTGAGCAGAATCCCTCATTTTTGTCAATCTATATTCTCTGTAATAGACATACAAATATCTTCTTCAGTTACTGTGGTTGTGCCTGTTTGCTTTTGTTATAGGTCACCCCTCTGCAGCCTGGATCTTTAAGCCTGGAAATTTATGATCTCTGTTTGGCATTGTTGGAACCGGTTACTGCCTATCTGCACGTGTCTGACATGTATGAAGTGGAAGTGGATCTCACTGATAAGGTGATACAAACTTGGAGAAGCTCAAAAGTTTCTAAGACCTGATGCGGTAGGATATAATTCCCCTGCCCACAGGGAGGAGGCAGCACCAGGAGATGCATCTTAGGATCGAGCATCCAGAGCAGAGCATAGATGTAGAGGCCTTAAGAAAGAGTGTAGGAATCCCTCTCTTCCTTTCCCCTTTGCTTTTTCTTTTTAATCTAGCTTGAGATTGGCAAATCTGTCGTTGTTACTGTTCAAGTCCTGGGTTTTCAGCGACTTCCCTTGCAGAGTAAATACTTCAAGTACATGAAGCTGACGCTGCAAGCAGCATCACCTATTGTTACACTTGCGTAAGTATTACAACTGGTGGGTTGGAACATTCTTAAGTGCTGATAATATTCACCTTGTATTGAAAAACAGAACCAATAATTACAGAAGAACTGTTTACAACCCTCTAGCTGTTTGCTGGCTTTGCATAAACGTTGATGGAGTGCATGGAAGGTGTCAGGACTGTAACTGCCAGTTTTAGCAATTGATTCTCAGGATAATTTCCACTTACCTTTCTGTAAAAAGTAAATTAATGTATGCGTATCTTTTGTGGCAGGCTGGGTGATTTAACTCATATTTGCAAAGCTCTTGAGATTTGTGGTTGCAGATGACAAAATGTTCTGCAAGATGTTTTGTCATCTCTACTGCCTGTGTTTCTGTGTCACCGCGTGAGTGTATTAAATATCTGAAAGAGTCTGAAATACCTCTGCGTTACTTTACACCTGGTAGCTCTGGATATAAACTTTTCTTTTGAGGGAGGAATTGATTCCTGCACATTTACTGTATTTATTGTGTAGTGTTTTGCCACTCAGAGCTCTATGCGTTCTATCTCTATGACTATGGATAACTCAAAGTAAAAACCTCGATGTTATAGTAGTCACACTCTGTTCCTGCCTGAGTTACCTCTTAGTTATAATACAGGAAATGAAAAGAGAAGTCATGCTAAATTGTCTTCATAGGCAAATGGAAGAAGTGGGAGAATATTCTGAACTGCACGTACTTCAGGCTGTTGCTGTAGGCCAGACTACTTTGGTAGCTACAGCCTGGGACAAGATGGGAAGAAGAATTACTTCTGCTCCTCGGAAAGTTGAGGTAAGAATGCATAGCTTTGAAATCTGCTCACTTTGAATGTTTCTGACCCACTGTAGAATCCTTGTATTCAAAGTTCTTTAGGAAAAAAAAAAAAAAAGCCTGCTTGTATGATGATGTTCTAAAGCCTTGATGTTCTCTGACTCCTAAATTCTTGTAAAAAAGGATCCTTATAAATCTCATTAGTAATCATTGGTACCATTTCTGTATTTTGGCAGTGTCTGTTTTTCTCCTAGCCCCTTTATTCAAAAGGAAGAATCCACTTCTCTTACTAGAAATCTCTGTACACAATAATACATTTCTCAGAAGTATGTCCTAAGATCTACTTAGACATGCTCATGTGATAATTCAACACTAACAGTCCTAGTATTCTGTCTAGTGACATGTTTTTTCCCCACAAAAACAAACAAACAAACAAAATGTATAACATTTTAAAGTAGAATGTTCTTCCCTTATACCAGGTCTTTCCTCCATTTAAACTGATTCCAAAGAAAATTACTCTTATTCCACACAACATGGTGCAAGTGAGTATTATTTCTTCTGAGCAAATGATAATTTTTTGCTTCCTTTCCCCCTCAGTATTGGTGCGCTTAATGTTGGTGAAAAGAGCTTGATTAAACTAGGAGTAAAGGCTCTGAATCCTATTACCAGTCTTATTCCCAAATCCTGGCTTGTGGTAATCCGGTGGTGGCCAGACCTCTCTTTATCAGCAGTTAAGTGGATCAAGGTAGACAGTAAATTCTAGAGCCCTTCTGTGTTGGCTTTTATAATGAGCTTCGTTGATCCAGCTAGCTGCTTCTGGCATGTGTGTCCTGAAGCAGGAGAGCTGAGTCGCTGCAGGCACAGCAAGCGTGGTCCTGAAGCTTGGCCACTTCTGTGACTGGTCTGCTTGGCCAGCCTAAAGGACATGTGAAGGTGGGTTTCCACATGGAATGCTGATAGTTTGAAGTGAAGTGGCTATAGCATGTTCAGGTGGGGGGGAAAGAACAGGCAACTAGAGATAGAAATTAGTGAGTCTAGATGCTGTGGTTTAGAGAATTAGCGTGTGTTTGTTTTCTCAGTGAACATCTTGTGTATTATTTAAATACACTTCAGGTGATGTCAGAAGGTGGTCCCCAGCCGCAGTCCAGCATCCACTTCTCTGTCACTAACTCCTCTGTTGCTGAGGTTAACCAGCTTGGACAAGTCACAGCAAGAACAGTAGGAACAACCACGATACAGGGCGCTATTCGGGTGGTTAGTGAAGACACAGGAGGAGTTACTGTTTTTTCACAGGTATCTTTCCATTATATTCCTCAATCTTTCTTCCTTTCCCTTTTTCTTAGAAAGACTGGTAATGGTTTCTCAGGCGTTTTAATTACGTTGGTTGCTCTGATATGGAAAATCTGACCTTGGAAAAAACTTCCACTAATATTTGTAGTGTGGCAGTAAAAGGAAGAGGCTAACTTCTTTCCTATTGTAAACAAAAGACGAGGCCACCACAAGTTAGATGGGAAGCTTTCTCTGGGCATTTTTTTTTTTTTGCTTTCTGGCGCCCCCAGTGGGATATTGTTAAAGGCGCTGGTTAGTCCATGAGACAAGCCAACAGGAGTTAAAGATCTTTAAAGGACATCTTAATGTGTCAGGGTTGTCAGCAGTTACCACCACTGGAGAGTTGACAGTTTCTGTAGATGACAAGGCAGCATGGCGATCTTACTGCCCACTTGGAGGCACTGCGAGATGTGCGAGCTGAACCTTCCCTGCCTGGCAAAGAAGTTAAGCCCTTAACCAGATATGGACAGTTTGTTTCAGGGGTCAAGCTACAGGCCACTTGCAGGCTGCTCAGGTCAGTTCGATGTCTCAAAGCTTAATTGTTTTTTTCTTTTGCAGGATCAAGTGGAATTAGAAGTAGTTCAGTTAAAAGCAGTAAGAATTCACGTACCTGCTACAAGACTTATAACAGGCACCGAGGTACGTATTGTAGCTGATACTGGAAACTTCTGTTGGCCAAAAGTTGAGGGGGATTCTTATCCTAATAGATAGGTCTAAACCCTGAAGTAGGTGTTGATTTGAGTGCAGGAATCAATAAAAAGAATGTCAGTGTTCTAGTTTGGTAAGCCTAATGTGCTAAAGAAAAGTAGCACAACTAGATTAAAGAGAAGCAACAGCCTTGTCCGGATGTTTGGGCTGGTTGTTTACCTACTGCAAGGAATTCAAGTCTTGTAATCAGCTACAGCTCTGCACTTAACCGAAGTTATGATCTGGGAAACAACTGTGTGTGAGGTCAACAGAGCTGGGGCTAGTGAGGAGGAGCTTAGAGTGCCGAGTCACAGATGCCTGAAGGAGTGGTTTTAGTTGTGTTTTAGCTCTCAAATGCAGGGTATGTACTTTCTGAAATTCCTTTTTCAGAAATGTGGAGGGCTGTCACGTGCTTTGGGTGCTTTAAAAATGAATGAGAAAGATTCTGAAGGGAGATTTTGGCAGTCAGTAAGGAATACATTTTCAAAAAGTGAATTTCTTAGCTGCTACAGAATATCTGGATATGTTCAGATAGAAAACATTGTTTAGAGGCAGCTTGCCCTCCCCCTCCCCCCCCGTTTCCCTGGAGATACAAGGGCTGGTTTCAGATCTTGAAATATATATTCAGCAGATTCTTGGTGGGAAGAGGGTGTGATCCATTGAGGTTAGTGTTTTAAGCAAGGGACCGGAGGGCTTGTGTTGTGTTTTAAAGGACTGCAGAGAATATACTACTGATAATAAATTCCTGGAGTGTGTGTCATACATGATTCCCCTTCCATTCCCAATTTTAGGGGGGTTGTGTTCAATTTCTAATGGCATAGCTGACCTCACATTTCTATGGTGACAGTATTCTTCCTTTCCAGATGCCAGTCTTTGTCGTGGGGCTGAACAACGTGCTGACTCCATTTTCCTTCAGTAATGCTAACCCAGAACTGAGATTTCAGTGGTCAGTGAGCAAAAGAGATGTTCTAGACCTTCTTCCTCGACACACGAAGGTATGGAGAAAGCCACAAGAATGGGTTTAAGATCTGGTGCTGTTGCTGAATGCATCAGAAGATTTTTCAGAACATTTCACGTACAACTTTTGAACTTGTAGTAATGTCACTGTAATTTGTTTTTTTATTTTACCTATTACGTATGTGTGGTCCAGATTGAGCTGGTTGAGGCTGTGCCATTAGAAACTTCTGTATGTCCTATGAAAAGCAGCTAAGTCTGAACAGTTGAACTCGCATCTGTGATAAGAGATCTCGTCATTAGGAACAGAATCTAAAGCAAAAGCAATCTTTTCTGTTTTTACACATCTCCTTTTTCATTTTGTAATCTCTGTACTAAAACTAGCCCTTTAGTCTAAAGACTGGATGATATGTGTTGACATCTGTGCCCTCTCTCTAACAGGTTTCCATCCAGCTCCAGTCAGACAATAATGTTGCCATGGTTGTGCACACAAAATCAGCAGGTAGAACCAGTATTAAGGTGATGGTGCGGTGTCTGAATGCATCTGCTGGGCAGTTTGAAGGAAACGTGACTGAACTATCAGATGAAGTGCAAATCCTGGTAAGTATTGCTGGTGCAGTTTGTTGTAGAAGCAGGTGTATTTTGAGAGGAAGAAACCTGTGGGCAGTATGCATGAACAGATGCATCAATAAAAGGTTCCTTTGGGGTGTACACATTGGGCGTAGCTGCACAGAGAGGTTTACACCTCCTTTTGTTTGTTTTTTTCTGATGACCAAGAGTGGTTTTCCTTCACTGTTAACTTCCAGCTGTCATTAATCCATTTTAAAAAACAACAGCTCTATTTTATAATTTCTTTTTGTTCTGCCTGTAGGTATTTGATAAGCTGTCGCTATTCTCTCCCTCGTTTTCCACTGAGCAAATTTTAATGTCCACGAATTCTCAACTCAAGCTGTACACAAACAGGTAGACAAAGGAAAATCCAGGCTGCAGAGACAGCTTACAACGTGTTTCACTCCTTTCAGTGCATAAAGCTGCCTGTTAGCTTATTTTTCCCGTCCCAAGATATTCAGCAGAGATTTGCGTACTTCCTGCTACAAGAATGAGAATTTGAGGCATGCTCAGTTTCAAGTTACTGTCTAAAAAGACTGTATTAAGTGCAGTTCACCACAGAGCAGAAAATGGTAGTCAGATTTTAAAGGGATAGCGCTGTACGGGTGAAACATTGCCCACTGGCATTGACAGACAGGGCAACGTGATTAATCTGAGAAAATGAACTCCTGTGTACCTACAAAAACAGATCTTGGGGCTCAGGCAGTGTCTGCTTATACAGATTTTTGTTTTTTGCTGGTAGGTTTACACTGTATGTTTCTGGAGGCTTCTGGGTTACTCCACAGCCTGCAGATGTATTTTGGAGTGACTGCAGAGCAGGGCTGCATCTCCCCCTTACACGCAGTCAGACAAATCTCTTCCAGAGTAACGTGCCTTCGTGGTGCTCAGGCTGTCAGCACGAAGCTGAAGTGCACATTTAATGCCATCCCCGATCTCCTGCTATTGTTGAACCTGCCAGTCAGTAATTTAGTGTGATATTGAACTAGAAGAACTTAGATACGTTTCTTGTTGCTTTAGTGAAACAAACTCCCAGCCTATCCAAGTCTAACAGTCCTTTTTCACTTTTGTTCTTGGCTAAGGGAAGGGGCTGCATTTGTGAGCTTTCAGATCTTGCAGTGTTACCCCAACTCTTCTGTCCTCGAGGAGCACGACCAAGGTGTCCTGAGAGCTGGACCCATCACAGGCATCGCAGTGTTGGAAGTGACTTCTCTAGAGCTCTTTGGAGTCAATCAGACAATCATAACGGGCATCCAGGTAAGATTTCAGGCATAAACCAGTGTTTTTGTATGGAAGCAACTAGTAGCAGCACTTTATTTCTCAATCCACTGAAAACAAATCGATAGAGAGAGACTGTGTTTTGTGATTCTTTTCATCAGTGCCATTGTGTCTTAGGTGTAAAAGGAAAGATTGAATTTTCAACCCTGTAAATGGGTCAGGGTTCTTACTCAGATCTTAGTATACCAGTCTGTAGAATGGAAAAAGATGTTAATATATCTCACACTGAAGAATTATTTGTTGTATGGAAAGCCTCACAGCAGTATAAAATGTTTTGTTTGCAGCTTCCTTACGTTTATTTGAAGCTATACCAACCTGCTTGACATAAATCCATTGTGTGCTTTATCAGTTTGGGAGCAACTGTAGGTCCTTTGACAGGACTTTTCCAAGACAAATCCAAGAGCTTCAGAAAATGATGCTCTGGCTGAGGAGATGGCTGTCATCCCTCTGAGTCAGGAGCAGTCATAGAAGAGTAAGACAGAAAGAGAGTGTGCTGTGCTGCAGGCAATCACATTACATGTTGAAAAAGTACCATGACAGCAAACAGTAAGCTACAAAGGACTCTCCAAGGGACAAATACCAAAACTTAGCTTGACTTTGATTTTTTTTTTCCAGGTTGCACCCATTTCCTATTTAAGGATAAATATTAGTCCCAAAATCTACACAGCTGGTGGCTTGTCCTTGGCTACATTTCCCCTGGGGATGTCCTTTACCATTACAGTTGAGTTCTACAACAGCATTGGGGAGAAGTTCCATGCCCAGAACGCCCAGCTGCACTTATCTGTGAACAGGTACAGTCTTGGGAGCACTGGCACGTGGTAGGTACACGAGAACTCAGATGACCACTCTTATATCAGAAAAAATAACAGAAATGTCAAGTTTCATCTTAAACCTGACATACATTTGAAAACAGCTGTCCAAAACTGGGAGCTGTTCAATGAGTCACTGATACCGTAGTAACGTGTGGGTTTCCATACCGGAAACACGCAGCTTTAGATGGATGTAATTTATCACTTTCCCCTTACTTAGGAAATCTTTCTTTTCAGAGATGACTTGCTACTCATTAGACCTGCAAATAAGAATCACACATACAATGCTCAGGCTGTGAACAGAGGAGTGACGCTCTTGACTGTGCAGGACGAGAGGCACCCAGGCGTGGCTGACTACATCCCAGTGCCTGTGGAACCCGCCATCAAGCCAGATCTCTCAAAGCCTGTGGCAGTAGGAGATGTAATCTGTTTCAGCTCACCCCTTGTAAACCAAGAAGGTTTGTACGCGTTTTTCTGTAGCCTCTGACCGGGCTGTTAAGCAGGTAGACTTGTCATGTGGTCTCAGTTGATTTCAGAAGCTGAGCAAAACCAGGCTGACTGTATTTTCATGGGAGAACTCTAAAAATTGTGAAACCTTGAAACTGTTTCAGGATGGGGTGCCTCGCCTGAGAATGGGAATGGAGCTGGTGCTCTGGGATGGTAGCAGGCGTCCACGTGCACAGAAATTCCTGAGCCTTAGGCTCCATGCCTCCGTGACTCCTATTCATAGGAAGGCTCACTTTGTTACCTTTTCAGAGTTCAAGTGCGGGCCCAATTTTATTGTCTTTTACACTGACACAAAAAAGAGCATTTTTCCCTCATTTTCCCCAACTTCAGAGCGGCTGTTTCATAGCTATTCAAGAGGACAGGCTGCTCAGGGGAATTTACTGGTACTTAAACAAAGCATTCCTTAACTGCATTAAAAGACTCCGTGCATAATGGAGTGACAGTCCTGCCTCTACAGTTTTATTACTGACTAATCAGAGCTACATGGTAAATTAAGTCTTTGATAGTATTTTTAGAATAAAAGGTAACCGGGGGGCCTCCCAGGGAATGCAAAAAATGTTCTCCCCATTCTCTGCAATCTCAGTTGAGCATTCTCTTTACTTGCTGAACCCCAAAATTAACCGTCTGGTTTATGGTCCCAATTTACTCGAGTAAATATGATTTATGAGCTCTCTGTCCTGGAGAATAAGCAGATGCTATTTCAGTGCATTTCCCTGGGAAATGCAGGGAAGGGCTTCACCCGGGATATGTTAACATTCAAGAAGATTCATTGTAGGAGGCCTAAAAAGAGAAGACCTGTGTGTTTCAGCATGCTATAGGAACTCTCTAATCATGCATGGGAAAAGATACGTGATGTTTATCGCCAGGGTGTTAAATGAATCCTCCTCATCGGAGGCCCCTCGGTGGTCTCCCACCCTTTTCAGTAGACACCATTCAGCAGAACCCAGCTTGTACCTCGTTTATAGGTGCCTCAGGGATGTGGCGTATTTCCCCCAGTGATATGCTGGACATAGACAGCGTGAGCGGAGCAGCGTTAGTGAGGAACACAGGAACAGCTACGATCTACCACGATATCCCAGGCACAGGGAAAACATACGGAGAGGTATTTGTCACAGCACAAGGGGAGAAGACCAGCTTGCCGCTGTGTACCAGGACTGGATATTTATTTATCACAGAATCACAGAATTTCTAGGTTGGAAGAGACCTCAAGATCATTGAGTCCAACCTCTGACCTAACACTAACAGTCCCCACTAAACCATATCCCTAAGCTCTACATCTAAATGTCTTTTAAAGACTTCCATGGATGGTGACTCCACAAAAGAAAACCAATGTCAGCTTTTTTCTCTGAATGCTTTGCTTCTCAGTACGCTCAGTCCATACGTAGGTAGGCGGTGTTAGCACAGGGATTGAAATCCTCACAGCAGAGGGGTGCAGAGCCTTTACTCTGACTTGCCTGCTGATGGCTTGCAGCTCACTTCCTAGGTGTGAACAAAAAATGTTTGCAAGTGAAGGGCCAGTTCAAAATGAAACGGGGAGGGCTTGGTTCTCATTCACATTACAGTGCTCTTGTTAGTGTAAATGAGACTAAGCTTTAATGACAATTATCCAGTTAAGCAAGTTTTGTAGAACAGCAGAAGAAAAATGAAGCAGTAAATTTCCCTGCCGTCTGTATGAATCAATGTTTTGGGCACAGAAGTGCACTTTTCTTAATATTACAGGTAGTTGTCAACGGTTCTTCAAATCTAAGTTTCCAGATTGGTCAAAAAAACTATTTAACAAATGCTCCTGATTCTTCTGCATTCCACGTTCCCGTCACCACAAGCAGTGGAAGAGAAACCCTCAGAGGTAAAGACCCGTGTTTGTAAATTCCTCTTTCCTGGTTCATGCTGACCTTTTCTGCAGTAAAACGTTTACACTATGGACACGAAAATGTTCTTAGTCCATAGCAGTAGGAGCTGAATCACAATTTATTTTAGTCATCTATGTGCTTTAGCAAAACAGTGGGTTTTTAGTCTTTGAAACACCGAATTGCATGAACTACAACCCGCTCGCAGTAAGTACAAGACTATGGACTACTGGTGGGAAGTAAGTTTCTGCTTAGGAAACGTGAATGACAACCACAGGCTGACAGCCAGGCCGCTCAGTGTGTTAGGGAGCATTGCGTCTTGTTTTGCTGAAGGGTCATCCACTGGAAAGAAGCTCACCGACTTGTTTCTGCTCTTCTCCTTTAGGCCCCTGCAGCCCGACTCAGCTCAGCGCGATCACAAATCGGCTTCGGCCGGAGTCTTACTTGACATGTGGAGTTGGGTTCAACAACACCGTGCTGGACGTTTCAGCTGGGGAGGTCTTCCTCGTGCAGTCAGGATTCAACATCCAAGAAGGTAGGCGTGACCTTTTACCTCTTCATGCTTTGGGTTTCATTCTGGTGATATTTCTTCCATTTCAAACGCAAGCTCTGATTTGTTTATTCTGTTTTGAATCCTGTCTTGAATTCAGGTCTTTATGCCTGTGTGATCACAGCTAAACCCCAGCCCAATGAAGTCCTCCTGGCTCTGAGCTTGGCTGATGCTTCTGTATACGTGACCGTTTCTCACAGCAGTGACGAGAGGAAGGGGGACGTGCAAGAAATCCTTGTTCCTTTCCTCCCTGCCTTCTACCTCTACCAGTCAGAATTGGTTTTTAGTATCACACAGCTAACTGGTGTGCTACAAGTGCTGGGAGTTGAAAAAGTATTAGAGAAGCTGGAGGTACGTGAAATGCTTCTTTTTTTGTCCCCATTGCTGGGAAGGGAAATAAACCCCTCTAGAAGGGTGTTGGGAGAAATGTGGGCTTGAATATACCAAGTTCCTTCTGAGCAATTGAAGGGAATGACGACACGGACTCCAAGATAGTTGAGAACTGGAGACTGGTTGTATGGGGTGATTGTGCAATTTTTCCTCCACCCCACAGCCGTGTAGAGAAGTGAGGCAACAAAGCATCACCCTCACTACCGTGACTCCCTGTTCCATGACTGCGTAGAACGTCAGTATGTGCAGTCACACAGCATTCAGGAGCCCTGCTCCCTTTCATCTTCAAGCATCTCTGTCTGTCCCAAAAGGTTCAGCCCAGTTCTCTGGCTCTAAGCATGATGCCTCCGGAGCATTCCCCCTTTTTTTGTTTCTACAAGCCAAATCGTGCGCATCGAGCGATTAATCATTTTTTGCAAACATTGCAACAGGCACGGTGCAACTATTATAATTGCAGCAAACGCAATGAGCAAAATAAGCACCCCTTTTCCATCTTTTCCAGTCAGCTTCTTCTTAGGAAAGCTGTTTTCCATCTTTTATAAACTTTCATCCTCCGGCAGTGTCGTGCAGGAAGGCACTGCTTGAAAAGCTTTTCTTTTGCTAGAGGATAATTACTAGCTGTTCACGATCTCATTATAAAATTCTGGAGGACACCAGGATTTTACCATGCAGATGCTAAAAAGCATCAATACTACACCTTATGCAGGAAAAACCATAGTGTTTTTTCTATCCCTTTTCCCCTGGAAAATCCTTGCTTGTCTGGGAGACAAGGCAGAATGTAACATCCTTCTTCTTTTCTACATCTGCCTGATTTAAATTGAAAGCTTTGTAGGGTAGAACCCATTAAGAACTACGTTTAGTATGTGTATTTAAAAAAACTGTGTCACATCAGTAGTGAAACAAAAAATCAAAGATTATTATGCCTCAACTGTAGGTCCCTGAAATGATGGTGTAATTATTTTTAGAGACAACCATAGCAGTAACTCAGCATGACACGGGAGACTTTAAAAACAGCAAGCCTGATCTAAACCAACAGAAAAGCCAGGAATACAGGCTGGAGACTGTTCTTAATGCACCATATTTTGTTCCTACCCATCCACCCAAAGCATGATGTTTTGCATTTCATATTAACATTCTGAAGACATGAAAGGATTCTTCAATTTGATGTTCATGTGCTGTGTCAGAGCATGTACTCTGACTGCTTGGACAGATGTCATGTCCAACTTTTGCTCATCTTCCCGCCTTCAGTTTATTCTCCTTAACTATCCCCCCGCTCATTTCAAAAAAATAAGAAATCCCTGGGGCTGTTTTTATTGGTAGCATTATTTCAGCAGGAAGATAGCTACGAATATTATTGGTCAGCAGGAAGAGAGCTACAAGTATGGTTTATGGGATTTGAACTCCACCTTGGATTTCTCTTATGTACGAAGAGCGACTGCTCACAAATCATTGCAGTAATACTTGATGTTCACATACAACTTCTCATCTTCAAAGCACTTCAAAATTTCCCAGAAATTCCTCAAAATACAGGAGAGGGAGGGAGAGATAAGGACAAAAGCCTTTTTTTAGCATTGGTCCTAACATAAATAAATCATCATTATTCCTTTTCTGCTTTGTCACGTAGGAAGAATGTTGTAGTCATCAGATTTGACTGAAGTGCTAAATTGACAATAATGTTTTCAGCAAAAAATTTAAGAAATACTCCTCCCCTTCCATACAGACAGTTCTCTTCAGAAGTTATATTCAGAAGTTGAGTTCAAAACCAGGGAAACTTGTGACATTAGCATAATGCTCTGGGAAATTAATTTATGTATCAAAATAAAGGTCCTTTTGATTGTAGAAAGTTTTCATGACAAAAAAAGTCATATTTCAAAGCAATAAAACATTGCAGAACATAACCATGAATCTTACAAATTTTAAAGGATTTTTTTTTAGGATAAACCAATAATTCCTGATGAGTTACCTCACCCTTCAAATTGGAATAGTTGGCTTTTATAGCAGAAAGGAAGCTCTTATGAACTTGTTGGCCCGTGTTGGATAGGAAAATTAAGAAATCTTTTAGTGACTTGCTATAGAGCTTACTTCTGATCATGTAATGGGAAGAATCTTTCTCAACACGTGAGACCAACTAAAATTTTCTGCCCACTTAACATCTCAAACAACTGCTTTACAGGAGTCCACTGCCCACACATCTGACATGTACTTTAAAGAGTACTTCCAGGCTATTGGCACTCAAGTGCAGCTACTGAATATTGTCTTTTAATTCTGGGAGCTCTTTCTGATGAACAACGTGCAGGCAATGTCCCCTTCTGGCTGTGCTCTTAGCTCTGAGCACACCCAGGGAGCTCACCCATGCAAGACCTTTTAGGCAAACAATTTCAGGTGACTGACATTTTTGCCTGGATGTGTCAGGCTGGCAAACGTTTTTCATTATCACCATAAAAATGTGGGTGAAGTGAAACAAAACCTAACATTTTACTTAACGAGAAACAAATACAAAATTGTGATGAATAAAATAACTCTGTTTCTTAAATATTCACTTAAACATGCAATCCAGCCCTTACACTTGAAAGCAGGACTTATTTTTAACATGCTTTCTAAGGCAAAGAGTTCTGTAACACAGCAATTTATAATTATTTTCCAAATAATTTACTATTTTGAAACACAGACGTTAAACAAGTTCTTCTGATGTCAATTATTATGTAGTTAGATTCCTCTTGTTGTGTTTACAACATTTCTATAATGTCTGACAAAATATGGAATGATGTTAGCATACAGAGGAATAGGGAATACATTTTCAGATGAAACCTTACACATATTCCAGAAAAAAATCCATGGAAATCAAAAGGAAATCTTTCTGGGAATACTGTATAAGTACATACTTTCCTTTTATGCAGTTTTAGTATGGTGGAAATAAAGAAGTGTAATATATGAAATTAGTTTAAAGGCTTAGAAAAAAATTAAAGTGAAATAACATACATGTTATTAATGAATAACTATAGAAAAAGCTGTATAATTACGTGTTAATTAAATTCTCTCCTTATTGTATCTGCAATACCTCAAAATTACATTTCCTTTCTGTGTATTCTTCTAGCAAAATATCCTTTCTTATCTGGTTATTTAGGACTTTTTAATTTTTCTGTTCTCGAAGTACAAGCTTCTTCTTGCATTTGCAGCTTTTCATTTATCTCTGCCTCAAGGTTGGCAATAATTTCATTTGGGATTCCACCCACTGCAGACTTCTGATCTTCAACAGTGAAAGCAGCCACAGCACCTGCCTCAAGGGGCTCTGCCTCTGGACAGGGTTCTTCCAGGTGACCTCGATCAGATCCCTTGGGTTCCATCTCTGGAGCTATTGGCAATAGTATCAGTGATGCACAGCTCTCTGAAGGCACACCTTCTTCCAGTAAAGGAGGGAAGGGGGTAACTGCAGGTGGGGCAAGTTCAGTCACACACTTATTGCTTATCACAAATTCTCTAGGACTGTGGAAGAGATGTTCATACAATTTATAGGGTTTAAATAAGCTGATACTCAAGTACTCAATGATTGCTTTGGCTTGCTCCATGCTGAAGACATCCATGTCACCACTTCTTTCTGAATCAGTTTCTCCTATTCCAGCCATTGCTTCTCCAAGATCCTTTATTTTATCTCTTAAGGTCATATATTTGTCATGGAGATTCTCCAACATGAAGTTCAGTAGAATCCTGAGAGCTGCACAAGACTGAAGTTCTTTTCTTTAGCCCACCAAAGTCTGGCAGTATAATAATCTAAGAAAATATCTTCCTTCAAGGATATCTTTAATTGTTTAAAATTCAGGAATTCCTCCAGCCTTTTTTGAACTCCTTCTACATTTTCTTCTGACAAAGCAGTCATTTGGGAAGGGGAAAGAAATGTCTGATGAATAATCTTCCGGCCACCTCCTGCATCCTGATCCTGGTCTTCTGCCCCGGTGGGCTGCCAGCCTCCACCTCCGCCATGGTGCCTGGGCTCGGCGTCACCATTGTGCAGGGAACGGGGCAGGCCCCAAATCTCCTCCTGTGCGGCCCTGGGGCCTGTTCTCACCCTGCTGGGCACCTCGTAGTCATAACCTCAGTGGTGGCCACATCCCTCCTGGGTGCTGCCTCCCCCACTTGTTCCCACATCGCATACAGCTGAGGCTGTTGAGGGGACCCCTTTTTTTTGCAAAAACTTCTATAGTAGCTTTTTCTTAAACAGCTCATATCTTATACCCCTTTTTATTATCAGTTGCGTTAATAATTTCACTCCAGCTTCTTCTGCTGCTGCAAGCTCGGCTCCCACAGTGAACGCCCAGCCGCTCACCGGCCCTTCAGGCCACGTCTTCTGGGGTCAAAGCTGGGGTCTGGCTGCGAGCTTCGTGCAGCTGGGTGCCCTCTGGGTGCTCGTGCAGCACTGCTCTGCCCCGGTCACACCGGGGGCACTATGTGAAGGGATCGAGGCCCCCAGTTTGCTGCGGAACCGGAGCCCCCCAGTGTCGGGCAGTGCCGAGCAGCTGGGCCAGCTGCAGCACGCCAGCAGCTCCAGCTGATCGCTGGTCACCCAGGGGTAACCCGGTGGGGCCACTGGGGAGCAATTGCGGGCTGGGTGCTGT
Organism: Anas acuta; assembly: GCF_963932015.1. Classification (NCBI taxonomy): domain Eukaryota; kingdom Metazoa; phylum Chordata; class Aves; order Anseriformes; family Anatidae; genus Anas; species Anas acuta. Next base: position 2,883,168 of record NC_089006.1, on the reverse strand, counting down.
GCTCAGGGGGTTGCGTGGGGTGGGTCTGCATCACCCACACGGCCGTGACTCCGTGTTCCATGACTGCGTAGACCATCAGTGTATCAGTCACACGCCATTTGGTCACACTGCTGCCTTTCATCTTCATGCCTCTCTGTCTGTCTGTCCCCAAAGGTTCAGCCCAGCTCTCCGGCTCTAACCGTGATGCCTCCGGAGCGTTCTCTCAGCGTGCCCGGGCTTGTCTCCTACGTGGTCAGCGTGGTCAACTTCACCTCTCTCCAGCAGATGCCAGCACCAGCCTTCGTCACCGTGTCTTGTGCTCTCACCGGCCAAAGGGCAGTGGCAGCAGTGAGAGCAATCAGCAGGGACTGTGCGCCCGGTGAGCACCGTTAGGGGAAGGGAAGCTTCTCCTGGGAAGCTGGTGCAAGCCAGGAGCTGCCCGTGTGTGGCACTCACCCTGTCCTTCACACCGCAGGTCAGTGCAGAGACGTGGGAATTCATCACCAGCTAGCGAGCTCTTACCACGTCCTTCTCTTCACTCTCTTTGCTGTTTCGGCACTGACAGCTGCTATGTTCCTGGGTAAGTGATTTGTAACTCGAGAGGTCACACCTAGATGAAGCAGAGATGCGTGCTTCCCTCACTGTGATTTAGGGCCAGTTCCACATCCCTGCCTTTCACAGCACAGCACTCTTCAGGAGCTTTAGGAAACCGAAGTCATTCTAGAAAAGATGCAACTGCAATTGTTTCTCTTGAGCAGTCCTCCCTTCAGTCACTGGGGATCTGAACCTCAGCCAGAGGCAGGAGGCAACAAGGAAGGAAACCTTCCACTTGTGACTGCAGCCCCTGCAGCTGCAGGCGGTGTAACATGGTAGAATCCAGGAGGATGGGGGGGAAGCAGCACTTTGAGGAAGAGCTGCCAGAATTGCGGGAAAATTGCATGTCCTCGAGGGGGCTCAGAATCTAACCAGGGTGCTGGTTCTGTGCAGCCTACAACGCGTTCCTGACCAGGCTGCAAACGGTGCCTGTTGTGTACGTGCCTACCACCGCTGTGCCTCACACAGGTAAGAAAAGTTTGTTTTTTCTTATTTTGGCAGTTTCTAGTCCTATTTCCCACACGCATGCCAGGCTGGCATCCTGGGTTCACAGCGCAGTGCAGCTCGGTGAGTTCATCACCGCTTTACACGCAAACACCCCCAAAATTCACCACTGAGGGGGAACTCCAAAAACAACACGGGGCCTTTGGAGGGGTCTGGAGAACATCCCCTCCTCTGTGAAGCGCCGGGAACACTGCAATTCTGAACGCAGCCTCCCTTTGTTTCCTTTTTTTTGCAGGATATTCCTATCCTGGCAGCTCCCAGCATGAAAGGACTCAGCTGGGGCTCTGGAGCGTGCGGAGGTGAATCCTTACCAGGGAGATCCCCACTGCAAGCAGGGATGGGTTGTTTCCAACCTGAATGAAAGGAATTGTTTAATTCACCCTGTTTTCTGCTGATCTGAGCCTCAGATGTTAAGTACCCGTGCTCTCCTGACATTTAACTGCACGGTGAGGGCCAGGCCAGGTTAGCTTTTGGGATTAACGGCAGGCCCACCAGCCACGTTCCCTCTCATGTGCTCTGTAACTGCTCATAACCCCCGTTCTTTACCAGTCCCAGTTCAAATCAATGTTCAAGACAGCAAACGCATTAAAGGCAGACCAGTTGGTGTGTATTTTATCCAAAATTTATTGAAGCAAGATGGGCGGGGCTACAGGGACAGCATGACAGTCACATTCCTGGCTGGCCTTCCCGGGCAGTGCGCTCAGGTCACACCTTGGCGTCTCGTTCTGTGGTCACCTCTCCTCCCGGCGAGCTGCGGGGCCATCCGTGCGCCGTGTCCCAGCCTCCCCAGCTCCCCCCGCTCAGTGCTGCTTCCGCCTGAAGGAGCATCCTGGGGGCAGAGCAGAGCGGTGAGAGCCGGGAGCTTCTGAAACCCCTCAAACCAACACCCACACTGTGCTTCTTGCCAGAAATTTCCCCATTTCACCACAGAAACACACCTCCCCCCTCCTCTATCACCGAAAAAAAAGCCCTGTAAGGCCCAAGCCGTTTTTTAACCCAGCAATTAACCGTTCCGTGCCGCCCCCCCGGGGCTCGGCGCCCCCCCACGCACCTTCTGTGAGCCTCGCCTTGCCGCCGGTGGGCTGGCACAGCACGGTGGAGCAGCCGACACACAGCACGACGGTCTGCGCGTGGCTGAACACCGTGGTGATCTTGTAGCACCCTGCGGGCAGAGCACGGGGAGGGAGCGGCGTTAGGGCGCGGGGCGGCACCGGGAGGGAACCGGGCCCGGCGCCCCCCCCCCCCCCCCCCCGCCGCCCCCTCCCCCAGGCGCCTACCGGGGCACTTGACGTCCATGAAGTAGGAGTTGGGGCTCTGCACCAGGCGCTTCTTCTTGTGCTTCCTCTTCTCCTCCTCGGGGGACGGGTGCAGCAGGTCCTTGGCCAGCTGCGGGCGGGAACAGCCGCGCTCAGCCCCGCCGCCACCGGGCCCCGCCGCCCCCCGCCGCCATCTTGCGCCCCCGCTGCCGAGGAGATGGCGGCGGCCGCGGCTCCCCCCGGCCCTCCCCGCTCCTCCCCTCCTTCCCCGGCCTCCCCCAGCCCCGCGGAGCCCGGTCCCGGCCCCTCAGCCCGCGGCGGGGCGGCGAGGCCCGGTGCCGGGGGCGCGGCGCACTCACGGGCATGGTGGCGTGCGGGCGGCCGCGGCCGGAAAGGGGCCAAACCGGAAGCGAGCCCCGCTATATCCGCCGCGGGGTTCCCCGCACGGGCGGAAGCGAGGCGCGGCGCCATCTTGGGAAGGGCGCTGGGCAGGCGTGGTGGCGGCCATCTTGGGAAGGGCAAGGCGAGCCTCCCTGCACAAGGGGCGGGGCAGAGAGACGAGGAGGGCGTGGCTACAGGGGATGGGGGCGTGGCCTCTGTTAGCCCCGCCCCTCCGTGCCGGGCCGGGCCCCGTGGCGGGCGGGGGGCAGAGCGGCCCGGCGGGCGGGGGCCATGGCCAAGGCGTACGACCACCTCTACAAACTGCTGCTCATCGGCGACAGCGGCGTGGGCAAGACCTGCCTCATCATCCGCTTCGCCGAGGACAACTTCACCAGCACATACATCTCCACCATCGGTGCGTCCCCGCCGCCACCGGGCCCCCCCGCGCCCCCCCCACCGGGACCGGGCCCCCTGGAACCCCCGTACCGGGACCGGGTCCCCTGCACCCCGCCTTAACGGGACCGGCCCCCCTAAAACTCCCCCACCGGGACCGGCCCCCCCTGGAGCCCCCGTACCGGGACCGCCCCCCCCCTCACCCCCAAAACTTCCCCACCGGGACCGGACCTCCCCCTCCCCCTACACCCCCCCAACACCGGGACCCCCCCCCCCCGCCCCGCCCCGGCCCCCCCCCGCCGCTCTTTGCCTCGCCCGATCCGGATCAGATCCGGCCCGCGGCGTTTTGCAATCCCGGAGCGGCCCCGGACCCCCCCCCCCCTCCGGGAGCTGGGAGCGGGGCTGAGCCCCGGGGGGGCCTCCGCGGGGCCTCCGCTGCGGGGAACGGCACCGGGACAGCGGAGAGCTGCGGGGGGCTCCGGGACCCCCCGGGACCGGGTCCCGGCCACCCCCGGGGGCCCGCGGCAGAACCGCTGGGGGGGGGGGCGCTGATGGCGGCCGTGTCCCGGGCCAGAACCCGAGGCCCCCCCCCCCTCCTCCTCCTCCTCCTCCTCCTTCTCCTCTTCCTCCCGGCCCTGCCTTCAAAGCCATTTCCTGAGCCGGCGGCAGCTGCCCCGTCCCGCCAGCAACTCCCCAAACTCCATAAAAACTGAATAAAAACTCCTCCAACTCCATCAAAACTCCACCAACTCCGGCTGCCGGCCGCTGGCACCCGCACCCACAAACCGGGCCGAGCACCGGGGGGGCAGCAGCGTGGGCGCTGGGGGGGCTGGGGGAGGCAGCCCCACTGGGGGGGCTCCTGGCAGCCTGTGGGGTTGGGTTAACCCCCAGCCCCCCGGTGCTGGGGGTGCTGTGATGCCGTCCCATGGGAATGCCTCGTCCCAACCCTGGGGGGCTTGGGGGTGCCCCCCCCGCCCGCTCCCACCCGGCTTTGCCCCCACCTCCCCCCCCCCCGGGGCTGTTCGTGGCCGGGCAGCTCCTCGCCCCCCAGCCGGGTCCCCGCTCCCACCGGCCTCCCCTTCCCCTCCCAGGCATCGACTTCAAAATCCGGACAGTGGAAATCGATGGGAAGAAGATCAAGCTGCAGGTCTGGTGAGTTGGGGGGCGCGGGGGCACCCCCCCGGCCCTCAGCACCGCCAGGACACCCTCACACCCCCCTCTGCTCCCTCGCAGGGACACGGCGGGGCAGGAGCGCTTCAAAACCATCACGACAGCCTATTACCGCGGGGCCGTGGTACGGCGGGGGGGACGTGGGGGGGACCCCGGGGGACTGGGGCAGCCCCCGGGTGGTGTCGGGTCCCTGCCCCGCTGACCGCGCCGTCCTCGCAGGGCATCATCCTGGTGTACGACATCACGGATGAGAAATCCTTCGAGAACATCCAGAACTGGATGAAGAGCATCAAGGAGGTGGGGGCACGGTGGGGACGGGGCTGTGAAGGGGGTGGGTGGGTGGGTGGGTGGGTGAAGCTGCCACGTTCTCTGTCCCCCCCCCCCCCCCCCAGAATGCATCTGCTGGTGTCGAGCGGCTCCTCATCGGCAACAAGTGCGACATGGAGAGCAAGCGCAAAGTGCAGCGGGACGCCGCCGAGAAGGTAGGGTGGGGGCAGAGCCCCCCCGGCCGTGGGGCAGGGCAGTGGGGCCGTGTCCCCCCTTCCCACGTGGCGTCCCCTCGTCCTCCAGCTGGCCAAGGAGCACGGGATCCGCTTCTTCGAGACCAGCGCCAAGTCCAGCGTGAACGTGGAGGAGGTGAGAGGCGCGGGGGGGGCCGCTGCCCCCCATGGTGGGGGTGGTGTCGGGGGGTCCCCGTGCCGGGGGCAGCCCCCGCTGACCCCCCCCCCCTCCCCATAGGCCTTCAGCACGCTGGCGCGGGACATCCTGCAGAAATCAACCCGAAAAGCGGTGAGTGGGCTGGGGGTGGGGGGCTGAGCTGGGGGCGCCCCCTTCCAGCCCCCCCTGACCCCGTGTCCCCCCTCCAACCCCTCCCCATACTCTTGCAGGTCCCGAGCACCGCCACCACGGCCGGCTCGCTGCCGGAGCCCAGCGCCCCGCGGCGGGGCAGCTCCCGGTGCCGGCTGCTGTAGGGCCGCCACCGCCCCGGGGCAGCGCGGGCGCCTCTCCGGGAGCCGGGGGGGGGCTGCAGCGGGGGCGACCCCGCACCAGGTGCCATAAACCCGGCCTGTGCCTTGCCCCCGGCTCCGCTCCGTGTCTGGGGGACGGGGACGGGGGGGGGAAAGGGGGGAGCCGGGGGGGGGGGGGACGCGGACACGTGTGGGCGCGCCGGCGGGCCGGGAAGCCCCGCCCCTTGGTGCTAAGCCCCGCCCCCTTTGAGCTAAGCCCCGCCCCCGGATGGAGGCCACGCCCCTTCGGGGAACGCCGCGCCCCATTGGCACCAAGCCGCGCTGCTCGGACCGAGGCCACGCCCATCCGCGCTAAGCCACGCCCCCTTGTGCCGAGCCCGCGCCCCTTGGCGCCGAGCCGCATTCCTGGGCTCGAGGCCACGCCCATTGGTCCGAAGCCACGCCCCCTCCGCGCGAAGCCACGCCCCTCGCAGAGCCGCACCCAAAACCCCGCCCTGCGCTGAGGCCACGCCCCCTCAGCCCCGAGCCACGCCTCCCGCAGGAGGCCACGCCCCCTACATGAGAGAAGCCCCGCCCCCTTGTTAGCCCCGCCCCCTTCGTGCCCCCGCCCCGCTCCCGGCACCCCCCGCGCCCCGCGATGGCGGCTCGGTGCCGGTGCCGGTCCCGGTAGCGCCATGGGCCCGGGGTGGCCGCGGGGCTGGGCGCTGCTGGCGGCGCTGGGAGCGCTGGGGCTCGGCCTGCGGTGAGCGGGGGCTGGGGGGGGGCACCGGGACCGGTACCGGTACCGGTACCGGTACCGGGGGGGGGATCCGGTCAGGCTCCGGGCCCGGCCCTGACGCTCCCCCCGCGCTCTCCCCGCAGGGCGGCGGCGGCGGCGGTGGCGGTGGGCGAGGAGCGGCGATCGGGTGGGTGCGGGGCGGGGATGGGAACCGGCACCGGGACCGGGCCTGGGGCTTGGGGCTGGAACCGGAGGCTGGGGACCGGGACCAGGGGCTGGGACTGGAACTGGGCCCGGGGGCTGGGGTCCGGGGCTTGGGACCGGGACCGGGGCACGGGGCTGGGGACGAGGCTGGGGCTGGAACCGGGACCAGGGCTGGGACCGGGGCTTGGGACTGGAACCGGGACTGGGGAATGGGGCTGGGACCAGAGGATCGGGACCGGGACCAGGGGCTAGAACCGGGACTGCGACCGGGGGATGGGGGCTGGGACCGGTGGACCGGGTCTGGGGGCTGGAGACTGGGGCTGGGACCGGGACCAGGACAGGGACCAGGACTTGGGACCGGGACTGGGGGATGGGGACTGGGACTAGGGCCTGGAACCGGGACAGGGGGATGGGGCTGGGACCAGAGGACCGGGACCAGGGGCTAGAACGGGAACTGCAACCAGGGGATGGGGACCGGGGCTTGGGGCCGGGGCTGGGACCAGTGGACTGGGACCGGGGGCTGGGGATGAGGCTGGGGCTGGAACTGGGACTGGGGTTTGGGAGCGGGGCTGGGACCAGGACTCAGGGCCGGGACCAGAGGAGAACTGGCACCAGGACTGGAACCGGGGCTCGGGGCTGAGGACCGGGACCGGTCCCGGTTCCCGACCCCTGCTCAGCACCCACACCGTGCCCGCAGCGAGCTCCACGCCGAGCACACCGTGCTGGCAGCTGGAGGACTTCGTGGTGGCGCAGGAGTGCGGCCGCTGCTCCAGCTTCCAGGCGGTGAGTGACCCCCGAGGGGCTGCCCCACCCCCCCCGGTACCGGTACCGGCACCGTCCCCATCCCCGTGCCCCCCGCCCGGCCTCACGGCTCCTCGCCCCGACCCCTCTCTCTTGCAGAAGACGGTCCCGGAGTGCGGCCCCACCGGCTTCGTGGAGCGCATCAGCTGCGCCGCCTCCAAGCGGGACGAGTTCAAGAGGTGGGCGAGGGGCCGGGGGGGCTGCGTTGGGGCCGTTCCCCCCCCCCCTCCTCCTCCTTTTATTTTTTTCTCCTTTTTCTTCCCCTCCCCGCAGCTGCCGCTCGGCGGTGCTGGAGGCTCACGTCTTCTGGAGGTTCGTGGGCACCATGATGTGCGTGGCGGCCGTGTTCGCGGTGCTGGTGGTGTGCCGGCAGCGCGTGCTGGACAGGAAGGCGCTGGAGAAGGTCCGCAAGCAAATCGAGTCCATCTAGCGCCCGCGGGGCACCGGGCACGGCGGCGGCACCCACACCGAGGGGACTTGGCTCCGTTCCCGAAACAACCAGGAGGAGGAGGAGGAGGAGGAGGAGGAGGAGGAAGGAGCGCCCACGGCCCCCCCGCCCCGCTCTGCCGTGCCCCCGTGGATGCTGCGGGTGCCCCGTGGGGTCCCGGTGGCGATTTGGGCTGCACGGGGAGCCCGGTGCCCTGGGGGCGTGCAATAAAGCCCGGTCGTTATCACCCCGGTGCTGCCGGTGTTTGTCCTCCTGGGTCTGGGCCGTGCCCCCCGGTCCTGCCCCGCTGCCCCCCGGGGGTGCCCCCTTCCTCGCTGACCCCCCCCAGCCACGTTTGGGTGCAGAGCGGGCGTGGGTTTATTCACCAGGAGCTGCCTGCGAGCACGGAGCTCCCCTCCCTGCGCTGTGCGTGGGGGGCACCCAGAGCCCCTGCCTGGGGCATGGTGGGGGGGGGGGGGCCCGACTGCCCCCCCCGGTCCCAGGGTGGCTCCCAGCCCCCAGAGCGGGGCCGTTCCCCGCTGGCTGTCACATCTCGTCCCCGTGCGCCTGTTTTGCTGCCACCGCTGCGTCCCGCGGCCACGGCTGAGCCCTCGGATCCCCTGGGGGAGCCCGGCCTGAGGAGTTGGTGCCCGGCTCCGTGCCGGGGGGGGGCAGCCTGTCCTCCTGCCCCCCCTTGGCACCGTTCTCCGCTGCCACCCCCGGCTCTTCCAGCTGCCACCACGTCCCGGGGGCTTCTCCAGCCGGTGCCGGTGGCTCCACGCGGGTCAGGATGTGCCTGGAGATCACTGCGGGGACGGGGAGCACCGGGCAGGGCTGGGGGCAGCTGCTGCCGCCCCCCCCCCGGAATCCCGCAGCCCCCCCCAGCTCCCTGTTACCTCCTGTGGGCTGGGGGGGGTCCCGGTGGCCCCCCCGGCCCCAGCAGAAGGGGCTGTAGCTGGGGAAGAGGATGAGCACCAGGGAGAAGAGCAGGATCTGGGGGGGGGGGAGGACACAGGAGTGGGGTTATGGCACCGGGAGGTGTGCGGGGGGGGGGCACTGCCCCCGGGGGGGGGATGAGCCCCTTTTTTTTGGGGGGGGGGGGGTATGCATGTGGGTACCAGGACACAGGTGCTGGTCTGGGCGGCTTTGTTGGACGTCTGCTTGATGAGAGCCTGCAGCGCCTGCAGCTGGCTCAGCAGGGACCTGGGGGGGGGACGAGGTGGGGGGGGGGGAAATGGGGGGGGGGGTCCAGGCGTTGTCCTGCACCCCCCCGGGGGTCCCCATCGCTCACCAGTTGCGCTGCTCCAGCTCCCGAACCTTCCTGTGCAGCTCCTGGTTCTGCGCCGAGCACGAGGCCGCCCTGCGCGGGGAGGGGTGGGGGTGCTGAAGGGCCCCCCCCAGAGGAAGGAGGGGGTGGGGGGCACCCCGGGGGGGTCCCTGCCGGCTCCCACCTGCTCTCCAGCCCGTCCAGGTATTCCTTCCTCCTGCGGCGGCTGTCCTGCGCCGACTGCTTGTTGCGGATTTTCCTCCGCACCTTCTTCAGGACGCGCTCCTCAGCCTGCTGCGGCCGGGGGGGGGTGAGCTGGGCCCCCCACCTTGCCCCCCCCCCCCCCCAACTCGGGACCCCCCCTCCCCAAACCCACCTTGGTGAGGGGCAGGGAGCCGGGCAGCGTCACCCCCTCCTGCGCCAGCAGCCGCTGCTCCTCCTCCGACAGCAGCAGGACCGGGGGGCTGCGGGGAGAAATGGGGGGGGGGCGAGGGGGGGGAATTGGGGTGCACAGTGCTGGGGGGGGGGGCAGCAGAGCCGGGACTCACCGTGGGGGGGGGCAGGGTGGGCAGCGCGGTGATGATGCAGGACTCGGGGGGCAGCAGCGCGGGGGGCAGCCAGTCTGGGGGGGGGTGGGGGGGTGATGCTCTGCCCTGCGGGATGCGGCCCCCCCCGGGCTGAGCCCCCCCCCCCCAGGATAAAGCCCCCCCCCCCAGCCCCACTGACCCAGCTGGATGGTGACCCCGCTGTGTGCGGGGGTCCCGGCGGTGCAGACCACCTCGTAGACGGTGTTGGGGGCGGGGGGGGGCCTCCTCCGGCTGCTCCCCCCCATCCCCCCGGGGGGGGGTCCTGGGGGGGTCGGGGGGGGGGCCGCACACCTCGTCCGGGGCCACGGGCCGGGCCCAGCGGCTCCTCGGGCTGGGTCCTGTCCTGCGGCCGGGGGGGGGGGACACGGTGGGGACCGTGGGGGTGGCACCTCCCGGTGTGCCCCCCCCCCCAAACCCCAGCCCCACTCACGGTGTCCGGGAGGGGCCCCCAGCCCCCAAAGGGGGGCAGGAAGGGGTCGGATCCCAGGCACAGCTCGTCCGGATCCATCGGGGGGGGCTCGGGGGGGTCCGTCCCGGTCCGTCTGTCCCCGGTCCCGTCCCGGTCCCGGTCCCGCCCCCTCCAGGATCTCGGATCCTGGCCGAGCCCCTCCCAGCCCCTCCCCAACCGGCGGCGGGGCCGCGCCCCCCTCCCGCTACCGGGGGCTCGGGGCTGGCTGCGGGGCAGCGGCCGCCGCCGGTGTCCGCACCGGGACCCCCCGGGATCCCCCCCGGGATCCCCCCCGGGCCCATCCCGGAGCCCCCAAGGACCGGGCAGAACCGAGCCCCGCTCACCGGCCCGGGGCGCTCCGTCCTGCCTGGTCCCGGTAGGGTTCCCCGTAGGGGTCCCGGTCTCGGTCCCGGTCCCGGTAGGGGTCCCGGTCCAGGTCGGGGGGCCGATCCCGGTCCCGGTCCCGGTCCCGGTCCCGGAACCGGTCGGGGTCCTGATCCCGGTAGGGGTCCCGGTCCCGGTCGGGGGTCCCGGTGGGGGTCCCGGTCGGGGTCCCGGTGCCGGTCCCGGTCCCCGGTGCCGGTAGGGGTCCCGGTAGGGGTCCACGTAGGGGTCCCGGTTGGGGGTCCCAGTGCCGGTCCCGATCCCGGTCCCTATCCCGGAACTGGTCGGGTTCCTGATCCCGGTCGGGGTCCCGGTCTCGGTCCCGGTCTCGGTCCCGGTCCCGGTGGGAGTCCCGGTAGGGGTCCCCGTAGGGGTCTCGGTCGGGGTCCCGGTGCCGGTGCCGGTCCCGGTCCCTGTCCCGGAACTGGTCGGGGTCCTGATCCCGGTCGGGGTCCCGGTCCCTGTAGGGGTCCCGGTCGGGGTCTCGGTCCCGGTCCCGGTCCCTTCCCCTTCCCGTTTCCAGCCCCGTTCCCGTCCCGCCCCGCCCGCTCCCTTCCCGTTCCCGTTCCCGTTCCCCGCCGGCCTCCCCCAGCCCCTCTCGGGCCGCCCCCCCCGGGGCCATCCCCGCGTGTCCGGGGCGGGTCCCAGCCCCGTGCTCCCCCCCCCACCCCCCCCTGCTCCGCCCCGGTTCTCGCAGCGCGGCCGCCCGGAGCCTTCCCGGTGCCGGTGGCGGCGGAGCCCGGCGGGATGGAGGCGGGAGGCGGCCCCGGGGCCGCGGAGCTGTCCTGGAGCCCCGGGGCCGCGCCTCGAGGGGCCCCCCCCGGGCTGGGGCTGAAGCTGGGGGCTCTGGTGGCGCTGCTGCTGCTGCCCCTGGGCTGCGGGCTGGGGCCGATCTGCTGCCTGCGGAACCCCCCGGGAACCGCCGGTACCGGGGGGGGACGGGGGGGGGCAGGGGGGGGCGGGGGGGGGTGAGGGAGGATGGGGGGGGGCAGGAGGGGAGGCTCCGGGGAGGGGCGGCCCCAAGGGTGGTGGGGGGTAAAGGTGGAGGGTGATGGGGGGGGGGTACATGGGGGGCTGGGGGGGGATTTGGGGGGTGCCGGGGGGGTTCCGGGGGGGTGGGGGGGACCGGGGTCAGTCCGGGGGGGGGTTGGAGGGGGGTTGGGGGTCAGGGGGGGCTCCAGAAGGGTTGTCCTGGGGGGTCTGGGGGGTTTTGGGGGAGAATCCTGGGGTCTGGGGGGGTCTGGGGGTCCAAGGGGGCTGCCCCAGGGTCAAGCTGGGGGGGTTCTGGGGGTCTGGGGGGGGCTCCAGAAGGGGTTACCCTGAGGGTTATAGGGTCTGGGGGGGCAACCTGGGGTCTGGGGGTCCCAGGGGGTTGCCCCAGGGGTTGGGGGAGGCCTGGGGGGGATCTAGGGGAGGTTGGGGGGCAGCTGGGAGGGTTTGAGGGGGGGTCTCATCCCCTTCTTGCCCCCCCCCCCAGACTTGCAGAGCCCGGGGCTGAGCCTGCTGAGCTGCTTCGCGGGGGGGGTCCTGCTGGGCACCTGCCTGCTCGACCTCCTGCCCTCCTACCTGGCCGGCATCGCCGCCGCGCTGGAGGAGCTGCGAGTCCCGGTGGGAATGGGGGGGGGGGGCACGGGGATGGGGGGGCAACATGGGGATGGGGGGGGCAATGTGGGGACGGGGGGGCAACGGGGACGGGATGGGAGGGGATGGGATGGAACTGGGTGGTGGGGTGGGACGGGGACAGTGGGGGGGGGGGGGGGTGGAAAAGTGTGGGGGGGGTGGGGGGGTGGAAATTGGGGTTGGGGGTGGGGGGGTGGAAAAGTGGGGGGGGGACAACAGGGACAGGATGGGGGGGTGGGGGGCAGGGTAATGGGAACGGGACAGCAGCGACTGGGTGGCTGGGGGGGGACAATGGGTGGGGATGGGATGGGGGGCGTTGGATGGGGGGGTGGGGGTGGGAGGGGGCGATGGGGAGGGGGTGATGGGGAAGGGGATGGCGGGGGCATGCCGGGGGGGGTTGGGGGCTGTCGGGGGGGGGGCCGCGCCGCCGGCTGTGACTCACGGAAAGATCCCGGCACCGCTTCCCGGCAGCCTCCACCTCCGCCTCCCTCCCCCAGTGTCCCCCACACCCCCCCCAGCAGCCCCGCACTGACCCCCCCACCCCTCATTCCCCCCCCCCCCAGCTGCAGTTCCCCCTCCCCGAATTCATCCTGGCCATGGGCTTCTTCCTGGTGCTGGTCCTGGAGCAGGCGGCGCTGGCCCAGCAAGACGCCACCGACCCCAACCGGGGGGGCGAGGACGAGGACGAGGCCGATGTGACAACCCCATCACGCGCCCTTCTACCCCCCGACACCCCCCGAGCCCCCCCCGGCTCCCCGAAGCCCCCCAGCCCCTTGCGTTCGGGGCTGTTGGTGCTGGCGCTGGCGCTGCACGGGGCGCTGGAGGGGCTGGCGCTGGGGCTGCAGGAGGCCGGGGGGGCCGCGCTGCGCCTGGGCCTGGCCCTGCTGCTGCACAAGGGGCTGGTGGGCTTCAGCCTGGGCCTGCAGCTGCTGCGGGGCCGCCTGCGCCGGGGGGCCGCGGCCGCCTGCCTGCTGCTCTTCGCCCTCACGGCCCCCCTGGGGGTCGCGGTGGGGTTGGTGGTGACGGGGCCGGTTTTTGGGGGGGGGGAGCGGGGGGGGCGCAGGCCCGAGGCAGCGGTTGTGCCGCAGCGTGCTGGAGGGGCTGGCGGCCGGCACCTTCCTCTACGTGGCGTTTTTGGAGGTGCTGCCCCGGGAGCTGGGGGGGCCCCAAGAGGTGGGGGGGGGGCCGAGAGCAGGGGGGGGCCCGGCTGCGCATCCCCAAGGTGCTGGCGCTGCTGGGGGGGTTCGGCCTCGTCACCGCCGTGCTCTTCATCAGGATCTGAGCCCCGGGTGGGGGGGGGGCACCCCCCCGAGTCACCCCCCCAAGGGGTTAAATGCCCCCTCAATACCCCACCAAGTGCCAAAGGGGGCGGTTTTTGGGGCTCAGCCCCCCCCCCCCAGCAGCCCCGTGCCTCAGTTTCCCCTCCTGCACCAGCAGCGCCGCTCCCTGACGGGGTTTTGCCGGTGGCGCCCCCCCCCCCCCCATTCTCCCAGACCCCCCCCTCCCCTAATTCAGGGATATGCAGGGGGGCGCTCAGCCCCCCCCTTAAAAAAAAAACAAGTGCCCTTACAGCACCCTACCCCCCCAGGGGGTGTGGGCGAAGCAATAAAGGACTGGGTGAGGAGGTGCTGCTCGTGTCCTGTGCCTGGGGGGGATTTTTTTTTGGGGGGGGGGCTCCACTGTGGGACCCCCCCCCTCGTGGGGGGGTCGTGAGTGGGGACTTGGGGGGGGGCTGGGGGGGTGCTGGGCTGTGAGACCCCCTCGTGGGCTCGTTGGGGGGGTCCTGAGTGGGGCTGTGATGGGATGGGGGGGGGATTTGGGGGGGGGAGGCTCTGCCGTGGGACCCCCCTGATGTGGGGGGTGGTCGCGAGTGGGGCCGGGGGGGGGGATTTGGGGGGGCTCAGCCGTGGGGGCCCCCTCCTGGGGAGGGTCCTGGATAGGGCCGTGATTGGGGGGGCACGGCTGGGGGGGGGCACGGCAGGGGCTGGGGCTGGGGGGGGGGCTCGGACCCCAATTTTGAGGGGTCCCTGAGGGGGGGGCTCTGGGGGCTCTGTTCCGGGCTGGGAGGGGTGACCGGGCCCCCCCCGCCCCGCGGTGCATGCCGGGACTTGTAGTCAGCTCCGCCCTCCCCGCCCCGCGCCCCGCGGGGGCGTTCCCAGGGGGGCGGGGACTCCATTTCCCATCAGCCCCGACAGCCGCGCCGCGGGGGCCTCTGGGAATTGTAGTCCCTCCGCCCACTCCGCCCTACGGCGGCGCCCGGCCCGCGGACTCGCCTCCCCGGCATGCCCCGCGCGGCGGCGGCGGCGGCGGCGGCGGCCGGAGCGGCCCGAGCAGGGAAGATGGCGGCGGCGGGCGCGGGGGCCGGGCCCGGGCCCGGTGCGGGTTCCTCGGCCGGGGCCGGGGCCTCGAACCCGCGGAAATTCAGCGAGAAAATCGCGCTGCAGAAACAGCGGCAGGCGGAGGAGACGGCGGCCTTCGAGGAGGTGATGATGGAGATCTGCTCCACACGGGTGAGCGACGCCCCGCCGGATGCGGGACGGCACCGGGAGGGGGGCACCGGGGGGGGACCGGGGGGGGAGGGGGCGGGGAACGGGGGCACGGGGGGGGGCGGGGGAGGGGGGAGCGGGGTGGGGGAGGGGGTGGGAAGGGGGGTGAGGGGGGGGATGGGGGGGGGAACGGGGGTTTAACGGGGGTACCGGGGGGGTACCGGGGGGTACCGGGGGCTTCAGGGCCCGGGGAGGGTGGGGGGGGGCCCGGGGGGGAGCGGGGCCGCTGCCTGGGGGGGCCTGGAGGGGGCCCAGGATGGAAGCAGCTCCCCGCCGGCCCCGCTTCCCCTTCCCCTCGGTGTGTTTTTAATTGTAAATTATATATTTTTTTTTAACCAAAATCATCAATAATTCACCCACGCGGGGCCGCACGTGGCCGCCACCGCCGCGCGTGGGGCCGGGGGCACCCCCGAACCGGGGGCAGGGCCGAGCCCCGGGGGGGGGGGGTCCCGGTGTGGGGGGTCCCGGGGCTCTCCCGGGGGTGGCGGCTCCCCCCCAGGCACCGGCAGCGGCCGCTCGAGGCCCCCCCGGGCCCGGTGCCCCCCCCGGGAGCGGCGCCTGCTCCATCCCCGGGGATGCTCACAGGGAGCTCGGTGGGGCCGGTGCTGCCCCGTGCCGCGGGGGTCCCGCTCGCAGCCCCCCGGGGGCCCAAATTCCCATTTTTTGGGACCAAAGGAGCCGTGTCCCCCCCCCCCGGGGGGGGCAACACCGGGCTCTGCTCCGTGCCTCGCTCAGCACCGGCCCCGCCGAGCCGCTGGGGATTGCGCCAGCCCCACCGGGAACGGGCTCCGGCTGCTCGGGGAAAACGGGGCAAAACCCCCGGGGGTTTCCAAAATTTAGGCTGGAGACCCCCGGGACGGGCGAGGCGGCCGCCCCCGGTGACCCCAATCCCGGGGAGCCGGGGCTGTGGGCCCGGAGCCGCCCCCGTTGCCCCGTGGGGTCCCACCCTGCCCCGCTCAGCGCCCCGCAGGCTTTGGGAGGGGGCTGGCGGGCGGCGGGCGGTGTTTGCACAGCAAACAGCTGGTTAATGAGCAGCGGGGCCGGGGGGGAGGCGCCTCCGCTGTCCTCCTCGCCCCCCCGCAGCCGGGCACCGGGCACGGGGCAGCCCCGGTCGCTGGCCCCGGTCCCTCTCCGCGTCCCCAGGGAGCTGCCACCTCCTCCCGGGCTGCTCCAGCCCCTGTCCCTGTGGATTTGGGGTCCGTAGCGGCCCCCCTGGTGTTTTCCTGGTGCTCCCCCAGCACCCGTGGGCTCCTCCTGGGGCCGGCCCCATTTGGCCCCCGCAGGGACGCGGCCGGAGCTTGGAGCAGGATCCCAGGACCTTAAGGCCCCGCGGTGCCAGCGCAGCCAGCTGTTGGCTAAATCTCCTTTATTTTTTTTTTTTTGCTGTTGTTTTTTTAATTTTGTTTTTGTTTTTGTTTTGTTTTGTTTTGTTTTTTTTCCCTGGATCTGGATTTCGCTGCTCTTAAGCCCGGGGATTTGCTGCTGCAGGTTTCCTGCCCGCAGCCTCCTCTGGGGCTGCTCCCAGGGTCCCGCTGCGCCTCGGCCCCACAACCCCAGGGTCGGGGTCTGCGTTTGGGGGTGCTGGTGGCCGCCCCGTGCTGCGGGGGGGACCCCTTAGGGCCGAGCCGTTCCCGGTTATCTCCGTCCTGTGGTTTCCATGGCTCCATCCCTCGGCCTCCCCTGGCCTTGAGCGGGGCCGCCCTGACCCCGCTGCGGTGCCAGCAGAGCGCCCGGCGGCGGGGGGCTGGATGCCCTGCCCTAAACCTGCCGGACGGTGCGGGGCTGGGGGTGCTCGACCCCCCCTGACTCCCCTCTCCCCTCTGTCCCCCCCCCGGTGGCCCAGCTGCAGGCGCAGAAGCTGAGGCTGGCGCACAGCCGGGGCCCCTACTACAGCGGCTCGCTGCCCAACGTCAACCAGATCGGCAGCGGCGTCTCCGACTTCCAGGTGAGTGCACGGGGCACCGAGGGACGAGGGGGTGGTTCCTCGTGACCCCCCCGCCTGCCCTGGGTCCGTTTGGGACCCTCGGTCGCACCCGGGCTCTGATCCTGCCCCCTCTGCTCCCCGCAGGGCCCCCTGCACTCGCCGCTGGACTCGACGCGCAGCACGCGGCACCACGGGCTGGTGGAGAGGGTGCAGCGGGACCCCCGCCGGATGATGTCCCCCCTGCGCCGCTACGTGCGCCAGATATCCTTTCGCAGCCCACCCCCCGGCCCTATTCCCGGGCTCCTGCCCCGCTCCCCGTGCCCCCCCTGTTGCTGCTGCGCCCCCTCGGACACCCCATTTGTTGGCTCCTTAACGCGCCCCCCCACATTGACAGCTCGCCCTACGGCCCCACCTACCTGTCACCCCCGCCGGAGCCCAGCTGGAGGAGGTAAAGACCCCACAGAGCTGCTCCTGGAGCTCTGCCCCCCGCCTCCTGCCCCCTCGGTGCCATGCCCGGGGCCAGGCAGGGCCAGGAGGCTGCAGACGGGGCCAGGAGGATTTGGGTGGCTCCCCCTGCGAGGGGAGGTTGGGAATCGCTGGGGGAGCAGAAGCAGCTCTGCCCTGCCCGGTTCCTCCCGGTGCTGCCCCCCCCCCCGGGGGTGCTTTTAGGGGGAAACGGTGGGGATTTGGGCACAGAGCAGCCCCTGGCTCTGCTCCGTCCCTCCTGGGTGCTTCTGGAGCCGGCTGGGCTCAGCTCAGCCCTTCAGAGCTCGCTCAGGGCTTCATTTTCCAGGCTGCCCTTCCTCCTGGTGCCTGGCACAACTCCTGCCTCCCTCCTCCTCCTCCTCCTCCTTGTCCCGTTCCCGTTGCCGAGCCGTGGCCGTGGGTTGTGGTGGCAGAGCCGCTCCGTGCCGTGAATTTCGGCCCGGGTCTGTGGCACCAGCTCCATCCCGTGCCCCCGGTGCCCTCTGTGCGTCCTGGGGCAGAGCTGCTGCTTTGTGGACCCCCCAGCTGCCCCCCTGCCCCCATGGCAGGCCCTAAAAAACCCCATAGCAGGCCCTACAGCCCCCTGAGCTGCCCCTACACACCCCACTGCAAGCCCTGTGCACCCACAGCCAGCCCCGTGGACCCTATAGCAGGCCCTACAGCCCCCAGCAGGAGGTTGGGGGGCTCCCCTCCTCCCCCACATGGGCACTTCAGGGTCCCTCTTGCTCCTTGCTCCTTCCCCAGGGCCAAGGAGGGGGGGGGGGGCTGCTCAGGGCCCCCTGGCACTGACCCTTGTGGTGCCGTTGGGGTTTCTCCCTCCACAGGGCCTTGGCGTCCTCGTGGGGGCCGTGGGGTGTTGTTGAGGGGCTGTGCTCTGCACGGGCCGGCTGCTGGGTGAGTTTTGGGGCCCTGTGGGGCAGCGCCCCCCCCATAACCCCGCTGTTTTTCCCCTGGCAGGACCATGCCCTGGGGGAACCTCCCCATGGAGAAGGGCCACCTCTTCAGGCTGCCGTCAGCTCTCAACAGGTGAAGGAGTTTTGATTCCCTCCTCCCCCCGCCTTTGCCCCGAGCTCTGACCCATCCCCAGGCCCCCCAGGGTGGGCGCAGCCCCCCAGGGAAGGGTCGGGGTCCCCAGGCTGCCCCCATGGGGGTGGCCCCGGTCCCTCTGCGGGCTCCGTGCTCCCGCAGCATCCCCGAGGGCACCGTGGCCGCAGGCTGCTCCCTGGGGCCAACCCTCGCTGCCTGGTGGGGTGGGGGCTCCCTGCAGCCCCCTCCCCGGGTCCCAGGAGCTCCTTGCCCCCCAGCCGGGCCCCACAGGGGTGGGGGCCGAGTCCCATGGGCGGCCGGGGGGGGGCTTCCTGCCTCCCAGCTGCATGGCCACCGAACAATGTCCCCGTTGTGCGGTGCCGGGGCGCACCGGGCAGCTTCTCCCAGCCCCTCCCCACGCTCCTCCGCTTCGGGCCAGCTCTTTGGGAGCACAATGGGTGGCGGGGCCCCCGGGGGGGGGGCACAAAGGGGCACGGGGGGGGGTGCCTGTCCTCCTTGCTGCTCCCACGCTGAGGGGTGTGAGGGATGCGGAGCCCTCGCTGCGGTGCTGGAGCCGCCCTGGGAGCGGGCAGGGCCCCCCCAGGAGGAGATGGGGGTGGGAGGAAGCCCCCCCCTGAGCCCGGAGGACTAGGGCGAGGGGCTGGGGGCGCTGTCACACAGCTGGGGCATCGCGTGGGGGGGGGGGCAGCCCCGCTTAGGGCTCGCTGTCCCCGCTATGGGTGGTCTCAGGGGGCTGCGGGAGCGGCGCTCGTTCCTCCCGTCCCTCCATCCCTGCGGGGGCACCGGCTGCAGCCCCCCCGTGCCCGTCCCGGCTGACGGGTGCCCCTTTTCCCCCCCCCCAGAACAAATTCGGACTCGGCGCTGCACACCAGCGTGATGAACCCTGCCCCGCAGGACGCCTACCTGGGCCCCTCGCAGGGCGCCCCCCCACCCGGCCGCCGCGGCGGTGAGTCCCTGCCCTGCCCCCCCAGCACCCCGAGTTACCCCGTGGGGGGGTCTCTGCGCCCGTCCCCTCCTGCTGAAAATCTCCCGTTTGGGTTTTATTTCCAGGTTTTCTGGACGGGGACGCGGACAGTAAAGGTAAGCGCCCGCCCTGGGGGTGCTGAGCCCAGCGGGGGGGCGGGATGGGATGGGATGGGATGGGGCAGGGGGGGGGACGCTCCCCGCACTGCCCTCACCCTCTGCTCCCCCTCGCCAGTCTTTCTTTTCCAAGTGCCTCCCATCGAAGAGAGCTTCGACGACAACAAGCACTCGCTCAAGCCCTGGGACACCAAGAAGGTGGGTGCCGGGCCCCTTCCCCCCGGGGGGGGGCCGTGGGGAAGCCGCCACCGCCGCGTCCCCTGCCCCTGCCCCTGCCTGCTTCCTGCCGGGGAGCGTTGCGACACCGGGGCCCGCAGTCTGCTTCCTGCCCCCAAACCACGGCCGGCCCGGGCTGGGGGAGTGGGGCATAAACATCCTGGCCGTGTTTCACTCCTCCTCTCTGATTTCACAGCTCTCCTCGTCCTCGGCCCGGCCGCGCTCCTGCGAAGTCCCTGGGATCCAGTAAGTGCGGGGCTGGGCAGCCCCGGCCCGGGGTTTTTGGGGCTGGGGGGGCTGGAGGATGGTGGAGGAGGTGATCCCGTGCTGAGCTCTCTCTGTCTCTCTGTCCCCCCCCCAGCATCTTCCCATCCCCGGACCAGCCTGCCAACGTCCCCCTCATCCCCTCGGCCCTCAACACGGGGGGCTCGCTCCCCGACCTCACCAACCTGCACTTCCCCTCGCCGCTGCCCACCCCGCTCGACCCGGACGAGAGCGCCTACCCCAGCCTGAGCGGGGGCAGCAGCACCAGCAACCTGGCCACCACCATGACGCACCTGGGCATCAGCGGGGGCATGGGGCTGGGCACCGGCTACGACTCGCCAGGTGAGCGCCGGCCCCGGCCCACGGCTCGGGGACACCGCAGCCGGGACCCGGGTGGCTCCGGGTCCCCGTGCTGGGGCTGGCACGGGGCCGGTGCCGTGCCTGGAGGTCGGCAGCTCCTGGTGGTCCTGGAGGGAGCCCCCCCGTGCCCGGGCCGTGTGTGTTTGTGTCGCTGTCTCCATCGTTGTGGTGTCCTCCGTCACTTCCATCCCATCCGGGGCAGCCGGGGAGCCCCCAGCCTGGCCCAGCCCGGGGAGGGGAGCCGGGGGGCGGCGGCCCTTCGGTGGGTAACGGCGCTGTCTCTTTTTTTTTTGTCCCCACAGGACTTACCTCACCTATGCAGAGCTCCCTGAGTAACCCGTCCCTGCAGTCCTCGCTTAGCAATCCCAACCTCCAGGCCTCCCTGCGCAGCCCCTCGCTCCAGTCCTCCCTCAGCAACCCCTCGCTGCAGTCCTCCCAGAGCAGCTCCTCCATCCCCTCCTCGCTCTCCAACCAGTCCCTGCCCTCCTCGCTCTCCTCCTCGCTCAGCAACCCCTCGCTGCCCACGTCCCCCCGCAGCCAGCCCACCATGCAGTCCTCCCCCAGCAACCCCAGCCTGCCCTCCGGCTTGAGCGCCTCCTCCTACCCCATGGTGCAGGCGTCCATAAGCACCTCGCCCCGCCGACGGGTCCCGCTCAGCCCCCTCACCCTCCCAATGGGTGGCGACTCCAGGAGGCAGCACCCCAAACAGTTCTCACCAACAATGTCACCCACATTGTCCTCCATCACCCAGGTATGCATGGTCCATCGCCCGCGCCGGCCCCCGCGCCGCGCGCGCCCGCCTCCGCCTCCTCCTTTCTGTCGTCTCCTTTCCATCCTCATCTCGGCCGTCGGGGGCCGCTGAGCGTTCCCCCCCCCTATCCCGGCCGGTGCTGGGCGCCCCAAATTTTCAAAAGGGGGAATGTGAGGGGCACGGGGGGGAGCGCCCGCTGACCCCCGGCTCCGCTCTGCTCGCAGGGGGTGCCCCTGGACACCAGCAAGCTGCCGGCCGACCAGCGCCTCCCGCCGTACTCCTACAGCCAGCCCGGCCTCGTCCTGCCGGCCCAGCCGCAGCCCGGGCAGAAAACCCTCCAGCAGCCCCCCCCGCAGCCGCCTCTGCCCCCAGCCCCAGCGGTGCGACCCCCCGGCGCGGCCGCCCAGCGCCCCTACGCCCCCCAGTACCAGCCTGACGCCCCCCTGCAGCACCCGCCGCTGGGGCAGCCACTGGGCGACTTCGGCATCGGCAGCGTGAGTGCTTGGGATGGGGGGGGGGGACACATGGGGTCAGGGGGGGACACACGGGGTCGGGGGGGCTCAGGGAGGGGGGTTTTGGGGGCGGCTCAGCCCCACGGCGGCCTCTCCCCGCAGTTGGAGCAGTTCGGCATGGGGGAGAGCCCCACGGGCAACAACAGTGGCGCCTTCCCCGAGGAGCTGGGGGCTCTGTACCCGCCCCCCCCCGGCGAGAGCTACGACCCCCACGTCCTCAACCGGCAGAACCTGAGCAACTGCGGCCGCCACGGCCCCGTGCCCAACATCATCCTCACCGGTGGGTGCAGGGGGACGGGGGGACGGGGACGAGGGGGGACACAGCACGGGCTGGCGGGGAGGTGAGGAGCGATTTGGGGGGGTCCTCGCCCGCTTCACACTGACACCCCCCCACCCGCAGGGGACTCTCCACCCGGGATCTCCAAGGAGATCGCCACGGCGCTGGCCGGGGTGCCGGGCTTCGAGGTGGAGGCGGCGGCGCTGGGGCTGGAGGAGGAGCTGAAGATCGAACCGCTCAGCCTGGACGGACTGCACATGCTGAGCGACCCCTACGCGCTGCTCACCGACCCCGCCGTCGAGGACTCCTTCCGCACCGACCGCCTGCAGTGACCCCCCCGGGCTGCCCCCCACACCCCCCGGGCTGCCCCCCACCCCCTGCGCCCCGCACACACACACAGCACCCCCCCCTTTTTTTTTTTTAATTTTTTTTTTGATTTTTTGTTTTATTTTTCCTTCCTACTCCTCTCCATAACAGGAGGGGGGGGTCCCAGCCCTACAGCGGGCGCTGTGGGGCCAGCCCTATATCCCAATGGGGGGCAGGGGGCTCAGCGTAACCCCCCCCCCCCCTCCAGCACCGGCGTGGCCGAGGGCGGCTGTACATAAACCCTATATAGGTAGAGCCCGGGGAGGGGGGGTGTTGGGGTGGGGGGGGCGCTCCGGTTTGGTGTTGTTTCCCGGCTAATCATCATGTTTAACGAGAAATTCCGCTCCCCGTCCCCCGCTACGCCGCGTATGCACCCCCCCAGACCCCCCCCCCAGCCCCACGGGACCCCCGGGGCATGGGCACAGCACTTCCACTCGGGGCCCCCTCGGCAAGACGCGCGGGGGGGGGTCCCGGCCCCGGCGGCAGGGTGAGGGGGTGGGGGGGAGGCACCGGGGGCCCCAGGACCGCGCTCCCCCCGCCGGGGAGGAAGCCAGAGTGATTTATTATTATTATTATTTTTTAAAATATATTATATGTTAATTAAAAGCTCCGCCTGATGGTGATTTGGGGGGGTGGGATGAGGATGGGGGGGGTCTAATTCGGGGGGGGGAGGTTGGGATCTTGTCCTTGGGGGGGGTGTCCCTGTGGATAATGGGGTGCTGGGGGGATCTTGGCAATTTTGGGGTGCCTGGGGGGGATCTTGGCAGTTTTGGGGTGCTGGGGGGGGCAGGGTTGGTGGGGGCAATCCTGGCAATTTTTGGGGTGAATTTTGGCAATTTTGTGGGCAGCTGGAGGGAGGGGGAAATCTTGGTAGTTTTGGGGTGCTGGGGGGGCAGGGTTGGTGGGGGCACTCCTGGCGATTTTGGGGGTGTTTGGGGGAAAAGATTTTGGCAACTTTGTGGGTGTCCGGAAGGGGGGGGGGGGAATCCTGGCAGTTTTGGGGCTCCTGGGTGCTTTGGGTTTTGGGGGGTGGGGCTGGGGGTTCCAGGGAGTTTTTTGGGGTGCTGGGGGTGTCCTAGGAGTTTTGGGGGTTTGGGGAGCCTGTGGGTGTCCCATGAGGTTTTGGGGTGCTGGGGCTGTGCTGGGGGTGTCCCATGAGTTTTAGGGGGTCCATGGGGGCCTGGGGGTGTCCTATGAGGTTTTGGGGTGCTGGGGGTGTCCTATGAGTTTTGAGGGTCGGGGGAGCCTGGGGGGTGTCCCATGAGGTTTTGGGGTGCTGGGGGTGCCCCATGAGGGTCCGGGGGGGGCCTGGGGGTGTCCCCTCACTTTTAGGGTACCGGGGGGGCCCTGGCACCTTTAGGGTCATTGCGTCCCGAGGGGGGTCCCCAGGAGCTTTTGGGACCCCGGCGGGGGGCGGAAGGTTCCCGGGGCTCCGTGGGGGGGGGGGGTCCCGGTTCCCCGTTCCGGGGGGGGGGGTCCCGGCGGCTGCAGATCGTCCTCCCGGCCGGCAGGTGCCGGTGGCGGCGGCGGCGGGGCCGGGCGGCGATAACGGCCCCGGTTGGAGCGCGGCGGCCCCGGCCCGGCCCGCAGGTACCGGGGGGGGGGGGCACCGGGAGGGGACCCGGGGAGGGGGCACCGGGTCCGTGGGGGGGCTGCCCCGGGGGGCGTGGGGGCGGCGCTGGGGGGCTCGGGGGATGTTGGGGGGCGCGGGGCTCTATAGGGGGTGTAGGGCCCGCTGGGGGGGCGTGGGGGCTGTTATGGGGTGCGTAGGGGCTGCTATGGGGGCTGGGGGGGCTGCCGGGGGGCTGTAGGGGCTGCCAGGGGGCTATAGGGTCCGCTATGGGGTGCTATAGGGCCTGCTGTGGGGTCTGTAGGGTCTGCTATGGGGCTCTAGGGTCTGCTATGGGGTCTGTAGGGCCTACCAGGTGGTTATAGGGCCCGCTGTGGGGTGCATAGGGCCCGCTGGGGGGTCTGTAGGGGCTGCCAGGGGGCTTTAGGGCCTGCTATAGGGTGCTATAGGGCCTGCTGTGGGGTGCTATAGGGCCTGCTGTAGGGTCCATGGGGCTGGCTGTGGGTGCACAGGGCTTGCAGTGGGGTGCAGAGGGGCAGCTCAGGGGGCTGTAGGGCCTGCTATGGGGTCTGTAGGGTCTGCCATGGGTGCAGGGGGGCAGCTGGGGGTGCACAGGGCCCGCTGTGGGGTCCAAGGGGCTGGCTATGGGTGCACAGGGCCTGCTATGGGTGTATAGGGGCAGCTGTGGGGTGCACAGGGTGTGCTGCAGGGGGCACGGTGGGGTCTGTAGGGCCTGCTGTGGGATATAGGGGCAGCTGTGGGGTGCACGGAGCCTGCTACGGGGTGCATAGGGCCTGATGTGGGTGCACAGGGCTTGCTACAGGTGTATAGGGGCAGCTGTGGGGTGCACAGAGCCTGCTATGGGGTACGTAGGGCCTGCTGTGGGGTCCATGGGGCTGTCAGGGCGCGTTGGTTTCCCAGTGCCCCGTTTCCATCCCACTGTTCCCAGCCCGAGGCAGGTGCAGGGAGGCTGCCCGGCATGGGGCGGCCGTGGGGCGTGCTGCAACCCTGCCAGCCCCATGGGGTAAAGGACACGCCGTGGGGCAGAGGGCACGCGGTGGGGGCAGGGTCCTCACACCCCATGGGGCAGGCTCCCCCCCGGCAGAGGCCGGGTCCTGCCCCGGGGCTCTGGGGGTCCCTCGGGGCTGGGAGACCCCAGGATCGGGGCCCCCGGTGTCTCCTGCGGGCCCTCAGTGGGGTGCCCCGCTATGGGGTGGGCGGGCTGCGATGGGGGGCATGGTCCCCGTGCCCTCCGGGGACGATTCCTCCCCGCTGAGCTGAGCTGCAGGAGATGAAATCGGGAGGCAGCCTGCGTCGCCGCAGCCCGGCCGTCATCACGCGGCGCTGGGCTAAAAATACCCGGGTGGCAGCCGGCAGGTTCGGGGTCCCCAAGGTCCCCAAGGTCCCCAGGGTCCCGGGGACAGGGATGGGGACAGGGCTGGGCCGCCCCTTGCCCACGCAGGGGATGCTGGCTGTGCCCCCCCGCCAGTTAATGGGGTGTCCTCAGACCCCCATCCTGGGGTCGCGGGTCCCGTGGGGACGCGGTGGCTGCTCCGGTTCCTGCTCCGGGTGTGTGTGTGTGGGGCTGGGACCGCTCCCGTCGCCCGGTGTCACACCCCGGTGCCGCGTGGCCCCCCCACGGTGACAGCCCCACGGCTCAGGGCTTCGTCGCCCGCTTCCTTCCCCTTTCCAGCCGCCCTACGCAGCGCGGCGCACGAGGCACCCGGGGCGAGCGTGGGGACGTGGGGACCAGCTCCCAGCCTCGGGGGGGCTGCGGCACGGCCCCTTGGGACCCCCATCTCCGTGTGCTGAGCATCCCACTGTGCTCGGGGTGGGGGCACGGCCCCAGCCCCTCCGTCGGTGCCAGCTTCCCCGTCCCCTCGCGGCGCAGCGTGACCGGCAAACAGGAAGCCTCCTCCCTTCCCGTCCCCGGCGCTTTCGCCCCGTCAGCTCCGCCGCCCGCGTGCCCCGCGGCTGGTTTGGGGTTGGGGGGGGCTCCCCACGGCACCACCGGGTCCCTCGGGCAGGGCGGGGGTCCGGGTGCGAGCCGTGCCGCTGCCCGCCGCCCGCCCGCAGATGCCGTGAGCCATGTCGGACGAGAAGCCCCCGCAGCTGGTGGATTACTTCGTGGTGGCCGGCCTGACGGACGCCTCGCGGCCGCTGGAGGACGAGAACCAGCAGCAGCGCCCGGCCCGGCCCAGCGAGCCCATCACCGACGTGGCCGTCATCATCCGCTCGCAGGGCGAGGAGGTGCCGCACGGCTTCACCTGCATCGAGACCACCACCTCGGGGCACCCCGTGGACCTCAACGCCGGGCTGCTCAACAACCCCCAGATGTTCATCTGCTACAAGCGGGGCCGGGACAAGCTGCCCCTCATCGAGCTGGGGTGCGTCCCCGCGCCCCCAAAGGGGGTCCCCGAGCTCTGCCCCGGCTCCCTCTCACCGCCCCCTCTCTCCGCAGGGTGCACTACGAGGGGAAGGACCGTCCCAAGCCGGGCTACACCATCCTGGACACGACGCCCTACAGCCGCTCGGCCAACCTCAATTCGGGGGGCCCCGGGCACCAGCGCACCTTCCTGGTGTACCGCCGGGCGGCCGAGCCCCAGGGCCACAACGCGCTGGGGGTGACCGACATCTGCCTCATCATGCCCAGCAAGGGCGAGAGCACCCCGCACACCTTCTGCCGCGTGGACAAGAACCTCAACACCAGCATGGTGGGCGCGGGATGTGGGACCCCCCCCCTCTCCTATTTTCCCCGGTGGGATGCCGCCCGCGCTCACCCGCCGCGCTCTCTCCTCGCAGTGGGGCCCGGCCTTGTTCCTGTGCTATAAGATCGCCATGGCCAAGGCCAACACGCTGGTGTACGAAGCAGGTAGGGGGGGCTGCGGGCTGGGGGGGTCGCTGGGGGGGTGGGGGGTCACGGGCTTGTGTGGGAGCTGGTGGTGGCTTCGCCTTCGCCACCCAGCCCCTCTTGTGCTCCTCGGTGAGGTGGGGATGGGAAAGGTTTGGGTGGAGGTGAGGGTGGGAGGTGGTACCCAGCCACCACCACAGGCAAAACAGCCTCAATTTGGGGAAGATTTGTTTAATTTATGGCTGTTAGCCCTAGTGGTGGCACCTTGCTGCCCTGCTGCCCCTCTGTGCACACGGGGAGAGGGGACCCCCCCGCTGCAGCCCCGTCCTTGTCCTGGCGCAGGGCTGCTGGGGCGCTACCCCGAGCAGGACAGCGAGGCCTTCCCGCTGCCCGAGTCCGTGCCCGTCTTCTGCCTGCCCATGGGGGCCACCATCGAGAGCTGGCCGGCCGACACCAAGTACCCCCTGCCCGTCTTCTCCACCTTCGTGCTGACCGGCGCCTCGGGCGACAAGGTGAGGAGGGGATCTGGGGCTGGGTGGGCGTCGGGGAGGGGGTCGCACCCTGACCTCCCCATCCCCATCCCCATCCCCATCCCAGGTCTATGGGGCCGCCATCCAGTTCCACGAAGCCTTTGCCCGCGAGCGGCTGTCGGAGAAGCAGCGGCTGCGGCTGGGGCTGCTGAGCGTGGTGGATCGGCGCCCCATCGGCGGCCGCTCGGTGCAGACCCGCAAGAGCATCTGCGTCCTGTCCCACTGGCCCTTCTTCGACGTCTTCCGCAAGTTCCTCATGTTCATCTACCGCTACTCCATCTCGGGGCCCCACGTGCTGCCCCTGGAGACGTGAGCGCCGGGCAGGGCGGGGAGGTGGCCCCGCGGACCACCTGGGTGCCACCCCCGTCGCCCACCGGCCGCCCTGGTGTCCCCCCCCTTGCAGGCACATCTCGCACTTCATGCACAACGTCCCCTTCCCGTCCCCGCAGCGCCCGCGCATCCTGGTGCAGGTGCGTCACCGTCACCATCCCCGTGCGCCCCGCGGTGCCCGGCGCGCTCCCGGCTCACCGTGCCCAAAAATTGTCCCCGCAGATGTCCCCGTACGACAACCTGCTGCTGTGCCAGCCCGTGTCCTCCCCGCTGCCGCTCAGGTGGGGACAGCCGTGGAGGTTGTGGGGCTGGGGAGGTGGTGGGGGACACCCGGGGACACCCTGGTGACGCATCCCCGTCCCTGTCCCCGCAGCGGGGCCAGCTTCCTGACGCTGCTGCAGAACCTGGGTGCCGACAACGCGGTGACGCTGCTGGTGGCCGTGCTGACCGAGCAGAAGCTCCTCATCCACTCGCTGCGCCCCGACGTGCTCACCAGCGTGGGCGAAGCCCTGGTCTCGGTGAGTGCCGGGGGTTATTGGGGGGGTGTATGGGGGGGTCTGGTGTCACCGGCCGCGCCGTGCCCCCCGTGGCGCCGCGCTGACCGCCCTGTCCTGTCCCCAGATGATCTTCCCCCTGCGCTGGCAGTGCCCCTACATCCCGCTGTGCCCGCTGGCGCTGGCTGACGTGCTGAGTGCCCCCGTGCCCTTCGTTGTAGGCATCCACTCCAGCTACTTCGACCTCCACGAGCCCCCCAAGGACGTCATCTTCGTCGACCTGGACACCAACAACATCTTCCAGTGAGCGGGGGCGGCCGTGGCCAAAGGGGGGGGTCCCCAGGGTTGGGGAGGGGGGTGGAGGTGCTGGGGGATGGGGTTTTGGGGTGCTGCGGTGCTTGGGGAGATGGGGGTGTTGGGGTGCTGGGGGTGTTGGGGTGCTGGGGGTGCTGGGGTGCTGAGGGCTGGGGTTTTGGGGTGCTGCGGTGCTGGGGTGCTTGGGGAAATGGGGGTGTTGGGGTGCTGGGGTGCTGAGTTCTGGGGTTTTGGGGTGCTGTGGTGCTGCGGTGCTTGGGAAAATGGGGGTGTTGGGATGCTGGGGGTTTTGGGGTTCTGAGTGCTGGCATTTTGGGGTGCTGGGGTTGTTGGGGTGCTGGGGAGCGTAAGATGCCAGTTTTTGGGGTGCTGGGGTGCTATTTGATGGGATGCTGAGGGTGTTGAGGTGCTGGGGTTTTGGGGTGCTGGGGCTGATGGGGTGCTGGGGTGCTAGAGGCGCTGGGGGGTGTAGGGGTGCCAGTTTTTGGGGTGCCGGGGTGCTATTTGTTGGGGTGCTGAAGGTGTTGGGGTGCTGGGGGTGCTGGGGTACTAGTTTTTGGGGTGCTGGGGGTGCCAGGTTTTGGAGGTGCTGGGGGTGTCAGGGGAGGCTGGGGGGTGCTGAGCCCTCTGCCGGGCTGCCGGGGTGCTGGGCTGTCGGGGTCGTTGGGACAACGGGGTGCTGGGGGTGCCGGGCACTGGGGGAGGGGGGGTGGCGATGCTGCCCCCTGCTCTGTCCCCCCCCAGGAGCGAGGAGCGCAAGCTGCTGTCCCCACGGGCGCTGCCCCGCCGGCCCTGCAAGGTGCTGCTGGCCTCGCTGCACAGCCTGTCCCAGCAGCTGCACGAGAGTGAGCGGGGACATTTTTGGGGCAGGGGGGGGCGCTGGGACCCACCTAGGGAGGGGGGGGGCTGGCACCTACATGTCCCCCCCCCGCAGTGTACAACAAGCCGGTGGAGGAGGCGTCGCTGGAGTTCCTGCTGACCGACTACGACCTGGTGTACGGGCGGCGCAAGCAGCTGGAGCTGGAGATCCGCGCGGCTTTCCTGCGCTTCATGGCCTGCCTGCTCAAGGGCTACCGCTCCTTCCTGCAGCCCATCGCCCCCGCGCCCCCCGAGAAGAGCCGCGAGACCGCCAGCCTCTTCCTGCTGCAGGGTGGGCGAGGGGCTGGGGGGGGAAAGGGGGAGGTGGAGGGGTTGGGAGGGGGGGGTTGGAGGGGGTGAGGGGCGTCCTGGGGGGCTTGGTGGGGGTCTGGAGGGGATGAGGGGCATTTTTGGGGAGCTTGGTGGTGGTCTGAGGGGGATGAGGAGCATCCTAGGGGGCTTGCTGGGGGTCTGGAAGTGATGAGGAGCATCCTGGGGCCTTGGGGGGTCCTGTAGGGGATGGGGGGCATGTTTGAGGGGCTCAGGGTGGGGTCTGGAGGGGATAAGGAGCTTCCTGGGGGGGCTCGGTGGGGGTCTGGAGGGGATGAGGGGCATTTTTGGGGAGCTTGGTGGTGGTGTGAGGGGGATGAGGAGCATCCTGGGGGGGTCGGGGGGAGGCCTGTAGTGGATGAGGAGCATCCTGGGGGGCTTGGTGGGGGTCTGGAGGGGATGGGGGGCATTTTTGGGGAGCTTGGTGGGGTCTGGGGGGGATGAGGGGCATCCTGGGGGGCTTGGTGGGGTCCTGGGGGGATGAGGGGCATCCTGGGGGGTTTGGGGAGGAATCTAGAGGGCTTGGTGGAGATCTAGAGGGGTTGGTGGGGGTCTCCGGAGAGGTTGGTGGGGGGCCTTGGGGGGGTTCAGTGGGATTCTGGACATGTTGGTGGGGGTCTGGGGGCTTGGTGGGGGTCTGGAGGAGTTGGGGGGGGTCTGGAGGGGTTGGTTGGGGTCTGGGGGGCTCGGAGGGGACCTGGAGGAGGTGGCTGGGAGCTGGAGACGTCGGTGAGGGTCCGGAGGGACTGGTGGGCATCTGGGGGAGGTTGGAGGGGGGCTGGAGAGCTTGGCGGGGATCTGGAGGAGCGAGGGGCATTTTGGGGGTCCAGGCGGGGTGTCAGGACGGCCCTGACCCCACTGCCCCCCCCGGGGTGCCCCCCCCAGGCTTCCTGAAGTCTCGGGACCGGGCTTACCAGAAGTTCTACGGGCAGCTGCTGCGCACGCAGCTCTTCACGCAGTTCATCGAGGACTGCTCCTTCGCCAGCGACCGCTACACCTGCCTCGAGTTCTTCGACAGCTGCGTGGACAAGGTGGGGGTCCCGGGGGGAGGTGGGAGGTGGGAGTTGGGGTGGGGGGGGTTTGCAGCCCGCGGTGA
This sequence comes from Anas acuta, assembly GCF_963932015.1. Taxonomy (NCBI): domain Eukaryota; kingdom Metazoa; phylum Chordata; class Aves; order Anseriformes; family Anatidae; genus Anas; species Anas acuta. The sequence continues at coordinate 2,853,264 of NC_089006.1, read as the reverse complement.
CGCCGCCGCCCCCTCCCCAGGTGCAGGTGGAGCTGGAGAAGCCGGAGGACGTCCCCCTGATGGAGCTGGACGACTCGCACGGCAGCGAGCACACCGTCTTCATCATGCCCCCCGAGGAGCCCACCGCCCCCGACGGCAGCGAGCTGCCCGCCTCCTACTGGTGAGACCCCCCCCAAACCCCCCTTAAACCCCCTTAAACCCCCCAAAACCCCCCAAAACCCCACTGAGCTGTGCACCCCCCAGCTACGACGGCTTCCCCACCTCCCAAACCTCCCCAAACTTCCCCCAAACCCCCCCCAAAACCCCACTGAGCTGTGCCCCCCCCCCAGCTACGACGGCTTCCCCACGCTGCGCCCCGAGCTGCTGGAGCCCGCGCAGGACCTGCTGATGGCACAGCTGTGCCAGGCCCGGAGCAGTGCCCCCAGCAGCCCGGCCCCTCGCCGCACCAAGCAGGTGGGGTCTGGCGGTGCCACGAGCTCACCGCGCTCAGCACCGTGCCCCTGGGGGGCTCGGCACCTCCGGGGAGGGGTCCGGGGGGCACTCACCCTCCTTCTTCCCTCACCCAGGAGATGAAGGTGGCGCAGCGCGTGGCGCAGAAGTATTTTGGGGTGCCCGACATGTGGGCTAAGTGCCTGCTGGGGCACTGCTACGGGCTGTGGTTCATTTACCTGCCCACCCACGTGCGCGCCGCCCCCTCCAAGGTGCGGGCGCTGCAGCTGGCCTACGAGGTGCTGCGCAAGATGGAAACGCACAAGGTGGTGCTGCCCGACGAGGTAGGCACCCCCCCAGGTCACAGGGATGAGGATTTAGGGTTGGGGGCTGCTTCTGACCCCCCCCAATGTGTGCCCCCCCCCCCCCAGGTGTGCTACCGCATCCTGATGCAGCTGTGCGGGCAGTACGGCGAGCCCGTGCTGTCGGTGCGGGTGCTGCTGGAGATGAAACGCGCCGGGATCGTCCCCAACACCATCACCTATGGATACTACAACAAGGTGACAGCGAGGGGGGGGCACCACCGGGAGCACCAAGGGGGGCCTCCCGGGTCCTGACGGTGTCCCCGTGTCCCCCGTCCATCCCCGTGGCAGGCGGTGCTGGAGAGCAAGTGGCCGGCCAGCACCCAGGGGGGGCGGCTGCGCTGGGCCAAGCTGCGCAACGTGGTGCTGGGGGCGGCGCAGTTTCGGCAGCCCCTGCGGCAGCGGCAGAGGCAGGCAGGTGAGCTGGGGGGGCCATGGAACTGGGGGGGGGGACAGGATAGCGACAGGGTTGTCACCCCCACTGCCACCCCCTCCTCGTCCCCGTGCAGAGCTCCAGGAGCCCCCCGCGCCCCCCCGGCCCCGCGCCGCCCTGCAGCGCCAAACCACCTGGGCTGGCCGCAGCCTGCGGGACCCCCCCGCGGCCCCCCAGCTGGTGAAGAGCGGCAGCCTCAGCTTCCCCCGCGCCGAAAGCACCACTTTGGAAGCCGGAGTCGGACAGAGTGAGTGGGGCCGGGCCGGGCAAGGGGCGCCGGGGGGGGCCCGGACCCCTCCACCGCCCCCTCTGCCCCCCGCAGTGCTGCGAGCCCTGGGCGCGCCGGAGCCCCCCCGGGTGCGGGACACGGCCCCCGCCTCGGCCGAGGGCAGCCTGTCGGACGTCAGCTTCGCCACGGACGAGAGCGAGCGGACGGATGAAGGGGGGGCACCCAGCGGGGGCCGGCGGGAGGCAGAGAGCGGGGGCACGCCGCGGCGGGGGCTGGCGGCCAAGCTGCAGCAGCTGCTGTCCCCCGGCAAGCGACCCTCGCCCCGGCACGCTGCTGAGGGCCACGGTGGCCCCCGGGACGGCGGCGGCACCGAGCAGCGGGACCGGGACCCCCCCCAGCGCCGCAGCCCCATGGACACCCTGCTGCACCCCCGGGAGCGCCCCGAGTCCACCGCATCCGAGGTACCCCCCCCCCCCTCCGGGCTGGTGTTGGGGTGCGGCGGTGGCCCCGTTGTCCCAGCAGTGGCACGGCTGTGCCCCTGTCCCCGTGTGTCCCCGCAGAGCTCCGTCTCGCTGGGCAGCGAGTTCGACTTCTCGGAGACGTCTTTGGGCAGCCACAAAGCCGCGGAGCCCCCCGGGGACGTGGTGCAGGAGCCCCCCGCCGTGGAGGTGAGCGTGGGGGCCGGGCTGGGGGGACAAGGGGGCTCGGCCGGGGGTCCGTGGGGGGGGCTGACGGTGCCGGGGGTGCCTCCAGGTGCTGCTGTCCAGCTGCTCGCGGTGCCAGGGCTGCGGCTCGCTGGTGTACGACGAGGAGGTGATGGCGGGCTGGACCTCGGACGACTCCAACCTCAACACCACCTGCCCCTTCTGCGACCGCGCCTTCGTCCCCTTCCTCAGCATCGAGATCCTGGACTTCCAGCAGGCCCCCAGGTGGGCACCGCGTGTCCTCGGTGGTCCCCGCGTCCTCAGTGGTCCCCGCGTCCTCGGTGGCCCCTGTCCTGCCATCTTCTGGGGAAAAAGCTCTGCGGCCCTATTGTGTCCCTTCTGTGTACCCGGTGTCCCCACCTGCCATCCCCTCTGCTGGCACAGTGGCCACTGACCATCCCTGGTGTCCTGTATCTATCCCTGATGTCCCCTGTTCATCCCTGGTGTCCCCTGTCCGTCCCTGGTATCCCCTCTCTGTCCCTGATGTCCCCTGTCCTTCCATCCCTGATGTCCCCTGTCCATACTTGATGTCCCCTATCCATCCCTGAAGTCCCCCGTCCTTCCCTAGTGTCCCCTGTCTGTCCTGTCCATCCCTGATGTCCCCTGTCCTTCCCTGGTGTCCCCTGTCTGTCCCCCCGTCCATTCCCAGTGTCCCCTGTCCATCCCTCCCACCCCCTGCCCTCCCCTCCTCCCCCACCCTTCACCCACCCCATCCCCTCCCCACCCCACCATTGCCCCCCCTACCCCCCCTAACCCCCCTACCCCCCCTAACCCCCCAAATCCCCCTAACCCCCCTTTCCCCCTTTCCCCCTCTCAGCAGGCCCGAGGACGGCTCCGTGCCCACCCCGACCACCCAGGGCCCGGTGCTCAGCGACCGCCACCGCTGCCTGGCGCTGGACGAGGCCGAACCCGAAGCGGGACCCCCACCGGGGCTGTGCAACGGCTGCGAGGAGCGGGGGGCGCGGGGGCCCCCGAGGCGGCAGGAGCGGGTGGCCTTCGCCTACCTGAGCCCCCTGGTGCTGCGCAAGGAGCTGGAGAGCCTGGTGGAGAACGAGGGCAGCGAGTGCCTGGCGCAGGCCGCGCTGGTGGACAGCCACCCCATCCTCTACTGGAACCTGCTCTGGTATTTCCAGCGCCTGGGGCTGCCCAGTAACCTCCCCCGGCTGCTACTGGGCTCCCAGCACGTGGCGGCCCCCCCGCAGGTAATGGGGATGTTGTGGGGTTGGGGAATTAATGGGGGTCCTGCCCGGCTCGGTGCCCACCGCCGTGCCCCGTAGGTGCAGCCGCCCGATGCCGCCACCACGGTGGGGGTGCGCTTGCTGTGGGACGTCCTCGTCCCCGAGCCCGACAGCGTCCCCCCGCTCTACGTGCTCTGGAGGTTTCACAGTGAGTTGTGTTTATTTCGGGGGGGGTCAGGGTGAGGCCCCCCCATCGCCCTGACGTGCTGCCCCCCCCCCCAGGTAACGTCCCCGGCCGCCTGCAGGCCTGGCAGCAGCGCGAGCACCCCTTCTCGCTCGGCTTCCTGGAGGCCGTGCTGCGGCACGTGGGGCTGGGCGAGGTGCACAAGGCCATCGCGCTCTTCCTCGACACGCCGCCCGCGCACGGCGGCCCCCGGCACGCGCAGAGGTACCCCCCCTCGATCCTAAACCCCCTCCTCAACCCTAAATACCCCCCCTTGATCCTAAACCCCCTCCTTGACCCTAAATACCTCCCCTCAATCCTACCCCCCCTCGATCCTAACCCCCCTCAATCCTACCCCCCTCTTGATCCTAACCCCTCTCTCGACCCTAAACACCCCCCTGATCCTAAACACCCCCCCAATTCTAAAAACACCCCCCTCGATCCTAAACACCACCTCTTGATCCTAATCCCCCCCTCAACCCTACCCCCAACTCGATCCTAAACACCCCCCCTCAACACTAACCCCCCCCTCGACCCTAAACACCCCCCCTTTGATCCTAACACCCCCCTGACCCTAACCCCCCACCCCAATCCTAACGTCCCCCTTGACCCTAACCCTCCCCCTCGACCCTAAACACCCCCTCCTTTATCCTAACACACCCCTCAACCCTAACCCCCCCCTCAATCCTAAACAACCCCCCTCGACCCTAACCCCCCCCTCGACCCTAACCCCCCCCTCGACCCTAAACAAACCCCCAACCCTAACCCCCCCCCCTCGGTCCTAACTCCCCCTCAATCCTAACCCCCCAGATCCTAACCCCCCCTCAATCCAACCCCCCCCTCGACCCTAAACACACCCCCCCTTGATCCTAATCCCCCCACCTCGACCCTAACCCCCCCTTGATCCTAACCCCCCCACTTTGACCCTAATCCCCCCCTTGATCCTAACCAACCCCTCATCCCTAAACACCCCCCTCGACTCTACCCCCCCCCCCTCAATCCTAAACCCCCCTCGATCCTAAACACCCCCCCGACCTTATACACCCCCCCCTTGATCCTAACCCCCCCGGGGGGCTGCATGCCCCCCCCTTCACCTCTCTGTCCCCCCCCCAGGAGCATCTACCGGGAGATCCTCTTCCTGATGCTGGCGGCGCTGGGCCGGGAGCACACGGACATCGGTACGGGGCGATACGGGGGGGGTCAGGGAAGATCCTGGGGGGGTCAGGGAGGATCTTGGGGGTGCCGTGACCGTGCTGACCCCCCCCTTGTCCCCCCCCCCTCCCCACAGCCGCCTTCGACAAGAAGTACAAGGCGGCCTACGCCAAGCTGGCGGGCAGCCTGGGCAAGGAGGAGCTGCGGCGGCGGCGGGCGCAGCCCCCCAGCTCCAAAGCCATCGACTGCCGCAAGAGCTTCGGGGCCACCCTGGAGTGTTAGGGGGGGGGGGGGGGGGCCACGATCCGGCCCCGCAGCCCCCCCCCAATTTATGGGGCTGGAGGTGGGGGGGGTGGCACCGCGCTCCCCCCCTCCCCCCAAAGCAGGTTTTGTACATCCGCGTTAAAATATTTTTATTTATTTATTGCCCCCCCCTCCCCCCAGGCTGGCAGCCCCCCCCCCCAGCCCCCCTCAGGGCCGGTTTTTTGGGGGGGGGGTGGGGGGGGGGGGGGGCCGCCCTCGCACTGTGCAATACGGCGCCCCGCGGGGCCCGGCTGTGTAAATAAAGCCGCTTCAGTATTTTCTCCGCCTGCCTCCAACGCCGCCTTTATTTTATTTTATTTTATTTATTTTTATTTATTTTTTTTTGTGTGGGGGGGGTCCCGGTACCGTGAGGCCCGGCGGTACCATAGAGACGAGCACCTCCGAGCCAGAGCGTCGCCGCCCGGCGGCCATCTTGAGGCCTAGCGGAGGCCCCGCGCCTCCGGGGCCTGGCGCCGGGGCCCGGGCGGGCCGGGGATGGGGAGGGGGGGGGCGGGGATGTGTGTGGGGGGCGCGGCCCAGCCCCGTTACCGGGCCCGGACCCCCCCCCCCACCCCGGCGTCGCGGCGGGCACGTGCGGGCGGCGCCACGTGGGCCCCGCGGGCCGTACGGCGGCCGCCGTGGGCCGAAAGGCCGCGGGGAGCGAGGGGGGGGTGGGGGCTGCGCCCGCCGCCACTGGAGGCGGCCGGCGGAGTGCCCGGATGTGCAGGCTCCGGGACCCATTAAAGGCGCCCCGCGGGGAAGCTCTCCGCCTCCTCATTGGTCTCCCCTCCTGCCAATCGCCGCCCCCGCCGGCCAGTGAGAAGCGCCGGGCGGGTTCTCCGCGCCGCCTTCCTCTCGCTATTGGCCGTCCTCCCCGTCTTTCATCGCGTCGCTCCAATGGGCGTCGTCGCTGGGGTCGGGAGGCGGGGCGAGCGCGGCGGGGCCGCTGCCCAATCAGCGGCATTGTTTGTGGTGGTGCCGGCTGCGCTCCGCGGCGGCTGCTGGCGGCGGCGCCGCGTCTGCTCCGCCCGGCCCGGCCCGGCCCGGCCCCGCTCGGCCCCGCAGCCCCGGGGCGGCGCCAGGTGAGGCCGGGGGGGGGGCACCGGCAGCGGGGGGAGGCACCGGGGAGGGGTCGCGGGGGGCACCGGGACCGGTACCGGGAGGGGGGAGGGGGCACCGGGAGGGGGCGGCCCTGAGGGGGAGGAGGGGGGGGTGAGGGGGGGATGGGGGGGGGCGGCTGCTCCCCACCGGGAACCGGGGCCCGGGCCCGGGGTTGGGGCGGGGCTGGGGGAGCCGGGACCCGCCCCCCGGTACCACCGGGAGGGGAGGGGAGGGGAGGGGAGGGGGGCGGCAGCGGGAGGAGCCCCCCCCGGTGTGCCCCCCCCCCCCCTCCGGTGTTGCCCCAACCCCCCCCGGGGTGCCCCAACCCCCCCCGTCTCCCCCCGGTCCCCGCACCCCCTCCCCGCCCCCCCCCGTTCTTCTTTTGCGGAGGGGGGGGGGGGCGCCACCGGGGAACCCCCCCCACCCTCCCTGCCCCCCCTCCGGTCTCGCACCGAGCGGGGGGGCCCCGGGAGCCGCCCCCAGCCCCGCCAGCCCCGGGGTGGGCGTCGGGGCGCGGCCGGGGGGGGGCAGCCCCGGGGCCTTCCTCGCCCCGCGGCTCCGGGACGCGCCTGGAGGGGGGGGGGGGGGGGGGGGGGATCACGGGGCGGGGGGGGAGCACCGGGAATGGGGGGGGCACCGGGGGGGTTCCTCCGGTGTAACGGGGGGGGGGGGGGGCAGGGTACGGCCGCGATCCGATTGATTCCCTTGCGCCGCCTCGCCGAGATTCCCCCCCCTTCTCCCCCCCCCCCCCAAATGGCTTTTGGGGTCGCTTTTCCTTTTTTAATTTAATTTAATTTAATTTTAATTTATTTTTTTTGTGGCTGCCGGAGGGGGGAGGGTGGGGGTGGGTGGGAGGGGGGGGGGGGGGGGGGGCGCTGAGTCCCTGCAGGGAGCAGGAGTGGGAGGCTTCACGGCGGGGGGGGGGGGGGCTGGGTGCGGGTGGCGGGGGCTGCACGGAGCCAACCGGGGCTCGGTGGCCGCCCCCCCCCTGCTCCCGGTCCCCTTCGTGCTCCCCCCGGGAGCCGCTGGGCTCTGTCCCTCGCTCTGGGGCAGCTTTCACCCAGCCCGGCTGCTCCTCGCTGCTGCTCGCAGGGCCCGATCCCCTCAAGGCCCCCCCGTGCTCTCTTCCTCCTCCTCCTCCTCCTCCTCCTCCTCCTCCTCCCGGTTACACCGGAGCCACCGTCGCCCACCGGGAGCCCGGTGTCGGGGGGCTCGCTGCGAGCTGAGCCTCGGCGCTTCTCCCGGTCACGAGGCGGCGCGGAACCGAGCGTGACGTGCGGCTGACGGGGAGCATCCATCTTTGCAGGGCTGCGCTCTGCCCGTGCCCGCCGGGGCCCCGCTTCCTCTTCCGAGCCTCCCGCCGGGTTCCTCGCCGCCTCCGGGGAACCGGGAACGGGGTTGGGGGGGAACCGGGAGGGGTGCTCGGTGATGGGAGCAGAGCCCCGGCTGCTCCTGGAGGCGCCTCCGCTGCCAGCGGTTTCCCCCGAGGGGGTGGCGAGGAGCCGCTGGGATGTGCAGGGCTGGAAACGAGGTGTGCTCCTGGCTGCTGCCTTCGTGTTCGAGGAAAGCTGATGGAATGAGGCTCTTTTTCCTGCTTTTTCCTATTAATTAGCATTTCTCCAGGCTGCCAGCCCTTCTCCGACCCCAAAATGTCCAACGGGGGGGGGGCGGGGGGGCTGCGTCCCGGCGTGTCACATCCCACACCCCGCTCGCTGGTGAGAGCTGCTCTCGGCTTCCTGCAACGTGGTGGCAATAACGAGAACCGGGGGGGGGGGGGAAAAAATCCCCATTTTTTTTTTTTTTTTTTTTTTTTTACACCCGGCTGTATCCGGGGAGAGACTTTTTTTTTGTCTGCAAAAGGGGCTGAGGGGCACCGAACCTGCCGGGGCTGAGGCGCGGCGGCGAAATGTTTCTGCTGCTGTTTTTTTTTTTTTTTTAAAAAGGAAAAAAAAAAAGAAAAAAAAAAAGATTGGCTATAAATCTAATCCCGGCGTAAAGCTATCCACCTCTCGCTCGCCGAAAAATTCAACCTATCAGGCGGTGCCACATGCTGCTGCAGCCTCCCGGCGTTGGACCGGCCGCTGGAAGATGGAGCTGAAAGTTTTCTGGCGGCGCGCGGCTGCAATTTGAGGATCCCTTCGCTTCCCCCAGCCCGCGGCTCCTCGGGGGCTGCCGGCGAGCCCTGAACGAGCCCGGGGCTCGTGGGGCTGTGCCCGGGGCTCCGGGGTTTCCTCTGGCGGCCCCGTTGGTTTGTAGGGTTTTTTTTTTTGGCTTAGCACGTGGGCTCGAGGCGTTTCTCGCCGCTCCGGAGCTTGGTTTGCATCAGCTGGGTGCAACGCGGCGAGCAGTGGGGCAACGGCTCCTCGATCCTCCCCTCCTCTCTTAGGGGTAGGCTCGGGGCCGCTTTTTGGGGCTGATTGGGGGAATTGAGGTGATTTGGCTCACCCAAAACCTGGTGAAGGCTCTCAGGGGCAGGGGGCACCGGGCTGGGCCTTAGCAAACGAGTCATTAAGGGAACAGAGCTAACGAAGGTGGGGTGCTGCCTCAGCCCCGCAGGTGATGGGCGACAGCAGGGAGCAGCCTCGGGGGCTTTTTTTGGGGTCTTTTTCAAGGAATTTTGCTTGGAAAGAAAACAAGAAGCAGTAAGAACAGCGGGGAGCTGCGCTGCTCAGCATCCCGGCGGGCCACCAAGGTGGGGAGCGGCTCCTTCGGCCTCGTCCTTACTGGTGGAGGTGGAGTTGGAGCGGGTCGTTGGGGGGCATTACCCCATGGCTGGGGTTTTAAGTGGGTGCTGAGCCCCTCGGGGTCATGCTCAGCCCCTCGGTGACATCAGGGTTCCAGAACGCGGCCCCGGAGCTGCGGCGTTTCCCCGGACGCTGCCCCCAACGCAGCGGTGCCCCTCGGCTGCTCCTCAGCCTCGCTCTGTGCAGGGAATGGGGAGGAGAAGAGCCCGGGTTTGGCCGCGAGCAGCACGCAGGAGGTGAGAGGTTTTGGGGCACGGAGCCGTCCCGATTTACCTTCAGGGCTGGGAGCTGACGGGGAGCGCGCTGAGCTCCTGGGTGCTCCTGGGTGCTGGGGCTGTGCGCGGCGTAGCGGGGCTGGCAGCGCCGTTTTTCTCTTCCTTTGTGGACCTCGAGCTGAAAGGAAAACCCAAAATCTCGCTGGGCTCAAAGAGAGGGGCCTTGTCCTGCTTAACGGGGCGCAGCAAACGGCTCGGGGCTGGCAGAGATCCTCGTGCTCAGAGGATCCCTCGGCCCTTCCATCTCCCCTTCCCGTGCCAGAAATCCGAAGGAATGGCCTCGGGATCTCGTGTCCCTAGGAAAAAAGGAGCAGTTTGGGGCTGGATGCTCGTTTTTCCCTGCTGTGACCCACGGGACGGGGGCAGCGAGCTCTGTGCAGAGGCGCACGGCCAGGAGCTGCCTCTCCCAGCAGAGCTCGGCCCCGCGCGCCGATAACGCTGCCCCGAGACCTGGGGGCTGCCTTGTTGTGGCTCCCCAGCCCCCTGCTTCTGTCCTGTGCTCTCAAATTGGAGCCAGCCGTTATCTCGGGCTGCTCTTCTTGATGCTGTGAGGTTTGCAAGGTGCTTTTTAGTTTTTGGTTGATTTGCTGCACGCGGAGCCCTTGGAAGCTCCCCCGTCCGTGGGAAAGGCGCGTGGGGGCTGCTGCCGGGCTCCCTCCCTCCCCGGCCTCCTTGGTTTTCCTGCAATTGGGGCACCTCGTTTCTAGCCGGGTTTACCTAGGAGATGGTGCTGAAAAATGGGAGATAATGGCAAACTTCGGGTCCCGATTAGTTTGGCAACTGCAGTCCTTGGCCGCGGAACGTGATCGGGTTACTGGCGATAGCGGTATCCAGAATATGCCCGAAATCCTTCTGAAGACTCGCATCCGTGTTGGAATTCGAGTGCCACACAAATGTGAGGGTGTGAGGAGAGGAGCTTCCAAGCCTCCTCTCTAAAATTAGACCTAAGAACGGCGCAGAGGAGTCTATAAAGAGCCTCGGGGGCTTTTTTCCACGCAGCCTCGGCGCAGCGAGCGTCTCGCCGCGCTCCCGCGCCCGCTCTGCCCGGCCCCGTCCATTTTGTGCTGCTCCGGATCGAAGCCGTCCGGCGGCGGCGTTCCCAGGTAGGTGGTGCCAAGCTCCTCACGCCAGGATGGCTTCACGGGCTTTTAGTGGGGCTTTTGGGTGCTGGTGGCTAGGTTTGAGCACGTCTTTTGGGGCCGAACGCTGCAATTTTCCCATCTGGGGGGCACGGTGCTAGGTGGGAGGCTGGCGAGCGCTACGGCGGCGGCGCTGAGCCCTGCCTGGCTCCTCGAGGTGCCAGGGTGGCCGGGAGAGTTGTGAGAGGCAGAAAGGCTTTGAGACACCGTCAGGATTGTGCTGGCAGACGGAGGAATGAGGGGTCCAGGCGGCGCTGAGAGCGGCGGGGCCAGAGGCGAGGCGCGGTGGCATCGGGGTGCTCGGGGAGCCGCTGCCCTCGGCCGCGCGTTTCCTCGCGGCTCTGGGTTTGCGTGGCAGCAGTTGGCGTCCTCACAGCAGCTCTTTCTCCTGCGTGCGTTTTTGCTGCCTTTTCTTGAAAGGCAAACATCGCTGCTGCTGCTGCTGAATATGCAAATGCGCCGGGCCGTAGGTGGGGTGCCTGGCGCAGGCGCCGTGGGAGCCTCCCTCCTGCCTCCTGCCTCTCAGGCACCGGCGGCAGAGGAGCAGCGCCTGCAGCCGGGGGCAGGGGGGGGCAGCTCCTCGTGGTCCTGCTCGGCTCTGCCCCGGGGGCTGCCCCGTGCCTGGGACCCCGCGAGGGTGGTGGTGGCATCGCTGCCGGGCTCGGGCTCCCGGGGCAAGTTGTGAGGCTGGGGGTGAGCCCCCAGCGCCCGCAGCCCCTCGGTTTTCAGGGTTTTGCATTGGAGCCTGGGCTCAGGCCTCACCGTCAGCGGATCTGGGAAAACAAAGGCAGGAATCGCGTTTTTTTGGAAGCAGACCCGACCAGAACCCGGCTGCTGTCTCTGGAGAAGGCCCCGCTGCGTGCCGCTCGTCTCCCCTCTCACGGACCGGCGGCGCGGGGCTCTGCCCACGCTTATCTCAGAGCAGGGCAGCTCGGGGCACGAAGACACAACACTGGAACACTGCGCTCCAGCTGAAGCTCTGCTTTGGGATCCCGATAGCATCTTTATCACCAGACCTGCACGGAGCCAAATATTTGCCAATTGGCGGCGGAAGGGAACAGAAGAAGCCCTCGGCACGCGCTGCCTCCTCATGGCGCCTTCCCCGGCCTCCAAAATGGGGCTGCAGAGGAGAGGGGGCAGCTCTTCCTCGCCGGGCTCTTCCTCGCCAGGCTCTTCCTCGCCCCTCTTCTCCTCCCTGTTTCACCCGAGAACCTTCCAGTTGAGCCATGCAGCAGATGGGAGCGAGCTCCGTCAAGCTCTCGGCTCGGCGACGAGGAGGGAGGACGTGTTCTCGCCGTGCTTCAAACGCCTCTTGTCTGAGCCTAAAGTTGACGCTTTTTCCCCCAAACTGTCGGGCCTGGTGGAGCGCTTCGGAGCTCGAGCCAGCTCCCGCTCCCCGTCCTCCTCCCGCTCGTTACCATCCTGCGTGCAGAGCCAACGTGAGATCTTGCTCCACTCTCCCCTGCCATCGCGTCTCGGGTTCGGGAGACGTGAAGTGAGATGGATAACCTGAGATCCTCCCGCAGACGAGATCCTCGCTGCTGACAAGTTCTGGCTTTAACAGTTTGCGCGGCTCCTCTTTTTTTTTTTCTTCTCCCAGCCGCCTAACGCAGTTTGTACGAGAGGAAAGATAATTCACTCTAATGAATTATAAAACTTGTTTCACTGCAGTGGGTCTTCATTTCTCCTTTTGACTGCAGCGGAGTCGCTGTTTGAGTAGAATAAAATTGACTTAGTCTCTGGAAAGACAAAAGAACTGAAACTCCGTGCTGCTGAGAGCAGGCGAGGCAGGGAGGAGACGGGACATCACCTCGAAGGCCCCGTACGTGCTGCCAATCGCAGTGTTTGGGGGGGTTTTATCATCCCGGCTTTTCATTTAAACGCTTTGCCACTGCCAAATGGATCTTCTCTACTTCTGCTTCGTGTTCTGGGGCCGTTGTTGGGAGCTGCACGCGGATATCCAGAAACAAACGGCGAAGGCTGACAGCGATGGACACCAGCGGTGCCTCCGTGCCTCACGTCCTGGCAATCCAGTGCTTTCGGCAGAGATCTCCAATATTTGGTGGGAGAGCCGCCTTCCCTTTCAGCAGCGGGACCTGCTGCTTAGCCAGAGGGGGGTTCTGGGTCCAGGTGTTGAAGTTTTGGCTAAACGTGGATCCTTCTCCCTCTGTCCTGGCTGCGGGGCTGCTCCGTGGCTCCTGCTGCGCTTCCCAGGCTGGTGGCGGTGCAGGGCGCAGCCAGGGGCACCCAAAACGCGCCTGAGCACGGCCTCGCTCACCTCTGTAAGCAGCAGGGAGACGAGGCTCTCTAGATCGCTGGTTTTAGAAAGGAACTTTTGAGTGAAAGGAAATCAATCCGGCAGATGCAGACTTTTGGAGAGTTTCAAAATGGTTGCTTGGGACTGGTCCCTTGCTGCTGCACGCGGCCAAACCTAACGCACTTTCCCCTTCTATGAATCACTCCTCAACTTGCTCGTTATTAAAGTTCCCTGATTCTAATTTAATCTTGGAGACTCGACAGCTTTAAATACCTACCAGCGCAGTGTGATTCTCCTCTGGCCCTTCAGTGGCTTCTTCTTGTGCTCCCTGCCACAGCTCCACCAAACCGGCGGCCGTGCGGCAGCGCTCGGGGTGGCCCCGGCTCGGTGGCAGCACCGTGTGCCACGGGGACCCCTGTGCCCCCAGCCCTGCTTGTGGCTTTGGCAGAAGATGGGGCCCTGAACTCATTTCTGTGGCCCAACTGTTCCCAAATGTTTGTCTGTGTTCGGGCAGCGCGCTTCCATCAGGGTTGGGTAAATTGGAGCGAGTGGTTGGGTAAATCAGAACAAGCAGCGGTCAGGAAGCTGTTGTAAGACCCTGAGGGGGTCTTAGGGCCAGCCCCGAGGGGGGTTTTGGGGTCCTTCTGGGCACCACATGCCCAGGCCCTTGGAGGCTGTCAGCTGGTGGACGTGGTTGGATCCCCACGCGCTGTGGCGGGGATGGAAATGGGACCTGCGGGGTCCCACTGTGATGGAGATGTTACGGGGCAGCCCGTCCGTGTTGTCCTCGCTGCCACCAGGCTGCCAGAATTGCCATGGATGTGACAAGCCACAGGGCGAGGGGAGCTCGGCCCGGTGAGCTGGACAGCTCTGAGCAGGTTAAAGGACTCGTTTAAACCTTGGTTGTGTGGTGTTTTGGAGAGAATCGGTCATTTCAGAGGAGGCTGCCCCAAACCTGGGCTGGGAAGTGGTGGTGCCATGCCGGTTGTGCCTGGCCCACAGAAAACAAAGTGACTCCGGGTTCTGAGGCTGTGCTCGCCCTCTTTTCCTGTTGAACATTGTTCTGCCCCCTGTAAGCTTGCTGGGAGCCTTGTTTCCACTTAACCAGTTCCTTCGCGTTGAGATTGGCAGGCTTTGAAGTTATCTTGAATGGCAATTTAGGTCTCTAAAAAAAAATAAATAAATAAATCACTCCTTTCCCCATGTAATTGTGTTCCAGTTTCACCAAAACGTTTCTCAGGGTCCTCGGTGCGAGTCTGAAGCTGCATCGTGCTGGTGACGATCATCTGGTTGCTATTAGTTAATGAGAGGGAAGGAAAAACGGCCAAGGAACACGACGAGGAAGGGATTTGCTCCGGGGTCCCTCTGTTTTGGAAGGGAAGAGGCAGCCGGGGCGGCAGATTTACGACCCGGGGCGAGCGCAGGTGGGGAGCGAGCAGCGAGGGGGGGACGAGGCTGGGGGATTGCGCCCCGTGCCCACTGCTGCAGGACATCCCGCGGGGCCTTTCCACATCCCTGGCCACAACGTGGAGCAGCTCTGGCCTGGCAGCCTGCTGGAGCAGGGTTTTCCTTCCGAAAAGCCACGAGGGGAGGGCTGTGCCCAGATGCATCAGTTCCAGATGCCAGCAGCACCCGGGCACGGCTGCGTCCTGATCGCCCGGAGAGCCAGCGCGAGGAGCAGTCTGTTGGTGGCCTCGTCCCTTGTTTGGAGCCACTGACTCGATTCCTTCTTAATTCCCAGCCCCAACTTGTGGCTGTGGCAGGACTGAATTTAAAATTCACTCCGGTTGCTGTACCAGAAGCTTTTTCTCCTCCACCTCTGCTCCTGCCTCCTAAGCCAGGGTCCTGGTGGCATCGCCGGTGCTCTGGGCTGCCACCAGCCCTCGCCCTGCCCCTCTGCGAGTTCAGGGCCCTGCCAGGCCCCTGGAAGCTTTCATCCAGTCCCTGCCCAAGGCCGAGTCCCAGTAAATTAACTCCAGGTGACCGCGTGCCCCTTCTCCGCTCGGCCACCTCTCTCCTACCTCCCCGACGAGCTGCCTCGGAAAACGTCGAGGCTCGTCGCGCCGCAGCCCCCCGCCACCCCTCCTTTGTGGCCCTCCTGCAAGAATCGCGGCGAAAGCGTAAATGAAGAGGAGCCGGCAACTTGTGGGCTAATCACCCGGCAGAGCCGGCGGGGAGCGGGCGAGATTTCTCAGCCGTGGATCACCTGCAGATAATGAATTGGGTTCGGAGCCGGAGCGGCACAAAAGCAGCTATTGTTAGCACTTTTGCAGATTTAGTCAAAGGCCTTTTCATGCTGGAAATAGAAGCACCCAGAGGATGGGTCCTTATGAAAGGACCCTAAAATTCAATTAAATGAATAGTGCAGTGATGTTGGACCCGTACCTTTCCCCATCCCGGCCATAAAGATCTCTCAGAAGCCTCGCGGCCGCGCGATGAAGGACGGGGCGGGAGGAGGGATGCGAGGCGTCCCGGCCGCCCCTCGGCTGCGGGAAGCTGCTTGATCCCTGCCCCATCTCCTCGCGCCTTAAAACAGCGCTGAAAGGTCTGGAGGGAGGTGAGGAGCTCGGAAAAGGGCGAAACGATGCTAAAAAATGGAAAAAAAGGGAAAAAAAAAGAAAGAGCTGCGGGCAGAGAAAGCCACCGAAGGAACTTGGTGCTGCCCTGCGCTCGGCCCGCGCGCTTCGAGCGAGCACCACCCGAAAAATAAATCTTAGGGGGGCCCCGACAACCACCTCATTAGTTTATAAATCTCTGGTAACTACCATGTAATTAAAGCCTAATTAGTTATTTCCCCCTTTGTAAACGAAATTGTTCCATTTTATCTAATAAAGGCGAGCTCAGATAGCACCGGCGCTGAGCGTGGCGTGGAAGCTCTGCTTTAATTACCAGCTCTGGGTTGACGACGCAGCCGATAGTGGCTGGGTATCGCGGGTGACACGGTGATTTGTGCGCTCTGTCACGGGTTTATTTTTAGGGGATGATTTGATCGTGCTTCCCGCGTGGAAAAGCAGCGCAACCCGGGCGCGCTGGCTGGACAAAGATGTCACCGGTGGGGCGGTCACTTCTGCCTGCTCCACGAAGCCACGAGGCGCGCTGCTAATGCTAATTACACGCAGGAAGTCTCTTCGAATTTACTCGGTGCTCTCGTTAACCTTTGATTAGCGCCGTTTTGCAATCTGCAGCCCAAAATGGAGGGGCCCGTTCAGGAGCTGTTTCAGCCCCTCGGGAACGCGCGCGGTCCTCGGCGGGTCCCTGCCCTGTGCCCTGCAACGAGGTGGGCGCTTAAAAATCTGCCCCAGAGCTGCTTTTAGCCGATATCTGGACCCGTCCAAGTTGAGGTTTGCGCTCGGTGAGCCTCGGGGGCCTGGCTCTGCCTCACGTTCACGCCAGGCTCTTCGTCTCTCTCGCTCTCCATTCTGGCTTGTGGGGCCACGGCTTCTGTTCCTGCTGTCGGTGTGCAGGAGTGTGCTGGGTCTGGATTCTCAGCTCGAAACCTCATCGGGCGTTGTACAAAAGCCGGCGACCTCGATAGAGCGGGACCTGGACCAAGGGGAATGGTTTCTGTCCGTGTTGCTTCCACGAGTTGCTGGGTGCGCTGGGTGCTCCTGATTCCTTACCGAGGCCCCAGACTCAGCAGGTCCTTACTGAGGCTGGTGTGTGGCTCCGAGGGACCTCGCTGCCTTCCTCCGTGCCCTCGAGCGAGCCGTGGTGGTGGCGGTGTCCCCACAGGCTGGTGGCTGCTCCTTGTCCCCGTGCTCGTCCTTCGCCGCCTGCGCTCGTGCCTCCGAATTTGATGAAGCCGTGCCCCATCCTCTGCCCATCCCTGGTGCCGTCCGCCTCCTTCCCGGCGTTTTTTGGTCGTTGTTGGCCTCGTAGCGGGGCTCCCCCTTCCTAGAGCCATGGGGTGTGGAGCCGAGACCCCATGGCATAGCCTCGGGGGGCTCCATAAACCCATGGGGGCGAGACCCCGTGCGGGGACGTGGGGATTGCGAGATGGCACGGGTGACAAATGGCATCTTTGGGGTGGTTTTGGCATCGCAGGTGGGGCATGGAGAGGATTGGGGACGGAGAGAACTGGGGACAGAGAGGACCGGGCACATGCTGTGGGGGTCTCACACCCAACGGGGCGCACGGGGAGCACCCGAACTTGCCGGGTGAAACCACGACCTGGCGGCCTCGAGTCCCCTGGGCCTTGAACCCCTGGGCCTCGAGTCCCTTTGGCCTCCAACCCCCGTGGCCTCGAGCCCCCCCGGGCCTTGCCGCCCCGAGGGCTGGAGGGCGCTGGAGCGGCCGCGTCCCCGGGTGCCCCCGAGCTCCCCGGAGAGGGGCACCGGGTGCGAGGGCCCCGGGGGAGCGGTGGCGGGCGCGAAGCGGTTAAAATCGTGGCGGAGGAGAAGGAGGAGAAGGAGGAGAAGGAGGAGAGGAGGAGAGGAGCTCTCATGAATGAAGACAAAGTTGGGCCGGGAGCCAGGGGCTGCTGGCGGCCGGGGAGGGGGCGGGAGGGGAGGAGGGGGGGTGGGGGGGGCGCAGCCAACTGACTTTTATACCGCAAACGACTTAAAAAAAAAAAAAAAAAAATTAAGAGATAATTCCATGTCCTGAGGTTACAAACCGGCTGCAACTGGTTTTTTATTTTTTTTTTCTTTCTTTTTTTTTTTTTTTTTTTTTCCTTTTTCCCTGCCCCGCGAGGCATGATGGGTAAAAGTAAGCATCCCCCTTTTCTTTTGTTTAATATAACAGTACGGCGCATGATTGGCAGGGAAGTGCCCGTTTTGAGACAGGGTTTCTGCAGGTCCCTGGAGGGGGATGGCACGCGGGGCCGCCCATGCTCTTCGGAGAGGGCTCCTCGGCAAAAAAAAGCTGCCTCTTCCTCTCCCTCCCCCTTCCCACCCTGCCTTCCCCGCTCGCTGGCTCGCTTTTCCCCCCTTCTTTCCTCCCTGTCTCTAATTTTCTTGACAACTAGAGGAGGCAGCAGGAATATTGTACCTGTAAGTATTCTTTAGACTGTCCTTTTTTTTTAATTTTTTTTTTTTTTCGAACAGACAAAAGGCTCTTTATGGATTATCAGATCTGCTTTTTTTTTTTTTTTCCCTTTTTTTTTAAAAAAAAAACAAAAAACCAAAAACGTGAGTTTGGCAGCTGGATGCGATGCCTTTACAGAATATTTTCAGGAGAAAACTGGCACTGTTGCTTGGATTCGCGGTTGGAGCCGGTCCCTTCCCTTTTTGCCCCCCACCCCCAAAAAAAAAAAACCCAAAAAATCCCACCTCTCCCCAGGCTCCTTCCTCCCCGCGCCGCTCTTCGGCTGCAGCGCCCCAAACCCTGCCCTCCTCCCGCCGCGGGGCACGGCTCCTTGGGGGGCTTTAAACAGAGCCCTGGCGCTATTTGAGCTCTCCAATAAATAAATAAATTCCCAAAAAAAAAAAAAAAAGAAAAGAAAAAAGAAAAAAGGGGGATTCCTTTTGTCTGCGGCGCGTCCCCCCCTGCCTGACGGGCGCCGTGGCCCCTCGCCAGCCCCGGCCCCGCGGCCGCCCCGCGCACAAAGGCGGCCCCGGTGGTGGCAGTCGAGGAAGTCCCGGGCCGTGCCCGTTATATAAGGCCCGGCAGCCTGCGTCATCCCCGCCGAGCTGCTCGGCCTGCCCGGGGGGAGGAGAGGCGCAGCGCAGCGCTCCCCGAGCCCCTCGGCCCCCCCCCACCTCGCTCCGAGCCCCGAGGAGGACGGCGGTGGCCTGGGGTGGGGGGTGCCCAGCCCCGATTCCCCCTGAGCCTTTTCATTCCGTCTCATTTTTGGCAGCGCTTTAGGAGAATGGGGGGGTGAAAAGCAGCTTTTTATTTTATTTTATTTTTCTCCTCCCCCCCCCCTTCTTTCCATGTGCCACAACCTGGAAATGTTTTTGTGGGGCGCCGCTCGGATGGCAGCGGCCTCGCTTCCCCGAGGGCTTCCCGGCACGGAGCTCGCTCCCAAACCAACTTGGTTACACCCCAAAACTTGGGGAGGGCGGGGGGCAGCGCGGGGAGCCCCCCGCGCCTTCCCCTCTGCCCCCACGGCTTCCAAATCCCGCTGCCCTTCGCTCGCTGCTGGCTCGGTGAGCGCAGGCATCGCCGCGCCGCCTCCCGCTCGCTTTTGGGGCTCGGTTTTCTCCTCGCAGCCCCCCCGGGTCCGGCAGGGGAAGGGAATTGGGCAGGAGCGGAGCCCCCGGAGCCGCGCCGTGGTCTCGCTGCGAGCGCCGCCGGCGGCTCCGGTCCCGAGATGCCGAGAGCGGGGTAGGGAGGGAAGCGGCGGAACTGTTTAACGAGTTTGCGCCGAGCTGCCTGGAAGAATTTATGGTCTGCTGCAACCGAGAGACAGCTCCCCGGTCTTGTGGAGAGCGAGCCCTACGGTTTGTCTGCCGGAATGTTTTCTTTGTCCTTTTTTTTTTTATTATTATTATTATTATTATTTCGCTCTCGTGCATCTGAGTAGCGGCGGAGGAGCCTGGCTTAACCCCCCGATTTATGAATGACTTTTACACACGGTGAATTTTTAAAGAATCTGTCAGCTCTTTTCTCTTTGTTCAGGGGGCATTTCGGATCGTGTGTTTCTTTAAAGACTCGTGCATGCTCTGTTCTTGATAAAATCTTCGTGATAGGCCTACATATTTTCTTTCTTACCTGCATGAAATTCCTCCACACAGCTGTAGCGTAGGATTTCTCCCCGCAGCTTGCACAATAACCCGAGCTGAGCGTAGTATTTCTTGACAACTTGCAATCTGCAGCATCAGGATTCAAAGAGCAGCACGTTTTTTTTATTTGATAGCGTTTTTTTTTGTGTGTGTGTTTTTTCTTTTTCGTTTTTTTTTTTTTTTTAATCCGTCTTCTTGCAGATCTCTCCTCAGCCTGCCTCGCCGTTAAGTCATAATTACCTTTTTAGGTTATTACCCTTTTTATAGTATTGTATGGAAATGCTCGTCTTGGGAGCCAGCCATTTTGTGTGTGCTGTGTGGAAATGCATTTTACGACATCGATGTTGGTTTGTGCTCAGCCTAGATGGAAGTTAAGACGCCGCTCACGTTGCGTAGGGCAGGCTCTCGTGAGCCCCCAGGCAGACGGGTTCCTCCCCACGCGGGGCCGCTTCTTCACCCCAGCGGGTCGGGGGCGAGCGGCCGAACCGCGCCAAATCCTTTCCATGTGGGCTCGTGCTGTTGGCGAGCCTGCGGCGGCGCTGGCGGAGTCCAGATGCGCCCAAGTGGATTGTGAGCGGCGAGAGCGCAGCGCGCGCAGGTGAGCCGGACCCTCACTTCCTCGGCGTGCCCAAATCCCCCTCCTGCTGCAGGGAGCCCTCGGGGACCGGCCGAGGATTCGGCATCTTTCACCCCGTCGGCTCCACCAGGTACCGGGACGGTGGCGGCGCTTTTGGCACGAGGAGCGTCGCGGTGCCGGGGTTGAACGCCGGCTTCCAAAAACCCCACGGGTGCCGGGTGCTGCTGTGGGTGCGCGCCCTGCGGTGCCGGTGCGGTGTTGTCCTCTCCGTGCGGGTCCCGGCGCTGCCCCAAACCCTCCCCGTTCCCACCGTGCTCGTCCCAGTAACCCAACGCGTTAGCTTTGTTGAACTGAAGTGGCTCCAAACGTTTCTGCATCGTGCTTGAAGCGTCTGCTCTCCCCTGGGTTTTATTTATTGGGACTTCTCAGCGCGGGCACGCGTCGCATCTGCAGGTCCTCGTCCTGAAGGGGTTGCGTCCGTTCAGCTCCGTGGTGCCCGCTGGGGGCAAAACCTCGTGTGAAATCGGGGCTGAGGCTGGGAGCAGCGCCGGGGTGTTGAGTTTTGGCCAAGCCTGGTGCTCGATGGCAGGAGGGAGCCGGCCTGCGGCACCGTGAGGCTTCCCTGGGGCAGCACGGGAGGGGAAAGTTCTGCGTTCGGATGCTCTGGCCTCGTTCGCTGCTGTGCCTGTTGGGGACCAAAGGGCTGGGGGGCTTCGTGCTGGTGCTGGTGGCTGGAAGCTGCTCTCACCCGCTCGGGAAGCGCTCTGCCTTGCTGGGCCTGCTGGACATCCCGCAGCCGGGGGTTTGGGTGCTGTTCCTGTTGTTTCTCCCCTTTTGGGCTGGGGATACGAGCTGGGTGGCACGATGCCGTGCTCTGTGCGCCCCGCTGGGCTTGTGCTGCGCTCAGCAGGAGCAGGAAAGCAGCAGCCCCCCAGGGTGTCCTGCTCGGGGTGCTCGGGGTGCTCCCAGCCTCCTGCTGCGGGGCTCGGTGGCCTCACTCCCGGCACGGGCAGGCAGCCTCGCTGCTGCTGCTCGGCGTTCAGATCGCCCGCGCGAAGGGCTGCGCTGAGCTGTCCCTCACCTCGGCACTGCCAGCTTCCTTCTAATCAATTCCTCCTCCTGTTCTCCCAGGGCTGGAGCTCGGTGACCCGCTTGTCACAGAGAGGCTTTTCCCTCCTGTACGTGCTCCCATCGCCGCGTGCGCTCCGTCCACGTGCGCACCCTCTCTGCCACGACATTTTTGGTGCCTGCTGTGCCTGAGCATCGCGTGGTGACGGCCGGCGGGTCGGTCCCAGGGCGCTGCCAGCAGCCTGGGATTCCTGCTGGCTTTCTGTCCGAGCCCCACCTGTAGATAAATCCACGCACAGCCCCTTCCTTGCCGCTGCTTTTGGGCTCCCTGCGAGCACCGAGCGACCCCGCGTGCTTCCAGGAGCCGCCGAGGGCTGGGGAGCATTGCACCCCAAAGCAGGCTCGGGCCAAAAGGTTTGCGCTTGGTGCTGCACCGTCAGTGCGAGCAGCACTGCCCGGAGCTGCCCCGTTAATCCTGCCCGTTCCTGCTGCTTCTAGAGGTGCTGAAGGAAGCAGATCTCACCGTGAGCTCCCCACTCGGGGCATTGCGCTCCGCTCTGCGATGCTTCTTGCGCTCATGGTGCCTGGGCCTCGCTGTTCTCCTTCGCAGAAGATGGGCGGCTTCACTAGGAGCAGTGCGAGGGCCAGCTCCGGGTTCTGCTTTTAGTCTTTTTATTCTCTTTTTGTGCTCCTGGTTTGTGCCTCGGTGCAGGAAGCTCCGGCTCTGCCCGCGGTGCTCCCCGTGCTGCCGGGAGAGGTGGAAGCGGCCAGGTGGGAGCTTGTGTGGCTGTGCCCACGGGGAAGTTTTTCCGGGGAAGTTTTTCCCTGTAAGAAATGTCAGCGGAGGTTTGTTGCAGAGTCCATCTTGCCTCGGATGCCCGTGGCAGCAGCCAGCACAAACAGCCCGGCAGGAAGGCCCGGGGAGGGCTGCCAGGAGAGCCTGGGAGCACCCTGCCCCACGCCGCAGCGCTCGCTCGGAGGCGGCTCGGAGATTCCTCGTGGCAGAGCTGTAACAGAGGGAAAGAGGAAACTTTCTGCTGTGCCCAGGCTGGGGATGGAGCAGCGCAGCGCGTCCCGGCCCGGCTGAGCCAGGCTGGGGGAGGTCGGGGAGCTCAGGACCAGGAGCTGGAGGCTCCACCAGTGGTGCCCGTGCTGCTGGTGGGCTCCCAGATGTCGTGGCCTTGGCTTCGGGCATCTTTTGGGCTCCTGCAGGGAAGGAGAAGTGCAGGTGGCACCTCCCGGCCGGGATTGTGTGCGGAGGCAGCGTCTGGAGGCTTTCTGCCTCCTGCAGCCTCCCTCTGTGCTCGGCGAGGAGCGGGCTGGTGCTCGGGGAGGGCAGGAGGTGATCGCTTTGTAAGGCCTCTCCTGGGGGCCGCTGGTACTTGGCTGCGTGGGGTCACCCCCTGCTTCCTTCCAGCCTGCTAATTGCAGCCCCTCAATTAGGAGTAGGGGCCCTGAGGCTGGGCAGGGTGGCTGGACAATGCGGATGGTCCCGGAGGAGTGGAGGAGCACCCAGGGGTGGGCTGACAAAGCCAAGGGACCCGGGAGGAAGACACGGAGGGGGCTGCGATCTCCTGCAGCTGCCCCCAATAAAATCAGGTTGAATCCGACTTTTTCTGATGCTGCCAAATCTGCGTAGTTCTGCCTTGTTTTCCCCAGGTGATCGGGATGATCGCTGTCTGGGCAGGCTGTGGTTAGAAGTGGCTCTATCTCGTTCCTCGACATACTCGCTTCTCCGGTATGCCATTAATTTTTTCAGCTGCACTCGCTCGCTCCAGCTTCTAAAATAGCGCCGCGTTGTATTTTTACACGGTGTGTGCACTTGTGGGTGCTCTATCAAATGTAAATGGAAAGCTGGGCCGCTGCTTTGTTTGTCTGGGAATGGAAAACCTGTCTTTCTAGCACCAGAGAAGCGAAACTGCCTCAAGCCAGAGGCACGCAGCGAGCAGCACACGATGCCGAAGCAGCTCACGCCTGGCGTGCCCCTGACTGTGCCGAACTTCGGCTGAATGACCCCGGCATCTGCGGGCTGCCTGCCGGCCTCTGCGCCGCGCCAGGGTGCGCTCAGAGCATCCCTGCCCCTTTGCCTGGACAGCGGGAAGCTGCGCCGCGCCTCGGCACCGAACCGCTGCGGGGAGCGGGGCAGGAGCAGGAGCAGGGCATCGAGGAGCAGGGCAGGAGCAGGGCAGGAGCAGGGCATCATCCTGCCTTCGCTTCTGGCCTCCTCCTCCTCCTCCTCGTCCTCGTGGCTGCTGAACCTTGGGCCCAAACCGGCACCGGCTGCGTGAGGCAGCCAGTAGCTTGCTCACCTACGGAGGTGCAATTGGAGATAATTACAGCCTGCACCGAGTCAGAAACAAAACAAGTTTTATGGCTCTTTTGTTTCCCCTTAGGGGATTTTGCCACCATTTGAGAATTTTGTTTCTTTTTTTTCTTTTTTTTTTTTTTTTTTTTGGTTCTCTCGGTTAAATAAAGTTCCTTTAGGGAAGTGAAATGGGGGAGCCTGCTCGCCGGGCTGCGCGAGATCTCGGTGGCGTGGGCGGCAGGAGGCGAGGCCGAACCACCTGCAGCCCGGCCCCGGTGGGGGCAATGCCCACTGCTCTCCGCCTGCCCCTTCGGGTGCTGGTCCCGGTCCCGTGCTCCCGGTTATTGCCCACCTGGCTGCTGCTGGAAGGTGACTGGGATTGGGAACGGGGGGAAAGCCGCTCCTGCCTCGTCTGTGCTCCCTGACACCGAGGCGACGCTCAGCAGCCGGTCCTTGAGCCCGCGCAACTCCCAGCTCGAGCCGCAGAGCTTTAATCTCTGTTCTCACTGGGGTTACGCTGACACAGAGCAGGCTGGCACCGAGGTTCCTGACTGTCTGACCTTCAGACTCGCTAAATAACCGGCGGTTTGAGGGATTCCTGCTTGTTTCTGCTGCTTTGGGACGGAGCGGCCCCTCTCGGCGCTCGCAGCTCCCGGGCAGGCTGCAGCTTCTCCCCTCCCCTGCCCCCTCCTTGCAGCCAAAGGGCCCCGTTCAGTAGCGAACCTGAAGCCTGATTTCATTTTTATTGAGTCTGCCTGAAAGTGCTCCTTACCGAGCCTGGAAAACCTCTTGAAGGGCTTACACCGCTGTGCTACCTGGGCCCGATAACGGCGCTTCTCCTTTGCTTCTCGTACCGAAGCTGCTTATCTCGAAGGGGAGGGCACCCCAAAACCTTTTACCATGTCCCGGTGGTTTTCCTTGCACGGTCCCATCTCCCTCCCCTTCTGAAGCCCAGGAGGAGCCCGCTGTGCGCTCAGGGAGCCCGCGTCTCCTTGGTGTGCCCGGGGTTGTTCCATTTTTCTGCTTGCCGGTGACGTTATGGCCGCATCCGTCTTGGTGTCGGGACGCACGGTGTGAAATACTGAAATACCCGCGTGTGCGAGGATTTTGAGCACCAAGACATAACTCAGGGGAAGTGCTTCGGGTCGCTTAGCAGTCCGGCTGGCACCTGGCTGGGCTTTCAAGCACCGTGTGGGGCTGCTCCGCTTCCAGCCCGACGCCGAGCTCGTTCCACGAGGGCTCCCCAGGCGGGCCCAACCTGCAGGGTGGGTGCCAGGGGCTGGGGACGATTGTGGAATTCACCCTCGAGGCTCCTCCGGGTGCAAGCGCTGCCTCTCAGCACCCCAGCCCTTGTCTTGTGGGCTCCTGGCCGCGAGCACCGCGGGCACCAGAGCCACGCACGCCCCGGCATTGCCGCGTCCCAGCCCGGTGGCTTCCCAGCGGTGGCGCGGGGTGCGGTGAGGCTCCGCGCCGTGCCGTGGTGTCTCGCCTCACCCCCCGCCTCTCTCGGCTTGGATTTAACCTGGGGTCACTTGGTAGGGCCGGGGGCGGAGAGCTGCAGCTCCTGCGCCTTCCAAAGCCCTTCCTGAGCTTGTCTCTGCTTGCCTTTCTATATTTGGTTACCGCAGACGGGAATTTTCCTGCATGGAGACGAGACTGGCGAGCAGAAAGAAGCCTGAGGTGCTCACCCTGAACGTGGCAGCCTGTCCAGGGCCGGAGCTGAGCCACAGAGGCTTGTTTTAGTGCCTTGCCTTTGGTTTAGTGCCTTGGTTTGCTTTGTTTTCGTGCCTTTCAGTGCCTACATTTCCCCCCTGGTGGCTGTGCCCCTTTTTACAGCGAGGCTTCCCCGAGCGCTTCGTCCCCTTGCACCCACATTGCCGCCTCGCTGCTGGAGCTGAACTCGTGTGACAGCTGTACTTGGGAAGATGTGTAATTAGAGGGGATTGAGAGCCGAGCCAGAACAACATTTTCCTGGCAGAGATTTGGCTCTGCGAGGCTTTATCTCGTGAGGGACTCGCAGCCAGATTTAGGCAGGGCTGCGCGAGCTCCGCCTTAGCAGGGGGAGTAGGAGCCGCGGTGCCGGAGCTGCGGGTGCTTTGCCCTCGTCTCCCTGCTCAGGGCACGCAGGCACCCCTAACGAAGCAGTGGCAGTGAAACGAAGCACCCGAAGTAATCTCTTGTGCTCTGTGTGACCGCCTTGGCGCCGTGTTGCAGCAGCCCCAAACCACCGGGGGTTTTCCTGAAGACCTCAAAATGTCTGGTTCCTCTGCGCCGCGCTCGTGGCCTCGCGCAGGAGAATCCATCCAGGGGGGCAGCTCTGCTCTTTTTTCTCTCCTTATCATCCTGCCGAGCGTTTTTCTGCTGCGTTCTCCTTTGCCTTTCTTTCCCTGGGTGCTGCTAGCAGGTGGAGGGGATGCCAGCTGTGGGCTCTGCTGCAGATCCTGCCCACGGTGCTCCCGTTTCGCTCCTGGCCCCCGTCCCCTGCCTGCCGCTGGGGAAGGACCTCGCCGAGCTGGTCTGGCCTCGCGTTCAGGTGGAGCCGCCCGGGCTCTGCTGGTAGCTGCTCTCTTATCAGCCTGGGAGCAGAGAGATCAGGCCGGGAGAGCTCTGCGGCTCCTTCCCCTTTTGGCTGCAGCTGTTTGCCACGGGCTGTTTGTGCACCTGGAGGAGAGGCGGGCGATCGGCAGGGGAAGGAGAGGAGCAGCGCGGGCGGGGATGGCGCCGGGTGCGCCTGCGCCGTGCTTGCAAGACCCCGGTGGGCCCAGCAGGGCCTCGCTTGGGCCTGCGGAAAAAAAAAAAAAAAAACACAAAAAAAACCACCAATTTTCTTTATTCAAAGGGAAAAAAGCTCAGAAACGCCGTGCTGTTTGTACCGAGAGGCTCATGGCTCTGCCTTGCTCGAAGCCGAGCCCGCGGCACGCAGCCGGCGTCCGTGCCGCGTGCGGGACCGCGCCACGGCTCTCGGGGGGCTCTCGTCCTTCAGGTGCGCGCGGTTCCCCGCTCGGGAAACTCCCCGTCGGGCCGGTTGGGGCCGGGGATGAAAGCGGGCGGCGTGCCGCTGCCGGCAGGTTCCCGCACGCCGGCGCGTGGGAGGTCGGCGCCCGGGGGAAATGCCCCGCGCGGAGCCGCTCGCTCGCAGGGCTCCGTGCTCGAGCTGAGCCTGCCGCAGCCTCGCTCCGTTTGCCGTGGTGCTGACCCTGTCCTTATGTCTGCCTCTGCCCCGCAGGATGGACAGGATGACGGAGGACGCGCTGCGCCTCAACCTCTTGAAGCGGAGCTTGGACCAAGCGGATGATCGGGACGATGTCCTGGCCAAGAGGCTGAAGATGGAGGGACACGAGGCGATGGAGCGCCTGAAGATGCTGGCACTGCTGAAGAGGAAGGACCTGTCGGGCATCGAGGTGCCCCACGAGCTCCCGGTGAAGCAGGACGGTGTGAAAGTCTACGAGGAAAAGCTGAATGGGAGCCTCAGGCCCCATGGGGATGGCAGGACTGCAGGGAGGCCGGGGAAGGAGAACATTAACGACGAGCCGGTGGATATGAGCGCGAGGAGAAGGTAGGTGCCCAGCAGCTTGCCTCGGTAGCTTGCCTCTTGCGAACCCAGCGCTGCCAGGTGGGAACTGAACGGGCATTTCGTGGTCCTGGGGCTCAGGGGGTTCCCGGCGCTGTGCTGCCTGCGGGGTGCCTCTGGCTGAGCACCGAGGAGCGGAGCCTGCGCTGCTCTCCAGGCAGAGCTTCTCTGGAAGTGTTCAGCGCTGGGCTTTTCTTGCTTTTACCTCTGCTGTCCTCCTTGTTGCACCCGACACCAGACAGATTGCGTTGCTCCCTCTGTGCTCAGCACTACAAGCTGGGTGCCTTAGAAGCAGACCGCTGGCATGCGTGAAGGCAGGGGACTTCGATTCTGTTGGGACTTTTTATTAGCGTCCCCACAAGTGTCAGCAAAAGCCCTTCGTGTAGCTGCAGGCCAAATCCGATGTAAGGGCACGGATCTCACTCTCAAACCCGGCCCTGGCTGGGCTGTGACCGGGGCCAGAGGCGTTTGCTTCTTGCTGCTGAGCCAGGACTGCTCGGGAGAGGCGGGTGGTCGGGTGCTGGGGATCCGTGCCCGCTTTCTGCCGGCTCTTGGGCATTCCTCCCGTGTTCTGTTTGCATCCTGCCGGCGCACGGTGCTCCCACCTGATTTTTATCGGGGGGGGAACTCCGGCAGCTCAATTTCCGCAGCCAGCACCTGCAGCCGGGCTCTGCCGAGGGGGTCGCACGTGGAGCCTGTCACACACGGAGCCTGTCACAGTCCCTGGCTCGGTGTCACTGGGGAGA
Organism: Anas acuta; assembly: GCF_963932015.1. Classification (NCBI taxonomy): domain Eukaryota; kingdom Metazoa; phylum Chordata; class Aves; order Anseriformes; family Anatidae; genus Anas; species Anas acuta. Next base: position 2,825,803 of record NC_089006.1, on the reverse strand, counting down.
TCAAACCAAAGGCAGCAGTTCCGAGTTCTGGCTTGCTTTGGGTACTGAGCTTGGCGAGCAGGCAGAGGGGCAGGACGGAGGAGTCCTGCTGTAGGGAAGCACCCGGAGCCGCGACCTTCCCGCGATGCTCTCGGGGTGCCTGAAGGTGCCTGCGCCCTGCTCGGAGCCGGCCTTGTGCCGTGAAACGTGGCTGAAGGAGGCGGTGATCCCCAGACACAGCCACAGCCACGGGCACGTAGTCCAGGGGCCAGCAGCGTGGTGAGCGTGGGCCGGGAGCCGGGTTCCTGTGGTTCCTGTGGTTCCTCCCCCGGTGCCGGGCTGCACGGTGCCAGCACGGTGTGTTCCCTGCCTCCTGTTGCCCCTCTTGGAAGGCACCAGCTCGTGATTCAGCACAACTGCGGCTCCTGCCCCTCGCCGTGCCAATGTGCCGGAGTCTTTGTGAAACTCTGGGGCAGGCAGGGGGTGCAGGCTGCCCCCACCCCGGGCCAGGAGCCAGGAGCAGGGGGTTGCGGTGTTCCAGCCGGGCTCAATGAGCAGCAGAAGGGGTGAACGGGCCTGAAGGGCTGGCAGTGGGGAGGAGAAAATCCCCGGGGTTGTTTGTCTTTAACGGCACCGTGCGTGGCCCCAGTCCGTGCAGGCATCGCCGCTGCTGGCTCAGCCTCCTGCGGAGCGTGGAGAGCCACGGGGGTGAGGCAGGGACGGCACTGCTGGATTCCCCGGTGTCCCGTTTGTGCCCGTGGGAGCTCTCAGACACCTGCAGCTCCCTCCGTAGGCACGTGGGGCTGGGAACATGTCACTGCGCTGCTGCACCTCCGCAAAGTGCAGTTCTGCCCCCAAACTCCCCACTTCGCACCAGTTTAACACGGCTTCGCAGGGACAGAGGGTACCCGGGGGTCAGGGGTCCCCAGCACAGCGTTTGGGTAGGATTTGTGATACCCCAGTTATCCTAGCACAGGGGATATCCGGCCCCTTGATGTGGTTTTGGCTGCTGGAGGTGCTAAATGCTGGGGAGCAGTGGTGGTGCCCAGATCCTTTGTGCTGCGGATCCTCGGCTGAGCTGGTGGGACATGGGGCAAGAAGCAGAGGGGCCGGCCGGGTGCCGGGGCTGGATTTGGACCCCGCAGAATTGGAGGTGGTTGCAGCAGCTTGGGTCGTGCACCCGAAATCCTGAGCTTTTTGGTTTGGTTTCTGGGAGAGGCTGGGACCAAAACCTGCCCCTGGTGACAGCTTCACAGGGGGCCAGCCCTAAGGAGAGGGAGAAGGCTCAGGGCGAGGTGCTGTCACCTGCCTGCCAGCTGATAAAGGGTCATTAACCGGGGCGGGCTGGGAACGGGCTCCTTCCCTTCTCACCTTTGCCTGCCTCCTGCACGAGCAGCGCAGCTTTCCTTCCAGTAGTTCTGTTGTAATTACGCCCTTGCCTCGACAAAAGTAAATAAAACAATCCTGACATATTCAGCAATTCTTTGCAGATGGCCCCGTTTTCCCCTGTCTGGCTTTGACGCTGGCTTTTTTTTTTTTTTTTTTTGCCTTTTTTTTTTTGCCTCCACGGAATGTAAATAAAACAGCCCGGACGTAGCTGGGTGCTCGTCCAAGACAACCACCGGCTGCCAGCGCGGCGGCAGCGCCTCCAGGAGAACCCCGAAGCAGAGCCCGGCGCTGGGCTCCTCCGGGGTGCTTTGGGGGATGCTTTAGGGTCGAGTCCCTCCCTGTGGGGTGTCCTGGACCTTCTCTGGTGCTGGGGGCTTGCCCCGGAGACCCCCAGGTGCTGCTCTCAGCAGCCTGCAGCGGGCACAAAGCCCCGGTGTGGCCAGGAGCCTGCCCGCTGGTGGTGACCGACCTCAGCAGAGCTCCTCTCCTAACCCTCGTCCAGTGGTACTGAGACCAAACCCAGCCCTCGGGGTCTGGCAGGGAAACGGCCCCCGGGCCGTGTCCCGTGGGGGCAGCGGGATGAATCAGGCTCCTGGCATCCCGGCTGGATTCACGGCCCCTGGAGTACTGCAGCCTGGGGATTTGGGCTTGGCTTTGTGGCTCGTGCTGGCTTTTCCGAGCCCGAAGCCCCGGATGGGATAATCCGGGCATCTCCTCCCTGCTGCAGCCTCGGAGACCTTCCAGTGGTGGTGGCAGCGAGCCCGGTGCCGTCGTAGCTGCGCTGCTCTCACCGCTTCCCCCCGACTGCTGAGCGTTTTCCAAGGCTCTCCAAGCACCATCGTGTTGACTCAGCGATAGGAAAGGGCTTTTAGGAGCATCTCCTCGCTCAGGACGATGCCACAACAAACGAAGCAGCGCTCGGGTGCTGCCGGCGCACGGCATTGATTTTGATTTTGATTTTTTTTTTTCCCAGCGAGGGGCTCTCGTCATTCCGCTCCTTTCATTGACCGGTTTCTAGGTCACGGTGCAGCCGGGTCTCCTGCCTCTGCGCAGGGTGTTTGCTCAGGCTTCCCTTCACGGGCAGCCTTTTAAAATAGAGTTGCAGTGAGGGAGGTTCGGGGCGCTTACGTCTGCGCTGACCTGGGGACGTGTCCCATCCTTGTCATTCAGGGGGTGGGATGAGGACGATGGGTTTGGGTTTGGGTAAGGACGAGCAGCACCAGGCAGCAGTGTCACTGCTGCTCCCCCTCCTCGCAGCTCCCGGTTCTGGATGTCTCTCCCTGTTTGCTTGCTCCGTGGCTCATTAACACCCGAGCAATCCACCTTTCACCCCAGTGCAGGAAAATTTCCAGCGAGCCCGTTCCCTTCCCAACGCGATCACCTGTGAGCAGAGGATGCTCCTGTCCTGGCGCTGGCCGTCTGCTCGTGACAGAACAAGAAGCAGCGAGCTCCCAGCTCCCAGCTCACTGCTGAGCTCTTGGAGTCACGGCTCAATCTTTTTTCTCCCTTCTGTCCCGCAGCGACCAGGACAGGGGGCGATTAACCCCTTCTCCAGATATAATTGTCCTCTCCGACAATGAGGCGTCCAGTCCCCGGTCCAGCTCTCGCATGGAAGAAAGACTTAAGGCAGCAAATCTTGAAATGTTCAAGGTAAGGGCTTCCTTGGAGCTCTTGAGAAGTGGGGGCAGCGAGCAGGGGGAGCCCTCCTGCTGCAGGGGGGGCGCTTTTTGAAGGGCTTGGGAACCGGGGGGGATTTCCAAGCAACGTGGTCACTTCTGGTCATGGTGGCTCATTACCTGTGCTACAAACTCCTAATTAGTAACCCCTCCTAATGCCCTCTTGCCATCGAGGCACAGCAGCAGGTTTTGACTGTGCAAATTCTGACTGATTTTCGGTGTGCTTGTAGGGTAAAAGCATAGAGGAGCGACAGCAGCTCATCAAGCAGCTCCGGGATGAGCTCCGGCTGGAGGAGGCCAGGCTTGTGTTGCTGAAGAAACTGAGACAAAGCCAGCTGCAGAAGGAGAACGTGGTACAGAAGGTGAAGCTCTGAGCAGCAGCGCTTGGGGCTGGCTGGGGGGGTGGGTGCTATAAAGCAGCCTGTTAGTGGAGAAATGCTGAGGACTCGCTGGTTTTGGACCTTCCTTTACTCCACTTCTGTGCCTGTGGGATCTTTCTTAGCTAAGTGCGTAGCGAATCCACAGGCCAGGCCACCGTGCTGCCCGTGCGGACAGCTGGGGAGGTGAATTTGTGCAGCTCTGAAACATTTGAGCACCAGCTGGCCTCGGGTCTTGGTACAGCTCCTTTCCAGCACCGCGTTGACCCAGTATTTGTTTTCTCTCGATCCAGACTCCGGTCGTCCAGAATGCGGCGTCTATTGTCCAGCCATCTCCTGCTCACGTGGGACAGCAGGGACTGTCCAAGCTTCCCTCCAGGCCTGGAGCTCAGGGGGTTGAGCCTCAGAACTTAAGGACATTACAGGTGAGCCTTCCCGAGGCCGTTTGCTGTGCAGAGGGCCCCACATCACCCTCAGGTGTGCGTGAATGAGCGAACGTCTCCGCCGCGTGCACATCAGTCCTCCTGGCTGACTAAGGTGCTTTTGCCAAGAGGCAGATAAATGCTGGCACTTCTCAGCACCCTGAGCAGAAAAGTGGTCACAAAGCTTGGAGGTTCCTCCAGCAGCAGCTCAGGAGGTGGGAGGAGCTGAATTTAGGGGCTGGTGCTGACCCTGAAGAAAGCTGCCTGCTGCTCGGTGACACAAGCTCTGGGGCTGCAGGAGGAAAGCTGTTAGCTTGCACTTAGCGGCCGGGAGGGCTCGGCAGCGTTCTGAAACAGCACAGAATGGGCAGAGGAAGAGGGGGAAGCAAAATGCAAACAAAACACGGGGTTGAAATGTTCCCCTTCTTTGGGAAAGTGCTGTGGGCAGAGCGGGGTGCCGGCCCAGCCGCCTACCTCTCCGTGCTCGCTCTGGATGTCACCAGCCGGAGCTGTGGGTGAAAGCACCTCGCTCGGCTGCTGCCTCCCCAGGGCTCTGCGGCATCACCCCGTGGGCTTTGCCCTGCTGGCAGGGGGCCGGGGGACAGAAATGAGATGCACGACGTCCCCGTGATGCTGTTGGGAAAGCAGATGCTGGGAGGAAGGCGCCCGGGCCGTGCAGGAGCTCGTTGCGGTGTCCCTCCTGCAGCTGCCTGCCCGTGGCCTCCTCGTGCTTCTGCCGAAGGCTTTGGCTGCAGCCTTGCTGATCACTTCTCCCTCCCTTACCCATCTCCTTTGTTGGTGGCATTTGTTTGCTTTGCTATGGCAACGCTTCTGGGGTCAGGTCTATTGTGGCTTCACAGTGGGACCGGACTGGTAAAGGAAACGGGCTGGAGGGGAAGAGGAAACGCATTGTTTGCAGGGGCTTTGTGAAGATTTTCTTGCGTATGACAATGAAGAACCTCATCTAGAAAAAAAAAATAGATTAAAAAAAAATAAAGGGGGGGGCAGAGAAAGCTTGTCAGACAGGAGTGGTTTAAGACACACAAAAAAATCGAGCCCTTCCACCTGCCCTCCTCCCAGCAGAGCCCTGCTGGTGGTGCACGGAGATGAGCGGACCCTGGGCAGGTTGGCCCTGGCCCTCGGCCTCCTTGGGGACCTCCCGAGCCCCTCACTGAGCCCCACGCTGTGTCCGGCACTGCCAGCATTAGCTGGCAAACTGCCTGCTGTGGGTTTTTTTTGGTTTTTTTTGTCCTTTTTCCCTTGCATTTGTACATATTGATCAAATCGGCTCGGTTGTGTTTAATGCAGTATAGGCCACGGAGGTGGGTCTGGAGAATCAGCTCCTGAACCATCGTGGCCTGCGGCCTAGAGAGGAAAATAGGAGTATGTTAACGTGAGACACCCTTGTTTTAGGCAAAATGAATGTGGTTATTTAAGTAAAGAATGTTTGGAGGAGAAGTGGGGTCTTTGAGCAGTCTCTCTCCTTTGAACGTAACGTGAATTTCGGCTAAGTGGAGATGCTCGGCTGTCGTAGAGCCTGCTCAGGGAACTAAAAACCCTGCTTTGCCTCCAGTTCTTTATCTCCTTCTTGTTTCCTTTCTTGACAGGGTCACAGTGTCATTAGGTCTGCCACAAACACGACTCTGCCCCATATGCTTATGTCGCAGCGTGTGATTGCTCCGAACCCTGCCCAGTTACAAGGGCAGCGCGTTCCTCCTAAGCCTGGCCTCATCCGCACTACAACTCCAAGCATGAATCCAGCCATCAACTACCAGCCGGTAGGTCCCCGACTCGCCGCTCTTTGGGCACAGTTGCCCCGTGGGGTTGGCCAGGAAGGGAAATAGGAGGCGCCTCCGGGCCCGGTGCGTGCCGTGGAGGGGCTCAGGGTGAAGTCATCGCAGTGAGGTTTGGAAACGCGTCCAGAGTGTGGACACAGGGAAACATCCCTGACCCGTGTGTGGAGTGGGATGGTAGCTAATGGAAAGCTTCCACCACGCTGGGTCACCCAAACGGTGCCGCCAAGGCCCCAGTGCAGCGAGGTGACCGCTTTGGGAGCAGCCCCTGTTCCTCTCCCTGAAGAGGAAGACTGAGCCAAGCTCTAGGAGCCGGACACTTAAACCCATCCGTTTTACATCTGGAAGTCAAACTGGCAGTGGAGAGGAAAGAAATACCACTTCCCAGCTGGAGCACTGGTCTCCTCGGTGCTGCATGAAGCAAAACAGCCCTTCTCCTGCGCACAGACCAGCTCCCTGGGATGCGCCCCTGTGCTCTGTGCACAGTCTTGTTTCCTTGTCCCGGGCTACAACGCTTGGCTGCCACGCTGTGTGGCTCTGCGGGCCCAGGTTAACAACCACTCCTGGCTCCTTTCAGGGGTTGTTGCCAGTTCTTAAGCCATTTAATCTGTCCTAACGATGCTCTAGTGCAAATCCGTATAAATTACAAACGTGACTCCACAACGGTCCAAAAGCCTTGCATTTGAGCAACTGTCGAACGTAATTGCACGTCTGATTTTAAAAAAGCAAACAAAAAAACACAACAGCCTCTTACAGAAGAGTTGCAAGTTCATTGGTGTTAATTCATCATCTTCTCATTTAAATCTGCGTGAGTCATCCCCGATCGGCTCTACCATTAGTTCAGACCTACGGTAGACCAACTGGTTTGGGATTAGCTCGGTTCTCTGCCCTTTTTCACAATCAGCCGGGTATTAGCCGGCTTCAAGCAGTCTGCCCCAGTTTTCTGTTTTATCTTCTGCGTGTTGTTCTCGATCAACGCAGCGCTGTCCCCCGAGCTTTGGTAGTTGACCCTGTTTGAGTTGCTGAGCCAGTTTGTTGCTGTGTGGGATTTTCTCCTTTGCAAGCGTTGAAGTGTTGGTACCCCAGGAGACAGGTAGGCTCCGTGAAAGGCTGGCAGCAGCCGTGCTCAAATAGGTTGCAGGCTGATGGCTTCTTATCACAAAAGACTGCGAAAGCTGCAGCATCAGGTCAGCAGAAGTCTTTGTGCTCTGTTACCGTCACGTGCCGGAGGGACCGCGAATCCAAACGAACGGAGGATGCCGAAGGAAAGCTGCTGGAAATGGAAGAGGAGGGAATTGGCACGCTCGGAGCACCTGTGTGGGAGGGACGGGCACCATCTGGCAGCGGGGATGCTGCCTGGGCGCGCGCCAGCTCGGTGAAGCAAAAGGTGGAGGAGCAGAACTTGCCGTGAACAATGGTGCCAGCGAGTGAATCACGGCGCGCGGAGCTGCCTACACACCGCTGGGCCTGCAGCTCCTCAACGCCTTCCCTCACCTGCAGGGTCCTCGGGCTGCTCCCCACGCCGAGCCTCGCCGGGCGCCTCGCTCCGTGGGCACCTGCCTCGTGCCTGGCTCCTCGGAGGGGCTGAGCCGTGCTCAGTGCTCCTGAGTCCTAGCATGGCCCCTTCACAAGGCGTGCAGGCACAGGGCGGGTTGTCGGGGGGCTGCTTTAGGAGCTGAGCCGTATCCGGGGCGCACGAGGCTCTCTCCTGCTCCAAGTACCAGCCCTACATTAATCCCCTTCTCCTCTTCCTCCCAGCAATCAAGTTCTTCTGTTCCTTGCCAGCGTACGTCGTCTTCAGCCATCTATATGAACCTTGCCTCTCACATCCAGCCTGGCACTGTGAACAGGGTGTCGTCTCCGCTCCCCAGCCCCAGTGCTCTGAACGACGCCGCCAACTCCCAGGCAGCCGCCAAGCTTGCCCTGCGCAAGCAGCTGGAGAAGACGCTGCTGGAGATCCCACCCCCGAAGCCGCCCGCGCCCCTGCTTCACTTCCTGCCGAGCGCAGCCAACAGCGAGTTCATCTACATGGTGGGGCTGGAGGAGGTGGTACAGAGCGTTATCGACAGCCAAGGTGAGCCCCGGGGAGCGTTCCCCTGCTTCGGCACCGGCAGCGTTACCACGAGCCGGCTCCTTCCATCCCCTTCTTGCTCTGCACAACGCTGAAACCCGCGGCTTGGGGGCTGCAGGCGAGCACTTGCTGCCCGTACCCAGCTTTGTCCTCCATCCCCTCTTGCTGCAGCTTTTTTCCAGCCACGCCTGGCCCCGCAGCAGTCGGGAGCTGCCTCCTTGCCTGCCCCGCGGGCACGGAGCCCGTCTGGCGGGGCTGGTGCTGTGGGAGAGCCTCTCCCCGGCAGCAGCCTTGATGTGCCGAGCCTGCAGCCCTCCCGCGAGCCCTGGCTGTGCCGCGAGGCTCGGTGGCCGGTGCAACCCGCCTGGTAGGGCCTGGGCGTGGGGAGGGCTCTCCCGGGCCCGTCCCTGTCCCCAAATGTCGGGGAGCTGAGATGCAAAACCCGCTGAGCCCCCGAGCTGGGAGCACCCGGGCTCCGTGGCCGGCTGCTGTCCCTGTCCCCGCAGCGAGGGGCCGTGCCCCTGCCCGTCCCCGGCAGCCCCAAGCTCCCCGTGGCTGGTTTTTGAGCGTCTTGCCCCATTTTTGAGCACCTCGCCCTGGTTTTTGAGCACCTCGGCCCGTTTTCGGGCTCTGCTGCCCGTTGCCATGGGAACGGGACGATTAGCTGGTGGCGGAGTTGCACGAACTGGGTTACGTAAAGCCCACGGCAGCGATTTTGGGGCGAGAACCCCTGCAAAAGGGAGGTGCGAGAGGCTGGAAGGGACAGCCCGCGCTGGGCAGGGGCTCTCTGGCTGCTGGCTGCTCCCGTGGGAGCCCCGAGGGTCCCCGTGCTGGGGGTGCCAAGGCCTAGGGGCAGCAGCAGCTCCTTGTGATGCTGGCAGCGGGGTTTTGTTGGCTGTAAGCTCCCGGGAAGCCCCACCAGCTCCCACCTCGCCCTTCCCTCCACCGTGCAGCCCTCCCGGGACTCTCTTCCACCCCTTGGAGCACTGGCACCTTCCCTCGTGTGCCGGCGCCGTGCACGATGCTGCGTTGGTGTTGTGCCCGAGGTGGGAGGAGGCGGTGTAAGAGCCCAGCTGCCCCGTTGCCCCACTTAACTCCCGCTCCTGGCGCCTTGCAGGGAAAAGCTGCGCGTCCCTCCTGCGTGTGGAGCCCTTCGTCTGCGCTCAGTGCCGCACCGACTTCACCCCGCACTGGAAGCAGGAGAAAAATGGCAAGATCCTGTGCGAGCAGTGCATGACCTCCAACCAGAAGAAGGCACTGAAGGCAGAGCACACCAACCGGCTGAAGAACGCCTTCGTCAAGGCTTTGCAGCAGGAGCAGGCAAGTGCCTGGCGCGCACGGCGAACCTGCTGGGTGAACCCGGCTCCCCCTCGGGGCACCGGGAGCCGCTGCTCCCCTCCCTTTGTGCACCTCCATCCTTTTGGTTTCTCTGCTGGGGCTCCTCGAGGAGTTTCACCTCTCCTTGGGGACGCGCTGCCTGCTCCCGCCGTGCGCGGGGTGTTCCAGGAGCGGCTCTGCCTCTCCTCGGTGCCGGCTCGGTGACTCGTCCCGCTGACAGCAGTGGGAGGCAGAGTGGGCTGAGGGCTGAGTCAGGACAGCTGGCTGCTCTCCCCGCTTTGCCACTGACTTCCTGGAACTCGAGGGAAGTCGCTTAACCGCTTGCTGCCTGCTCGCTCGGCTACGAAAACGAAAATGGGGGGGGGGGGGGGAGGGACGACTCGCTGGGTTCCCGTGATAAATTGGTGCTGCAGAACTTGTTTGGAGGCCCTGGGGGGGAATAAACCGGAATCAGAATTTGTGAACTGCTTAAAAAAAAAACACACAAAAAAAAAACACACAAGATGAAGCGGAATCCGGCTGCTGACAAGTCAGACGTGCCTGTTTCGGAGCAGGAGGCGTCGTCTTCCCTGGGCTGTTTGTAACAAGTGGGTGCAGAGAGAAAAAAGCTGTCGGTGCTGGCTGCAGCGAGCCTGCAGTTCCAGTCACACCTTGGGAACGCGGCTGAGCTCTAAGTGGGCAGCGGGGCTTCAAATCAAGCTGTGATTGCACCGCATGGGGACAGCAGCCCGTGGGAGGAACCCGCTTTGCCCTGCTCCTGGGATGCCACCCGCTGGGGCAGGGCTCTCACCTCGCGGGGTGAGGTCTGAGCCTCCCCCCCCTCACCTGAGGCCTCTCCTCTCCTCTTCCTTCCTTGCAGGAAATTGAGCAGAGGCTACAGCAGCAGGCGGCCTTGTCCCCCACTGCGGCTCCTGCCGTCTCCAGCGTCAGCAAGCAGGAGAACATCATGAGGCACCACACGCTCCGGCAGGTGAGGGGCTCCCGCCCGTCCCCAAATCACCCTCACCTCTCACGGGCAGGATTTGGGCTGGCTGGGAGCTGGCTGGGCGCAGCGAGCCCCCCTGCAGCGAGGGAGCCGTGAGCACCCCGCTGCCTTCTCCCGGTCCTCCCAGTGGGTTTAGGCTCTTGGGCACTCTGCTTTTTTTCCCCTGGACTCCGCGGTTGCTCCTAACCGGAGTCCCGGTGACCCGTCTGGGACCGCGCTGCCGTGCACCGGGCTGGGCTGTGTCCGACTCCTCATCCTCCAGCTGGGCTCCTCCGGAGAGACTCAGCCCCCCCCGGCTCACCCGGTCCTTGCGGGTCCCGTCCCCCCCCGGCACGCCGTCGGCTCACGTCCCCTTGTTTCTTCTCTCCCCCCGCAGGCTCCGCAGCCCCAGAGCACTTTGCAGCGCGGCATCCCCACCTCTGCCCGCTCCATGCTCTCCAACTTTGCGCAGGCGCCGCAGCTCTCGGTGGCGGGCGGTCTCCTCGGCATGCCAGGTAACGGCCCCGGGGAGCGGGCGGGTGGGAGGTCAGGGGGGGGAAATCCACCGCCCCCCCCGGCTGCTGCACGTCCGAGAGGAGTCCCCAGCTGCTTTTCTCTCCCCTCTGCAGGTGTTAACATTGCGTACCTGAACGCTGGCATCGGAGGCCACAAAGCGTCGAGTTTGGCGGACCGGCAGCGGGAATACCTTTTAGATATGATCCCCCCCCGGTCTATATCGCAGTCCATCAGCGGACAGAAATAACGCCTGCTGAGCGCCCCCCCCCCCCCTCCCAAATCCCTTCCTCCCCACCTCCGTCGCATGCAGTGCCTGTACTGGTGCCTACCGTACATGGGGAAAAAAAAAAGACAAAAAAAAGAAACAAAACGAAACGAAAAAAAAAAAAAACGACAAACAAACAAAACGGAAAAAAAAAAATCCACACAAAAAAAAAAAAAAAGAAAGAAAAAACAAAAAATCCCATTTCAAACCTTCAGCGACCTGTCCTTTTCCAAACCTTAACTTCTTTGGTTTTCTATAGCAGTGAGAGGTCACTTCCTTTGCCCGAGGTCAGAACAATGTCTGCTTGAAGTCAGCACTATCCATGTGTTAAAGCTTGTTTTATGCTATTTTTTTTGTAATGACAAAGCATAGAATTTTTAATTGTGTTGTGTTTTTTTGTTTTTTTTTTGTTTTTTTCCCCCCCTTTCCTCCTCCTTTGCTAAATGGATGGTTAAAACCTTTTTTTTTTCTTTTTTTTTTTTTTTTTTTTTTTCTCCTTTCCAGAGACTTGTAAAGGGTCATCCACTTTCCGTAAAAGTGACCGGTTTTTTGTTTTCCAAAGGGCAGCCTGGGCTGACTCCCGGGGGAAAAAAAACGGGGGCACAAAGCGCTGCGATGGGCTTGGAGCCGGGACGGCCGTCCTCGCCGGTAGGGTGCTCGTTTCCCTTTGCTCCCCAGAAGAAGCCAGGAGAGCTGCTCCGCGGCCCCCTCCCGGAGGAGGGCAGCCCCCGGCCGCCGTCTCGGGGTCCCCGAGGGGGGTCTCAATGTCCCTTCGTGGCTGTGGCCCCCCCCCACACACCCCTCTCAGCCCCCCCCCCCCGGGCACGGCTGGGCTGCGGCCGCTGGTGGCAAAACCCCAAAGCGAGGAGAAGCCGCGGAAGTCGTCGGAGAAATGCTCGATTTGCACTTAACCTTCACACTAACGGCCCCCCCTCCACCCCCCCCCCATCCTCTTCCTCCTCCTCCTCTTCCTCCTCTTCCTCCTCGGCCTCCGCAGAGCAGAAGCGGGCAGCTGGAGCGTGCCCCCCCCCCCGGGTCCCCGCGCTGCCCCCCCCAAAGCTGCCCCCCCCCCAGCGCCGCGATGGAGCAGACCCCGCAGGCGGCCGCAGGGAGTTCATTCTCCCCCCCTTGCCCCCCCCCCGGAGTTGTTTTTTTTTTTTGTGTGTGTGTGTGGTTGATTTTTTTTTATTATTTTTAATATTTTTTCTTCTTCCTCACCTTAAAATTTTCTCGTGCAATTTTCAGCCGCCCGCAGGGAGCCGCTTTTTGGGGGCGCCCCCCCCCGCCCCATCACCACCCCGGCACCGCGCTGCCGGGGCCAATTTTGGGACTTGGGGGGGGGGGCCAACTCCGGGCAGTGCCCCCCCACCCAACCCCAGCCATCTCCCCTCGGTGCCCCCCCCTCAATTTGATGAGCACTTACTCCCCGAGGGGTGTGGGCGCCCCAAACCCCCCGCCCGGGGCCCTCCAGAAGCAAAAGGATTTTTTTTTTTGGGGGGGGGGGACACTAGTGAAGCGTAGTGGCATGTATATATATATATATAACCTATATATATATACACATTTTTTGTGTGTGTTCTTTTTTGTTTGTTTTTTACTCTCTTTTAGCTGGCTTGGCCCCCCCCCCCCCCCCAAATCCCCCCCCCGGGACCCCGGGTTCCTCCCCAACCTCTCCCCTTTTTTCTTGCCCGGGGGGGGGCTGTGCCCGCTTGGCCGTTCCCCTTGGATCCAGCTGAGACTTTTGGGGGTTTCATCGCCCCCCCCCCCCACAGACCCCCCCCCCCAGCCCTCGTTTAAGTGCCATTGTCCCCAATCAGGTGTTGCCGAGAGGTACGAGGTGACCCGGGCGCATTGGTTGAGATGAAATTTTAAAAATTTAAGGAAAGAAAGAAAAAAAAAAAAAAAAAGTGCAATACTTCGGAGATGAGTCTCTGCCGCCGGGGGGGGGGGTACAGGGTGGGGGGGGGCACAGCGTCCCGCTGCGGGGCAGGCTGGCAGCTTCATGGTGCTAAGGGAAATTTGGGGAGGGTCCCGGCCCCGCTCCAGCCCCCCCTGGGGGTCCTGGCCCCCCCCCGGCCCCCCCCGTTGGATGCGCAGCTCCCGGTTTGCTTTCGTCTTGACCACCGCGTGCGAGCCCCCCCCCCGGCCCCCCCTGCACCCCCCCTGGATGTGATGTACGGTAGAAAATCGTCATTTCTTCCTTTTTTTTTGTTGTTGTTTTTCTTTTTTTTCCTGTTTTTTTGGATACAGAACTAAGGATTTCTTCCCGCTTTTGTTAGCTTTTCTTTTACCGCTAGGTGTAGAGCCGCTTGTGAAAAAAAAAAATGCTTATTGGGGTTTTATTTTTATTTTTTAATTTTTTTTTTTGGTTCCTCCAAAGGCGTAACCCCCCCCCCCAACCTCTAACCTCCCCCCCCTCATCGCCCCCCACCCTCCCCACCCCGACGAGATCTTAATTAGCTTATGGTATTGCTGCCGAAATGTTATAACAAGGACTCATTCGTGTATATAAGCTATTTCTTGACACATTAAAAAAAGAAAAAAGAAAAAAAAATGAAAAAAAAAAATTGTACATTGTGTAGAAAAAAAAAGGAAAAAAAGGAAAAAAAAAAAAAAAAAGAACCAGACCAGAAAAACAAACAAAAAAAAGAAACAAAAAACCAGCCTAGCCATGGGTGTTGTGGAAGTTGTCACGTCCTTGTCGTAGTGTGGCCTCGTGCGTGTGACATGAACCGTGCAAAAAGTGGGGGGGGGCCGGCTGGGCTGGGGGGGGGGGGGGGGGGCGAAAAATGGGGAGGGGGGCGGGGGCGGCGGGGATGCACTGGTGGCGGCGGCCACCTCCCAAATCTGTGCCTTCACACACACACGACAGGACCCCCCCCCTCCTCCCGACCCCCCCCCCCCCAACCCCTAAAATGCCCCCCCCTCGACCCCCCCCCAGCTCCCCCCCCCCCCCCCGACCCCCCTCCCAGCACGGCGGGGCCTGGGGGGGGGCTTCCCGCAGAGCACCGGGAGCGGGGGGCCTGGGGATTGGGGGGGGGGGGGGAGAGCGTTGGGGATGGGGGGGGGGGGGGTTGGGCGAGAGGGGGGGGCGAGGGGGGGGGACGAGTATTCTGAACTGTAACTGTATTTGCACTGTTTTTATTATTGCATTGGCATATATACAATATACAGCTATAACAACCTGCGGTGTGCCGCCTCCTTCGTCTCGCCCCCCCCCCCCCCCCCCCGACCCCCCCCAATCCCCATCCGCCCCCCTCCCCAAATGATATCAAAACCAGGAGCTTTGGTTATTTGGTCACCCTCCCCAAATTGCAGAGATTTTGCCCCAAAGCTGCTAGGAGAGGTTGTTTGCATCCCCCCCCACACTCCAAATGGGTACCAGGATCAGGCTGCACCCCCCAGCATCCTCCCCCTTTTTACTGGGGACCCCCCCCCAATCTCCAGCAGCCCCCCTCCCTGCAGAGCCCCCCCCCTCACTCTCCCCTCCCAGCTCCCATTGCCCATTTCGGGCACTGGGGGGTTCCCTGCACACCCCCCACCCCCAAATTGCCCCCATGGTTCCCAAACCGCTGCCCCCCCCCCCCCAGCTCTGTCACCTTTCGGGGGGGGGGGGGGGCACCAGGGTCACCCCTGTGTGAGCATGGGGGGGGGGGGGGGCAGCCATGAGAGACCCCCCCCAAAAAAAAAGAGGGGTGGCAGCTGAGCAGGAGGTGTGAAACTGCACAATTTAATGCGCCCCCCCCCCAGCCTCCCCCCCCCATTTTCTTTTTTCTTTTTTTTTCTGCATTGTGTTTGAAAAATCTGGTTGAAAAAGGAAAAAAAAAAATAAAGCAAAAAGCCGTTTGAATACTGCCAACTGGTTCCGCAGTGACTGGTTACAAATAATAAGCTAATTTTTGGAGAAAGGAGTTAAAAAATTAAAAAAAAAATAATAAAAAAAAACTTTGTAATATTTATCACTTGCAAGCTATGTTTAATAAAGAAAGGAATGATTTATAACTTTGGATGCGGCTGCTGTGGTGCATTGGGGCTGCGGGAGGTGGGCGCGTGGCCCAGCCGGCCTTTTTTTTTGGGGCAAAACCCCCCGAATTGAGGCCAAGAGTCATTGTTGGCCTTGGTGCCCTCCCATGGGTGCCCCCCACCCAGCGCGGGGTGGGATGGGGGGGTGACAGACGCAGCAGCGAGGTTTGCTACAAAAAGTCTTTATTTGCCAAAAAAAAAACGAAATGGGAGAATTTTACGTAGAAAGGGCCCCGAGGAGGGGGAAGGCACCGGTGGCTGGGGCAGGAGCCCCATGGGGGGGACACAGGGAGGTTTGGGGGGGGGGCTGGTGCTGGTAGGATGGATGGGGGGACCCCAGGACAGATGTGGGGACCCCAGGACGGATGTGAGGGCCACGGGATGGACATGGGGGCTGTAGGATGGATATAGGGGCTGCAGGCTCGATGTGGGGCCTGTAGGATGGATATAGGGCCTGTAGGATGGATGTGAGGGCCATGGGATGGCCATGGGGGCTGTAGGATGGAGGTGAGGGCTGTGGGACAAATGTGGGGGCTGTGGGATGGACATGGGGCCTGTAGGATGGACACAGGGACCGCAGGACAGATGTGAGGCCTGTAGGATGGACATGAGGACTGCAGGATGGACACGGGGGCTGTAGGATGGATGTGGGGGCTGTAGGATGGATATGAGGGCCGCAGAATGGCCATGGGGACTGTAGGATGGGCGTGGGGGCTGCAGGACAGACCTAGGGACCACAGGATGGACATGGGGCCTGTAGGACGGGTGTGAGGACTGCGGGACAGATGGGGCTTGTAGGACAGACATGGGGGCTGTAGGATGGATGTGAGGGCCATGGGATGGACACGGGGCCTGTAGGATGAACATGGGGCCTGTAGGATGGGCGTGACACCCACAGGACAGACATGGGTCCTGTAGGATGGACATGGGGCCTGTAGGACAGACATGGGGGCCGTAGGATGGATGTGGGGCCTGTAGGATGGGCGTGACACCCACAGGACAGACATGGGGCCTGTAGGATGGACACGTGGCCTGTAGGATGGACATGGGGCCTGTAGGACGGATATAGGGCCTGTAGGATGGACATGGGGGCTATAGGATGGACATGGGGCTTGTAGGACAGACATGGGGGCCATAGGATGGACGTGGGGCCTGTAGGATGGACATGGGGCTTGTAGGACGGACATAAGGCTTGTAGGACGGATGTGGGGGCTATAGGATGGATGTGGGGGCTGTGGGACAGACACGGAGCCTGTAGGATGAACATGGGGGCTGCAGGACAGACATGAGGACCGCAGGACGGGCCTAGGGCCTGCAGGACGGACATGGACCCCACAGCGCCGTGGGCCACCCCCTGCTGGACCCCCCCCGGCCCCTCGGGGCACCGGGGCCCGGCCTAGAGGCGCCTGCGGCCGGCCACGATGTCCTCCCAGAGCGCGGGGCTCAGGGGCACGTAGGCGCGGGCGGCCTCGTCCAGCAGGAACAGGGGGTCGGGGACGCGCGCCGGGTCGAAGCCCTCCTGCGCCAGGCGCACCTTCTGCTGCTTGAAGGTCGCCGTCATCTCCAGGCGCTCCTGGCGCGGCGACACGGAGGTGCTGGGCCCCCTCCCCTCCCCGCTGTCCCCCCCCCTTGTCCCCGTGTGTCCCCCCCCCAACCCTGTTACCTGCAGCCGGAGGAAGCGGGGTTGGGCGTAGGGGGGCAGCAGCTCGGCCACGTGCTGGTAGAGCCCGGCACCGTCCAGCCGGCAGCCGGGGCGCAGCACCAGCGCCGCCATCCCGGCACGGCCCTCGTGGCCTGGGGGGCGAGGGGCAGAGCTGGGGGGGCACCGCGGGGCGATGGGGTGGGGTGGGGGTGGGCAGCGGGGTGGCTTTGGGGGGCAGCGCTACCTGGCACGCTGACACCGTAGACGGTGACTTCTTGCAGCGCCTCGTGGGCCGCCAGGGCTTCGGCCACCTCCGTGGTGGCCACGTTCTCACCTTTCCACCTGGAGGGGGGGGGATTGGAAGGGGGCTGAGCACCCCCGCGTGATGGGGGGGATGCTCTGAGGGGGTCCCCGTGGGGTGGAGGTGGGGTGGGGGCCACGCGCTCAGCACCACCTGTACGTGTCGCCGGTGCGGTCGCGGAAGCGGACGAATTGGGCCGCATCCTGCTCCACCAGGTCACCGGTGCTGAAGTAGGTGTCCCCCTCGGTGAAGACCCCCGCGCAGCAGCTTCTGCTCCGACAGCTCCTGGCTGCCCGCGTAGCCCAGGAAGGGGGTCCGGGGGGTCACCGGGGCGATCAGCAGCCCCGTCTCGCCTGCGGGGACCGGGGCTGTGTGAGGGGGATGGCCCTGGGACCCCCACCCTCCCTGGGATCCCCAAATTCCCTGGGATCCCCAAATTCCCTGGGACCCCCCCCCAGCTCCGTCCCCGGCCCCCCCGCCTCACCCGTCCCCACGCGGATGCAGCGCCCGGCCTTGTCCCGCACCGGGGCTCCCTCGGCCACGTCGTAGCGCACGATCTCGAAGGGCGAGAAGAGCTGGGGAGCGTGGCGTCAGGATGCTGGGACGGGGACGGGGACGCGGAATTCCCCATCCCAGCCCCCGTCCCCGTCCCCCCCAGTGCCCCCAGCACCTTGTAGATGAAGCTGCTGCGCCCCACGGCGCCTGGCGTGCCGGTGTAGTTGAAGAGGGTGACGTTGCCCTCGGTCAGCCCGTAGGTCTCCACGATGCGGATGGCCCCGAAGCGCTCCAGGAAGCGCCGCCAGACGTCGGGGCGCAGCCCGCTGCCC
This sequence comes from Anas acuta, assembly GCF_963932015.1. Lineage (NCBI taxonomy): Eukaryota > Metazoa > Chordata > Aves > Anseriformes > Anatidae > Anas > Anas acuta. The sequence continues at coordinate 2,808,220 of NC_089006.1, read as the reverse complement.
ACCGCCAGCCGCAGCCCGTGCTGCCGCTCCCCGGGGCGCTGCGGGAGGCAGGGTCAGCATTGAGGGGGGGGCTCTGGAACCCCTCCTGGTCCTGCCTCCCCCCGCCAGGTCCCCCCCAGACCTGGGGCTGGTTGACCAGGTAGCGGCAGAGCTCCCCGATGTACTGGAAGACGGTGACGCCCTCGGCGCGGCAATCGTCCCAGAACTGGCTGGCCGAGAACTTCTCCTTCAGCACGCACGTGGCCCCTGCACGAAGAGGAGGAATCAGCCCCCCCCTCGTCCCCCCCACTCCCCCGAATGCCACCCGGGGTCCCCAGCACCCCTCACCCACCGATGCCGATGCAGCCGACGATGCCCAGCAGGGACCCGGCCATGTGGTAGAGCGGCAGTGCCAGGTACACCACATCGCGGCTGGAGGCGCCCACCAGCTCGTAGAAGCTCAGGCACATGATGGATTTGAGGTGGGAGATGCGGGCGGCCTTGGGGAGACCTGGGGGGGAAAGGGGGGAGGATGCTGCTGAGCCCCCCCTTGCCCCGGGGCCCTGTTCCCTGCGGTGCCCCCGTCCCTGTCCCCGTCCCGTCAGCGCCGTCCCCACCGGTGGTGCCCGAGGTGAAGATGTAGAGGCAGGTGTCGTTCATGTCCTCGGGCTGCCACACGTCCTCGGGCTCCAGCTCCTCCGAGGCCTCATCCAGCAGCTCCTGCAGGGCCACCACGCCGGGGGGGTACGGCCCCGCGCCCAGCACCCACACCACGATGCCGTCCTCCTCCTGCAGGCTGGGCAGGATCGGCTCCACCATGGGAAACAGGTCTGGGGAGGGGGGCGTGGGATGGGGTGGGGGCAGGCCCTGGGCATGGCTCCAGTCCCCCCCCACACACCCCCAAAGCCTGTCCTGGTGGGGCAGAAGCTGGGACCCCCACCTGTGGGTGGCATCAGCCTTTGGGGACCTCCCCCTCCTAGCCAGGGCACCCCAAGCCCTGGTTTTGCCACGGGGCAAGGGGATGGGGCACGTGGCTGGGACCCTCCTGGGCACCCCCAGCTCCCTGACCTCGCATCGCCCCCATGCTGGAGACACCCCAGTGACCCCCCAGCACCGCCCCGTGTCCCACCCCATCCCGGGTGGCCCTCCTGGGCTCGGTACCACTGCCCCCACCATGGCCCCATCACCAGTACCCCCAAGGTACCCAGGTACCTCCAGTACCCCCAACCCCTGTGCCCCAGTACCCTGGCACCCCTCATCCCTCTGCTGCCTCAGTGGCCTTGTCGGTACCCCTGGGACCCCCAGTGCCCCCCACCCACCATGCCCCTGGTACCCCAGTATGACCCCTCGCTACCCCCCATCCCTGGAACCCCCTATTCCTCCATCCCAGTACTCCAGTGTCCCCACCTCCTAAACACCCCCACTGCCTTTACCTCTGTATCCTGGTGCCCCTCTGGTACCTCAGTATCCCAGTACCCCTGGTGCTCCCTCCCCCAGTAATCCCAGTATCCCGGTTCCCCCAGTCCTCCCGGTACCTGGATGTCCCCACCTCTTGGTGCCCCTTCTCCCAGTACTCCCAGCCTCCCGGTGCTCCCATCCCATGGGTACCCCTGGTGCCCTTAGCTCTGGTACCCAGTGCTCCCAGTGCCCCCATCCCCTGGCCTTTTGGTGCCCCCATCCCTTGGATCCCCCAGTCCCCCATCCCCAGTACTCCCAGTATCCCAGTGCCACATTGTCCGGTCCCCCCAGTGCCCCCATCCCTTGGTACCCCCAGTCCCCTGGTTCCACTTGCGCCCCCATCCCTGATATTCCCAGTATCCCAGTGCCCCATTACCCGGTGTCCCCAGTGCCCCCATCCTTGGTGCCCACCAGCCCCCCACCCCAGTACTCCCATACCCCAGTACCCATCCCTGACCCCCTGGAGCCCCCATCCCTTTCTCCCCCCGCCCCCCCTGCTCCCCGCTATCCCCCCCCCCATTCCTCCCATCATCCCAGGCACCCCACCCCCCATCCCCCCAGCATCCCGGTGCCCCCCCAGCAGCCCCCGGTGCCCCCCCCCCAGCTCCTCACCGTGCGCCACCAGCAGCGCCCTGGCCCCGCAGGCGCGCAGGCAGTGCCGGAGCGCTTTGGGCGCAGCGCCGTGCCCAGGAAGGCGGCCGGGCCCCCAGCGCCGCCAGCCCGAGCCAACCCCAGACGAAACCGGGCTCGTTCCCCGCCAGCAGCCCCACGGCCACGCCGGGCCCCAGCTCCCCGCCGCCCCCCCCCAGCGCCCGCCCCCGCAGCGCGTTCGCCACCCGCGCCACGCCGCCGCGCCGCCGCCCGTAGGGCACGGGCCCGGCCGCCACCCGCAGGAACGGCCGGACGGAGCCGCCCGCGCCGCCCGCAGGAACCGAGCCGCGAGGCTGCCGCCTCCGGACCCCCCCGGACCCCCCCCCCCAGCCGCCGCCACCGCCCGCCGCCGGCACCGAGCCGCCCGCGCCACGAAGGCGGCGTCCGCCCAGAGCCGCGGCCACAGCAGCCGCTGCAGCAGCGCCAGCGCCGCCAGCCCGGCCACCAGCACCGCCACCAGCGCCATGGCCGCGACCCCCGGACCCCCCCCCCCCACACGCACACGCCCCCCCCCCCTCCGCCGCCGCCACCGACAAGCCCGGCTGGGGCCGCCCCCGGGAGGAGCCGCCCCCGCCCCGCCCCCTCCCCGGGGCTGGCCCCGCCGTGGAACGCCCCCCCCCCAGCCCCGTCCAACCCCCCCCATCCTGCTTGCGCCCCCCCATTTCGTCCCTGGCCTTCTTCCCCCCGCCGTGCCCTCCTCCTCCTCCTCCCCCCACCGGCCCCCCCATTCCAGCCCCGTGCCCCCACCACGGCCCCAACCCCCCCATTCCATCCCTGTGCCCTCCCCCAATCCCCCCCCCACCATTCCACAGCCCCCCCGTGTCCCCAACATCCTCCCCACGCCCCCCCCATTCCACCCCCGTCCCCCCCCACGGCCCCAGCCCCCCCATTTCATCCCTGTGCCCTTCCCCACAGCCCCCCCATCGCATCACATCACCCTTCTCTTCATCCTCCTCCACACGTCCCCCCCATTCCATCTCTCCCCCTCCCAATGCCCCCCCCTCACAGCCCAACCCCCCCATTTCACCCCAATCCCCCCCCAGCCTCCCCCTTCTGCTCCTGGCCACTTCCACCCCCGAGGCTCAGGGGCTGGGGAGGGGGGGGGGGGGGGCAGCTGCACCACAGCCCCCTTGCACTTAGGGGGGGGGCTGCTGCCATGGGATGGGGTCGGGGGGGGGGCTCGGCACCACGGAGCCCTCCAGGAGCCGCGGCACAAAGCTGGGGCGCCGGGTACAAAACAGTGGAAGAGTTTTATTTTTTATTTTTTTTAAAAACACTTAAAAATCGCTCATAGCTCTGGGGGTGAAAATGGAAAGCGGCCCCCCCCCCTCGTGCTGGCGATGAGCTCCAGCCTGGGTGGCACCACGGAGCCGAGCCCCCCCCCAGCAGCTCCGTGCCCCGGGGGGGGGAGCGCCCCTGCGCCCTCGGCCCCTCCGTCCCCCTCCCCGAAGCATCCCGGCGCAGGCAGCTGGTTCGCACCCTTTATTTACATTTTTTATATGAAAATAGGAGGCTGGGGATGGACAGCCAGGGGCTGCCTGCCCCGAGGCCCCTGCTAGGGCAGGGGGGGGGCTCGGCCCCGCTGCGGCCCCTCCTTGGGGACCCCCATCCGCTGCTCGAGCCAGGCAGGGGTTGGGGCCAGGTCCTGGGGTCTGGGGGCGACGCGCTCCAGCCCCGGCCGCCGCCGTTACCGAAGTCGAGTGAGGAGGGTTGGCGTGGAAGCACAGCGCCCGTGGTGGGGGCCGGGGGGGCCCCCCAGTCCCCAGGGGCTCCGAGGCTGGCGGAGGGGATGCAGAGAGAGCGGGCGAGGGGCCGCGCGCTCTGCTTTCCGTCCTGGCGATGGCTTTTTGTCCGAGAGCGGCCGCAGGGCTGCGCCCTCAGTCACTGTCCGAGCCCACGGCCGAGGAGCCTTTTCTTTTCCTTTTGGTGGGTTTGGGCTTGGTGTCTTCCTCCTCCTGTGCGGGGGGAGAGGAGGAAGTGGTGGTCACGACCATGGGAGGGGTCCCTGGCAGACGCAGCCCCTCTGCAGCCCCCCACTTACCGAGGCGCTGCTGGAGGCCGATTCCTCCTCGTTGTTGGCCGGCTGGGCGGCGTTCTTGCGGCTGCGGGGGCTGGAGAGGGTGGCTTTTCGGCGGCTCTTTGGGGGTTTGGTGGAGGAGTCTTCATACTCCTCGGCCAGGGAGAAGAGGTCGCTGAACCTGGAAGGAAGCGGGGACGGGGTCAGGCGCTGCCAGGGCGGGCGTGGGCACCGGGACGGGCGCCGCCGACTTACTTCATCTTGTGGGCTTCGTCGCAGCTGGCCTGGACGTGCTGCAGGGCCTGCAGGATGGGGGTTTGGCTGAAAACTGTTGAGGAAACAGAAAAAGGGGAGTCAGGAGCTGGGTCAACCCCCCAGGGCAGGTTTTTGGCCCCCCAGGTGGGTGCTGAGGGTTTTGTGAGCCCAGCGGGGGGGTCTGGGCATCCTGGAGCATCCCAGTCCCCATCTGGGATCTGCACATGCCCCGAGGCGGTGGGGCCGGGCGGCGGTACCTACAGTTCTGTTTGGTGTTGGTCAGGTTGAGGCGGAGGTTGTCCAGGTGCTCCAGGATCTGCTCCAGGGTGAGCTGGGCCAGTTTGCTGCTGGAACTGCGCAGGCTGGGGGCAGAGCGGGAGCGCAGTTGGTCCTGGGGGGGGGCAGGAGCCACGGACCTGCTCCTCCTGCACACCCCAACCCCATCCCTGCTCTGTCCCCCCAAAGACGGGCTGCAGGAGCTGTTTGAGCTCGTGCAGTGCTTGAGGGAAGACCGAGAACCCCCAAATCCCCAAGGAGATGCAGGGCATGGAGCTAACGGGGCTGTCCTTCAAGCCATGGGGTGTGGGGACCAGCACCCATAACAGGGGTGATTCTGCCCTGACCCTGCGGGTGCAGAGCAGTGCAGGGCTCTCCTCCTGCCCCAACACACGAGGGATGCCTGGAGCCCGTCTGCTCTGGGAGTAAGGGGATGAATCCTGCTCAGGGTGCTCGCCGCCTCCTCCCCGGGGGCTCCGCGGAGCACTGAGCGCCCTGCGTGCAGCCCCAGGACACGGTGCGGTGCCAGCACCGGGCGTTACCAGCCTCAGCTGGCTGCCGGTTAATTAGCAGGGATTAGACCTGGCTTCAGCCCGGATCCTGGAACAGAAACGCCGGGAAAAGAGCTGCGTTGTTCCACTGCAGAGGACGGCTAATTAACGGGGAGGAGGAGAAGGGAACCGACGGACGAGCTGACTTCCCCAGCAGCCTCACAGGAGATGTGGGGGACCCCGCGGTGCCAGCGGGACGGACGCTGTCCTGGTGCTGGTTGCCAGCAGTCCTTGGGGACACGCAGCCCTCGCGGTGCTGCTCTGCTTCCCCAGGACACTAGATGTCCTTCCTACTCCAGCAAAGGGCCGCCCGGCCCCGGCCTGGCAGCCCGCTGAGCACCAGCACCGGGGGGGCTGCAGGAGGAGACCCCCGGCACCGAGGGGCTGCGGCACGGCCGGGGGTGCGCACGCTGCTGCGGAGGGGCACGGAGCAGCGAAGGGAGCAGCAGGGGCTGGTGGCTGCTGCCGGGCACCGTGCGGGCTGTGCCCGCGGGAGAGGCTGCCTCTGGGTTTGGTGTTTGCTTTTGAGGCTGGATGAAAGGCTGGGGAAGCGCCTGGGGAGCAGAGCAAGGTCCTGCGGGCTCCAGCTTTGCCCAGCTGCCTCCTCCAGCCCCCCTGTGCCAAAAGGCTCTGACCCCGGCCACCCTAACGGCTGCAGTGTCCCAGGGGAGACCAAGCACGCGTGGTTGGCTACATCTGGGAGATCTGCACCCAAAAACACTCCAGAAACATCACGCTGCTTGGCAGGTGGGCACAGCGGGGCCGAGGGGAGGCTGCTGATGCAGCAGGGGAGTGCCGCGGCTTGGCACCGCACGCACCAACAGCTGAAATGGAAGCTCTTCCCTCTTCCCCCAAACAACTCGGGGAACAGACTCAAAACAAAAGGGTCTTCCTGGTGGGATGTCAGCTCAGGAGCAGAGCTGCTCACTCAGGGCTCTACCCGTGTGTGGGTGGGCAACGGCACCGCCCTGGCCCAAAGGGGGGTGGGCTGGTGTGCCCGGGTGATGTCCCGCAGGACCCCTCAGCATCCCGGCCCCACAGAGCCCCCCGCTGCTGCCCTCACCTTTGGCGTTTCCGCGGCAGGCTGTTGTTTTTGATGAGCAGCGACTTGATGTGCTCGGCCAGCAGGTCGTCGTGTTTGATGCACCAGTGCCGCAGGATGCTGGTGGTGAACTGGTCGTCGGGGTGGCACGGCCGGCTCAGCACCATCTTCACCATCTCCTCGCTGGGCCTGCGGCGAAACGGGGAGGGGGAAGGAAGAGGCCGGGTGGGTGCCCTCGGCTCCAGCCTTGGCACCTCCGTCCTGGGTCCCAGGTCCCAGGGGAGGCCAGCAGCACCCTGAGGCTGCCGGTAAAGGACCCTCCCGACAGCAGCCGGCAGCGAGCTCCTGGCCCTGGCTCCTTGGTAGGAAACCATGCGGTGCTGCTGCGTGTGCGAGGCTGGAGCTCGTCTCTGCCATCACTTGTGTTTTGCTCACACCATTTGGAGCTGGGATTAGATGACCCAGCCCCACGCACTGCATCAATGAAAACAAATCAAGTGCTATCCACTGCGGGACGCGGCCGATGTGGGCAGGGACAGCACGGAGCAATGCTGAGGCACCTCTACCACCCCCCTGCCCCGAGAGGCAGGTGACAGCCTGCCCCCCATCAAGTATGGGGCTGCAGGGCACGCAGGGTGGCAGGCAAACAGCGCTGGGGCTCAGCAGGCTGCGAGCTCGCCCTCAACAAATGTCACAGCAAGGAGCTGCAGCCTTTGGAAAGCCGCCACCGCAGGGCCACAGGCAGCACCCTGCTCTGTCCCTGAGAGGTTCCAGGGTGAGGACTCACATGTGGGCTCTCCCAAAAGAGAGCTGGGAACCCCTCGGTGCCAGCAAGAAGGGCTTTTCCCCTTTGCTTTTGCAAGGAGGGGGTGGCATCTCCTTGTCCCCATCGCACCAATGCTGCTCGGTTAAGCCCCCAGCGTGCCAGGGGGCAGCCCTGCCAGCTTTCTGCCCCCGGAGGCTCCGCAGATCAGCGCTGAGCACGCAGCAGCACTTACTTCTCTCTCCTCAGCTGCAGCAGCAGGCAGGACAACGCCTCGGGGTGCTCTGCAAGGGAAGCACACACATCCTCAGCACTGCACATCCTCAGCACCGTGGTGCAGGGCCACGGTGACCCAGCGCCGCGCCTCGCCCGCCCCAGGGGGCGGCTCACCTTTGTACTTGAGGTGCTGCAGGATGGGGATGATGGTCTCCAGGGGGATGCTGTGTGCCAGGAAGAGCTGCCAGGTGCAGTACTGCTCGAAGGTCTCCCAGTCCAGGCTTTGAACTAGGGGCAAGCGCAGGGAGGTGAAGGGGAGCTGCAGGGTGCTCGGAGGAAGGATTGGGACCTGCCAGAGCCACCCCATGTGGCTCTGCTGACCCCTCTGTGAGGTCCTGCAGGGACATCGCTGTGTCCCAGGCACGTTACCCCCATTCCTCCAGCCCAGAGCAGGGCATCGAGGAGGGCAGGGCACTGCTTGGGGTGAGATCCCAGCGGGTGTACTGGGGAGGGCAGGATTTGTGCTGTGCTGGGGCAGCTGCACCACCAGCACCGTGCCACGGCTGCGCTCAGGTCCCCAGGACCCCGCTTGGCACCAGCAGCAGCTCTGCCAGCTGAGGCACGGGCAGCAGGATGGCAGAGTCACCACCGCAGCTGCTCAGGGCTCAGAGGAAGAGAATTAACGAGGCTCTGTAATTAATGGGCTTAGTCTGCTGCTCGCAGCTTGTGTAACAGCAAAGCTGGATCTGGGCAGCTGTCGGATCGAGGCGTCGGGGGATCTCTCGGGGTGTTTGCTGCCTCCTGTGTGGGACTGCCCCAGCCCGGAGCGCCGTGGTCGTGGCTGGCAGGGACCGGGGGGGCACGGGGCACACGCAGGCACAGCACGGCACCGGCTGGAGGCTTTGAGGGGCATCTCTGCTGTAGGCAGCCTGGGGGAGGTAGCAGCACAACGCTTCCGAGGCTGCCAAAGGGCAATTAAAAACCAAGAGGAACTGGGTCACCCACCGGTGGGCGGGGGGGAAAGGCAAGGAACGCTGCTCGGGAGAGGTCGTGGGCACGATGCTGTCGTGCTGCGATGCTGCAGGACTGAGCAGGACGCGGTCACAGCCCCGGGGAGCCAGCAGCTGGGAGCAGGGGGTGAGGCTGTGTGGCCGGGGGGGATTTCAGGGCTCTCCTCTCTGCTTTCTCTCGGCCCAGGCGGGCTGCAGAGCCCCGGATTAGGCTTTGCCTGGCACTGCAAAGAGCCAGGGCTCCTAAAGCCGTCACGCAGCCAGCTCAGTAAAACCCATTAGAGCTCACAGCTTGGATCGCGCGGCTCAATCTCACAATCGGGTTTAGGGCAGTGATCCTTTAAGCAGTGGCAATAACACCATGAGGAAATCCAGACCTCGGCGTAACAGGGCCAGCAAGAACCACTCTTGGTTGCTCTGTGAGCAGCCAGAAAGGGCAAAACCATGGCAAGGGCTTTGCAGGGACCGGCCCTTTTGGGGTCTCTCTGCAAAGCCCAGTGGGGACAGGAAGGTTTGGGGATGCCCAGGTCCCAGTTCCCCCCCCTGCCCTGGTGCCTGCCCCGGTGGCTACTCACTGAGGATGTTCAGCACTGAATCTTTCCGAAACATGACGAGGTTCCCCATCATCACGTGGCACACCAGCTCCTGCAACTGGGCGGCAGAGCAAAGGGGGTTAGCGGGATGCTGAGGCTCACAGGAGCCCTCTTACATGGGAACAACCGGGCCTGGAGAGCAAGCCAAGGTGTTATCGCTCCTCCAGCATCATCCCAGCGGGAGCAGGGATCCAGCAGAGCCCCAAACCCCTGCGTGCTGCAGGTGGCTCCTAAATCAGGGCTGGTTTAGGAAGCATCAAGGAGAGGCAGCTGCTGTGAGGGACCGGGGAAGTAATGAGAGGTTAATCACGCATCAACGCCCGGGCTGGGGGCGCAGGATGGGCAGCAGATCCCCACGAGCTGTCCCCCTCCTGGCACAGCCCTGCCAGCAGCGGGGACCCGCTCCGCGTGCCCCCAGCGCTCCCCTCGTGGCAGCAGGTTTGTGGGGCCCCCGTGGGCTGGGTGAGGAGGCCACGCAGCCAGAGCATCGCGGGGAAACAGCTGAAGAATAACAGGAAGGAGAGAAGGAATCGGAGAAGGGAGGGGAGAGGAAACGCTACGGGCCTCTGCTGGGAAACACAAAACCTCTGCCTGCAGAGCGCGGCGGAGCCCAGGAGTGGAGGAGCAAGAGCAGGGCTGGGTTGGGGGGGTCAGGGCAGCGCGGCCCAAACCTTTCCTGCGCCCAGCTCCAGCCCCAGCCCGCCAAGCAAAACTTGCTGGCGAGGCGTTCTGGCTCCGGCACAGCTGGGAAAAGCGCGGCTGGCCAGGAATGGTGTATAAATAGGGCGAGTTACGGGGTTATCAGCAGATCACGCTCCAGACGAGCCTAGACAGCAGAAACACGCAGCACAGCATTCTTGCCGGTGCCCACCTCCCTGCCCCCAGCTTTCACCGGGGCTATTTTTGGGTTGCTTGTGGCAGCTCGGCGTGCCCGTGGGGAGAGGCTCCTTCCAGCAGCGTCTAACGAGGGCTTGGCTCTCTGCTCAGAGGGGTCTCCCACCGGGATGGGGAGCTGGGCGTGATCCAAGCCCCACTGGGCTCGCAGCACAGCAGGGACGGGCTCCCTGCACCCTCCTGCACCCAGCAGGGCACGGCACCTCCCCAGCTGCACCAAGCACCTCCCGGCCAAGCACCAGCCATCGTGGGCATCCCAGAGCCAGAACGGGAGCACGAAGGACTTAGCGAGCAGACCCCACTGCCCCACGCCCTCCGAGGCCGGGCCATTTGGGGTTTAAACCCCCTGGGAGCAGAGGTGAGCGCTGCCACACCGGGAACGTGCTGCCCCCAGCCCCAGCTCAGCTCCTGCCTTACCTGCGCCGAGTCTATGACGGCCACGATCATGTTGAGCAGCTCGCCGCTTCGCAGGGTCTCGTCTGGGAACTGCAAGGGTGCAAAAGCAAGGCAGGGCTCAGGAGAGGGCTGGAGGGGGCGGCCAGCCGAGCTCTCCTAGCCCCCGGGCTGCAGCAAGGCTCCTCCTCAGCGCTGGCTTCGATGTGCGCATCCCTCCTTGTGCCAGAGCCAGAGCCCAGCGCCTCTGTGGGATGCGGCCGGCGCTGACCAGGGCAGCGCGAGGAGCGAGGCTGCTTCAATTTTGGCTGCCAGAAGTCAGCCAGAGCACAACGGTTACAATTCCCCATTTTTCCACATCCTCGCTGGCTGTCCCAGGCCCTCTCGTGCGTTACGCAGAGCTGCAAGCAAATCAGAAAATCAACAGGCGGGGCAAAAGGCCAGGGAAGTTGGCGGCGGTGAGCTCCCGCTGCGCAGTCGGGATCGGGCTGTTCAGACGGGCTGCTCTCGGGACGTCCTGCCGGGCTCGTGCCGGTCACTGCACCCATGGGGGCAGCAGCCTGACCCCATTTTGGGGTGAGGGCGTTAGAGCCAGCGCTCGAAGCACCAGGGGGATTGTGCTGCTGTGCTACGCCAGGATCCCTCTGGGGCACGCACCACGGGGCGAGACCTGCTCGTGTGCAGGTTTTCCTCCCTCTCCCAGGCTGCTGCCGTGTTCCCTGCCCCACAGAAGCCCTCAGGAGCGCTCATGAGGAACGGGGCTGGACAGCCTGAAGGCCCAGCAGATGTTCCTGCTGAACCAGCCAGAAAGGAGGGAGGAGAGGGGCCAGCTCATTCCTCCCAGGGAATGAGAAAGTACAGGCAGCACCGTGACCCCTACGATGAGCCCGAGTGCGTGATGTTAGCCTGCCTCCCTCCTCCCTCCCACCCCCAGCGCTGCTCCCAGCAGCCAGGCAGTGGCTGGACACTTGTTGGCTGCAGCCTCTGTCCTGCAACCACCGCACAAGAAGGCTGCAGCCTCGCAGCCCCGCCAGCATCCTGGCAGCAGGGAGGCAGCAGCAGCTCCGTCCAAGACCCGGCTGGGCTGTGAGAATTGGGACCGAGCTGCGACCCCGTTCCAAGCGCGCCCTGCTCTCGACTGCTGCAGCGAGTCCAGCTGGCTCCAGCTCAGCACCGAGTGCTGAAAGCAATAAAACGTTTCATTGAACCCAGGGGTTTGGAGCAGGCAGCAGAGCTCGCTCTGAGCGCTGCTTCCCCCGGACTCGGGGATGAGGCGTCTGCGCAGAGCCTGCAACCTGCCGCTCTCCGGAGAGGAGGGAGAGCAAAACCGCAGCCAGGGAGCGCAGAAAATGCTGTGCTCGGAGCCAAACACGAGATGCAGCCGGGCCAGCAAGGTCAGCACGTCACCACGCAGACAGCACGAGGCTCTAACGGGGCTGTGAGGAAGCAGGATGACGGCAGCCCGCTGGTCCCCGCCACGCTGGGCTGGGGGTGGATGGAGGCTGGGCTGGGCTCAGCCCAAAGGAGCTTTTTTTAGGTTTGTCTGCTCTGTTGCTGCAGTGTAACAAGCCTGAACCTCAGAAGCAAACCAGCCTGGCCCCAGCAGCCTGCCTCTGCCCCCGTGGGGCTCCTGGTGCTTGCGGGGTCCTCACCTCTGTGTAGATGGAGGGGGTGAGGTAGCAGAGCAGCCGCACGTCGTCCTCCTGGCAGGCCTTCATGTCCATCATCAGACACGTGTGCAGGTCCCCCAGCTGCGTGGCCTGAGCGAAGGACTCGTACAGGTTCATCTTCCCTGCTGCAGCTTTGCTAGAAGGAGACGTGCCGGGGTGAGGGGGGAGCCCCCCAGCACCAAGCTGGCTCTGGGAGGCCGTACGAGCCACGTCGTGGCTCGGGTGCTTCCCCCCAACCCTCTCTGACCTACCTGGCTTTTAAATAGTACAGGAGGTGGTAGCCGATCTTGGGCTGCTTCTGATAGAGCTCGGACAGGAGATCCAGCAGCAACGAGAAGCCGCTGTTATCCTCCTGCATCTGGCAGAGGTTCCTTGGGGAGCAGAGAACGGCTGCGTTACACGGGATGCCACACGAGAGCTCTCTGCTGCCGAGGACCGGCCGCTCGCAGGGAACCCGGCCCCAGGTCCTGGCCACCCGCTGATTTCAGGTATGGGGGAGAGACCCCAGGGATCCCCCCAGCTTCCCCAAACGGCCAGATGAGCTGGGATTTTCCTGTGGTTTAAGTGTTTCTACCCCACAAAACGCTGCGTAGGCAGAAGGAAGGAATAAACTCTTCTGGTTGTGGTATCTTGGGGGTGCTGGGGCTGGTGTGGGGTCTTGGCAGAATGAGACCCATGGGGTTCACCCGCGGTGGTGGTCAGGAAGCAAACAGGAGTCTGAACAAACATACCTAAATATTAGGTAGAGTGGCTTCCCCACCGATTCCTCCAGAGACCTGTGGGACAAACGCAACGATCAGAGCTCAGCGGGCACTCAGCATCTGGACTGGGCTAAATCAGCATGAAAATAGCAAGAAAAAAGCCCCGTGCACTGCCTGCTGCAGTCCTCAGGCCATCAAGGCTGAGCCCTAGCTGATGGGGAGACAGGAATGGTCCTGATACCAGAACCCCAAACCTCTCAGTTCAAACCCATGCCAATAAAATCAAGGAGGAAGGGTGCATGGCGCTGGTGTACGCCAGCACAGCAGGGGCAGGTGGATTATTTTGTACCCTGCATGCCAGGAGCCACCCGAGCATCCCCTAAACGGAGCTCTGACACGAGGACCTGTGGCAGCAGGTCGCTGATGGTTTCTTTGGAGCCTGGGATATAATTGCTGAGCAGCTCCATGCTGACCGCTGGTGAACCCTGGATTGCTTCACAGGGCGAGCTGCTGGGTTCAGCACAGCCTTCCAGAAATGGTGGAAGCGTTACTAGGAAAAGCCCGAGTCCCAGCGTGAAAGGATGAGACAGGAAAATAAATCCTTACTCCTCTGTGATTTCTTCTGGCAAAACCTCACCACGGAAGTGAGCCTTAAATAGCTCCTGGAGGCAGGATGCGAGCACCGATAACTGCTCGGAGTCAAAGTCCTCCTGGTGGAGAGAAAGGAGGGAAGAAATGAGAAGGGAAAGCAGAAGCTCAAAACCTGCCTGCCCAGCACAGGTCCAGCTGGAAGGGACGCAGCAGAGCTGCTGGGAACGCCACCCAAGCTGCTCAGGAGCCATTTTGCTGCTATTTTGCAGCACCGGGAGATGCCAGAGCTGGTCACCAGCACGACGAGCCCCGAGCTGACGTCTGGCTCTGAAGCACTCCACAATCACTGGGGTCCACTCGTCCTCTGATGGACGGTGATTCACCGAGCTCAGCTCTCACTGCACAGGGCTAGCAGGGACCGGGGCCACTTGGTGCTGAGGATTCGTGCCCTGTCCAGCCCCGTCTCCACGCTCCCGCGGGAGGAGCTGTGCTGAGAGGCCACTTGACTCTGCAGGCAGCTGATGACAGGGAGGGGATGCGACCTCCCTGCAGGCACCGAGCTGCTGGAAAACATCCACAGCAGATCTGCTGGGCTGGCCTTGCTGCAGCCGCTCTGGAGCACCAAAAGGGAGCACCCCGGCTGCACGGCGCCTGCAGAAGCCCACAGCAGCTCCGCAGCTGCGTGGGGTCACAGTGTGAGCACCCAGCACCCTGCCTGACAGGGGTTACTGGGGACGTTCAGCCATGGGTTATAAGGAAACTGCACGGTGTGAGCTTCCCTAAGAGCCTCCCAGCACGCTGCAGCTTGGGGCTGTGTTTAACAGCCACGGGTGAAGCTGCCCGGTGGCCTTTGGAGCTTGTTTCAGATTTGAGTGTCCTCAGGCTTGTGTCCCACGTTCAGGCAAAGCTCGTGGGGCAGAACCAGGCGGGCTTGGAGCTGCCTGGCCCGTGCCACTCCAGCTGCTCTCGTTTTACAGCTAGACAGCAGCACTGCTCCGGGTCCGTGCTGTTACCTCCAGGACTTGATCCACGATTTCCTGCATGACCTCACACTGAGCTTCCGTATCGCTGGAGCACAAAAACAAGAGGAAATCCAAGTTACAAAGGAAGATACCGAGAGCAGGGACAAGGGGGCTTTGTGCTGAGCTGGCTCTGCTCGGGAGCCCCCAGGACCTGAGAGTGGGGGTGGCCCTGCTTTGCGCTGGTGCCAGGCTTAGAGGAAGGCACGGCTCCGAAGCACAGACTGCAGAGACCCAGCCCTGGGAGAACGCGCTGCACTGCTGCGGCACCTACTTACAAAAGTGCCCGAGGTTGTCTGCAGCAAGACAAACAAATTAAATGACTAAAAGCATCAGATTAAATGCACTTAAAGCCATAAAGCCATAAATTACGTTAAATCAGCCCACTATGCCAAGGTCTGAAAAACAATAGCTTTTTTAGCCGTCTTTAGATGGAGTTAATTCCAAGGTCACTGCAAATCAACAGCGGCGATGGGGAACATGCAGGCAGAGGAACAGGTACATCTCTGCATCGAGAGCGTGCCCCATGCAGACAGGCACTGACAGTCCCAAGCAGCAGGAGCCCCAAAGGCCTGCACAGCTTCCCCTCGGCAGTCCAGCAGCAGGGAAGGATGAAGCTCAAAGCCTTTTGCCTTCCTGCCCCCGACTCAGAGAAACGCTGTAGCCCCCAGGAAATTGCTGGGGTGAGCAAGTGGGTGCATTGCGAGTGGGAGCATCGCTGGGGTGTCCCAGCCTGAGCCTGCTCCAAGGACAGATTGCAAGGCTCTTTTTAGCCAGCACTGTGCAAAACCAGCTGGGCTTTTCCTGCAGAAGCTGTGCAGAGACCTCTGGGGGCTACAGGGAGACAAAGCCACAGGAGGGCATCAGCTTTGAGAAGGGCTCTTGAAGCAAGCAGCACTGAATAGCAGGGCTCTAAGGTCTCGTGTGGCACTGCCCCAAAGACACCAGCATGAAATGCGACCCAGCACCAACCTTCCCTTCTGCAGCTGCAGAACCTTATCCTTCAGTGACTCATCCAGCTGGTCCAGGAACGGCGTGATATCAACGGGCTCCTCCACAATGGTTTCTTTGATTGGATGAAACCTGAACTCCCTCTTTTTCCCTGCAACAAAAGAAGTAAGGCTGGAAATTGCCCGTTTTCCCAAGCAGCTGCCTCTGATAAGCACCGAGGCAATCTGTCCTAGCAGCAGGAGTCGCGTGGGGCCGCTGGGGGCATTCGGTGCCCCGGTGTGTGACCCAGCCCCTGGCCTCGCCTTCATCCTTGGGAGATGTGTCGGGGTCACAGTCAGGAGGGCAGGATGGGATCCGAACACGGGGGTGTCCAGAGCTGTGTCCCCCACTCAGTGAAGCTTCCAGAGGTGATGCTTTGCCTGTGCCCCAACGTGCTCACACACAGCTCACTCACGGGGCTCTCTCCACCCAAGGCACAATCGCTCGCCATCAGGATTCCAGCACTGAGGCACCCCAACTGCTCCCCAACTGCTTTTCCACACCCTCATCCTCCAGCCTCACTCCAGGCATAAAAAACGAACTGCAGCAGAGTCCAGAAGTGCCAGGGTCAGCAGGGAAGTGCCCTCGGGGAAGCTCTGACTGCAGGATGGGACAAGGTGGCCGACCCCATTTGCAAAAATCCTCTCCTCTGCGTGTGGCTTCCGAGCCTGTGCCTCTTCCAGGGCCCCAGGCAGCCCTCAAGGCACTGTCGGGACTCTTGGACTGCCCCAGCACAGTCCTCTCCCCCACCCTGGGCCTGCAGCCCCTCCCCACCGCAGGGGTAGCCCTCCAGCACGGCAGGAGGCCCAGGGGGGTCCTACCACCAGGGCCAGAAGAGCCTGAGATGCTTCCAGCTCCAGAGAGCTAGCAGAGGGGATTCTGGCCTCGTGCAGATTTGTCAGCCCCATGGCTTCGAGAGGGACTCGCAGAGGCCTCCAGTGAGTGTAATGAAAACCGTGTGACTGAGCAATTAAAGGCCTGAGCCTCATTAGCAGCTGCCTGAGAACAGAGACACCCTGTTCCCAAACAAACCATCCAGCACAGCAGCTGCCACAGGGATTCCCAGCCACGCAGTGCAGCAGGGCTCGCGACTAGTCAGACATCCAGAGAGGACTCAGGGCAAGGAAAGGGCTGCGTTGAGAGGTGTGAAGCTCCAGGGAATCGCCACACAAGGCGACGAGGCCCCACGGCCTCTTCCTTTGAGCACGGAGCTGCAGCAGCCTCAGAGCCAGGCAGCAGGAGAGCATCGGGCTGAGCATCTCCTGCAGATGGAAGCCTGGGTGTTGAAAATTGGGTCTGCCTGGAGTGCAGTGATCCCTGCTGCTCATGGAAAGGGGCTTTGAGGCACTGTGCTTGCAGCTGGGGGACCTCCCAACATGAAGGGGACCTGTGGCGGAGCGCTGGCTGCCACTGCCCCGACACCAAGGTGCCGGGAGTGTTGGTGCCCGGCTGGCTGCACCCCTCACCTTTGCTGTTCAAATCCTCTTCATCGTCACTAAAGGCGGCCTCGGCGTTGTCATAGCAACTGTCATCTTTGTCTGACATGTGATTGTCCATCTCCATGGAAACGGGTTCCTCAATTTTGACTGAGGGAACAAATGCAAAAGGGGTGAGAGCAGAAGCGAGGTTACGGCGGCTCCCGGCACAGCCCCGGGGCAGGACAAGCTCTGCTCGTGAGTCACCACAACCAGGCTCTGGCTACAGCTGAGTGCTCTGCACAGGGGAAGAGAGATCCTGGGCGAGTGACAGGCCCTGGGAAACTCACGTTGGGGCACAGGACTCCCCGTGACTCCATTTCACCATCCCCACTCGGGGTAAAGCGCGGCAGCACCAGGGCATTCTCCACGCGAGCTGCCCAGCTCCCTTCCTGCTCCATCCCTCGCCCCAGCCAGCAGCAGAGCCCAAGGCCCTGAGCAAAGCCACAGCTCGGGGAGCTCCACGAGGCCGTGGGGCTCGGGGCAGCAGGGTTTGCTGCTGGGATGGGTTCCTTCTGCCAATTCAGCTGGTGCAACGGCAAGGACAGGCTCCCAGGCACAGCCCTTCAGCGGATATGGCCGAGCAGCTGCACTCTCCTGGTAAATTCAGGTTGGAAACGCTTGCTCTTTGTTTAACCTAATTAAGGTTAATCAATTAGCCTACAGAGACGAAAGGCTAAGCACCCCCCATGGAACAGAGTGAGAAACAGGGAGCGAGCGGCTTTACCGTGCCACGGGGCTGGGATGAGGGGAGCTCACGGCCACCCAAAAACGCAGGCACCCAGAGCTCTCATCATCTCCCTGGGGCCCGGCTCTGACCTCCTGGAGGCAGCTCTCGCTGTGGGACCGCTGGGGGAAGCCCTGCTGCAGCCTCCCCCTGCCACCCACCCGCTCCCTACCTTCGATGGGGGGCGAGGGCGAACTGCAGAACTCCGGGAATTTCTCCCTCAGCATGGCTCGCAGCTCCTTGTCCAGCTTGGGGTTGTCGAAGAGAGGGGCCAAGTGGCTGTGTTGGGGGGGGGCAGGAAGGGAATAGGGTGAGAAACAGCTGGGATGCAGCCCCAGCTTCCCTACGGAGCTGGAAACCCAAAGCAAGACCTACCAGACCCTCCAGCCACTGCACGGTCCTTAAAGCCCTTCCCTTCCCCAGTTCCTGGCAGTCCCCCAAGGGCCACCCTCCTTCCACAGCTCCATTTGGCAGCTTGCAACCAGCCCCAAAGCTGTGCTGGGCTCTGCAAAGCCTCCTGCCCCAACCCTGCCCCTCTGGATGCTGAGAATGAGCCCCGAATGCTTCCAGAGTGCAATGAGCCAGGGATGAGCCTTCATCTGGGCCCTGCTGAGCTGCTCCCCGCTGCACGTGCCGGAGGATTTCCTCCCTTCTGTCTGGGCTCTGACTCGTCCTACACACCACAGCCTGCACGGTGCCACCTTCCCTCCTGCACAGCAGCCGGGGGGCCCTCGCTTTGCCACCACCGAGACCCGTGTCACCAACAGACACACGGGAAGGGGAGAAGAGGCCTCACCAGGATGGGAACGTGGTGATGAGCAGTTATCTGCAGGCTGGAGCACCACCAGCAAGGCTGCTCAGCTCGGCGACCAGGAAGGCTGAATGGCTGCAGCATTTCTAACAGCCCCAACCCCTTGGCTCAAGGGACTGCTCTCAGGACAAGCCCCAGCACCACAACGACAGAACTAAGGCTTATTCCACGGGTTGTGTGCAATACAAATGCCTCCTGCAGGGACTGGGGTTCATTTTGACTAGGCTGGTGAGACCGGGGCCCTGGAAGGCTGCTGCACAGCAGCTCTCTGGATGGAGCAGAATTCAGGATGCCTTACGCCAGGACTCGCTTCTCCACGATGTGGGTGAGGGAGTTGAACACGCCTTGCCGCACGTGAGCCTCCAGCGGGGGGTAGAAGTTGGGAATGATCTGAAAGCAAGAGAAAGACCACATCAGTGCCACCAGCCCTTCCCCGACACAGCCGGGACCAGCCAAGGTCCGTTGCCCAAAATCTTGGGCCAAACCCCTGCTGCTCTTGACCAAAAGGGGCACCAGGAGAGCTCTGTGAGTGCGGCATCTCGGGGATGGAGCACAGAGGGAGGACCACCCCGTATCTCTGGTTCCTTACCCCACAGGACCAGCCTGCACATCATCCCCCAGGGATGAGAAATCTCCCGAGGCAGCACCCGGGCAGTTGAGAGGCTCCAGGGCTTGCCAGAGCCATGCTCCAAGCAGCAGCGAGCGCTGCAGGCGCAGGGTGGGTAGGAGACAGACACCCCAAGCAACATTCAGCCCTGTCCACACGCAGTCCTCTGCTTCTGGCGAGAGGAAGACAACTCCTCCCTGCAATCTGGGTCATCCCGGGAACCTTCCACCCAGATCAGATCCTCTGCCAGAAGGCAGCAGTCGCTTTTGGCCGCGGGCAGCCCCGGGATGGGAGCGCAGCGAGCGGTGCTGAGCGCGAGGGAGGGAAGTGATGCAACGAGCGGCTCCTCCAGCGCTCACACCACAGAAAGACCCCGCTTCCAAGAACTCCATCAGCCCTCCCCGGGACCAAATTACTGGAAGCAGCCCTCTTGGCACCGCTGCCCCCAGCGCTGAGGGGCACAGCCCGCTCTGTAGCTGCTGCCCAAGCAGGGCCTTGCTTTGAAAGGGAGGTGATGGGTCTGACTGGGGAACATGGCAAACAGATTCTGTTTACCCCCAGGGGACCTCACTGGGCCAAGCACTTCATTAGGTACCAAAGGGAACAATTCAGAAGCCTTTTTCCTCCTAATGCTCATCCTTCTGGAAGGGTTTATGTGCAGAGATGGGAAGTCTTAGACGGGTTCCCACAGTGGCATTCCCATTAATGAATGACACATGGGCCTGGGGCTCAGCGCTCCAGAAACAGCCCTGGATTTACCAATAGACCACACGGACTCACAGAAGCCCCTGGTGGCTGGTTTGAAGAGGCAAATCGTTTAGCTGAGCGTCCGCAGCAGCGTGCCTGACTATGGTCTTGGCAGATCAGTCAGGGAAAAATCCCTCCGTAATTTAGCATAGGTAAGGGGAGGTTAAAAGGGCTCTCTCGGGCTGCCGGCAGATTCCGAGCTGCTCCGCGGGCTGTTTCGCAATCGAGAGGCACAGTGCAAAACCAGATGATGCACTGAGGAATGCAGGAAAAGAAAAAAAAGGAAGGGGGGAACAGCTTTTTTTTGTTTGTTTGTTTCTGTGAAGTGAGATGACACTGTTTGGCAGCTCAATTATCGCTGGCTTTAGGGATTGCTGAAATGCCCTCACTGCGGGGTGCAGCGGCCTTTGCGCCAGGAACTCCCTGGGGAGTGAAGACATCTGCCTTGCTGGTGCCTGCCCTGTGGGACTGTCCAGCACAGACCGAGGGGCAGCTCACGGGGAGCAGGCTGTGCAGCCAGCCAGTTTCAGCACAGGAGGGAAGGCACCGACCTACCCCAACGCATTCGAGCACCAGCGATGGGCAGCGGGGACGGCTCAGAGGAGAGCACGGCTGCAATCCCGAAGGGAGCAGCTCCTGCCCAGCACACTTCCACTCCTGTGCACCAGAAGCAAGCAGATGAGGCTAAACCAAGCCCCAGGGGCTGGCACAGTGACCAGCTCTCTCAGCTCTCTTTGGAGCGTGACTTCTGCTCAGCTGGGTGGTTTAGGCAGGGAGGAGATGGCCCTCGGGGCTCCCTTCCTCCTCACCATCCTCTCTTCACGCTGGACAGGAGTCCCTGTCCCACTGGTGGCAGAGGGACCACGTGGACCCTGCTCTCAAAGCCACCACCACTCAACCCTGGTCACGCAACTCATTTGGTGACCCAGGGAACTCCCCTGGGAGCGAGGGGGTGGGGGGGGGGGCTCACCCGGCACATGAAATCCAGCAGCGTGGCGGTGATGGCAGGGTGAGGCTTCATGGAGTGGTGCATCACGAGAATGGCAGGCTCTGGAAGGAGAGAGCAGGCAGCACCGTGCTGAGAGCCCCAAAATACCAACACCCTCCTCTCCCCCCCACCCTGCTGCCCCTCCAGTGCAGAGGGAACCCCCTTCTTTTGGCTCCTCTGCACCCCTGCCCTCATCCAGCTCCTAAATAACATCTGGGCTTCAAGCAGCAGGCACAAAGCAGGTTCCCTGCGGGCAGCAGCAGGGCTCTGCCGGTCCCCACTCCCGTGCCCCAAGCCTGGGGACAGCCCTGCAGCCAGGCACGCAGGGAGGGACACGCTGGGGCTGGCCACGGGCCTCGGGGAAGAGGCTTGCTGCTGCCACGTGGCAAAAGCCACAAGTAAAAGGGGCTCCAACAGAGCAGCTCCCCTGCAAGCTGCCAGACCCCGGGAGCTCAGGGCAGGGGAGGGAACTGATGCTCTTTGGAGATAATCTGCTGGGCTTTCCCCACCAGATCCCACTGTCTCCACCAGCTCCAGAAGCCTTTAACCCCTTCTTTGACCCCGTTCAGGGATGGGTTCCCAGGTACCTATATTCATGATGCTGTCCTTCTCGGGGTTGAAGAAGAGCCAGTCATAGAATAGGGCCAGTTTGGCATTCGAAGCAGCAACGTTGGACTACAGAAAGAAAAAAAAAAAGTCAATCAGTGAGTGCTGAGCACCGGTCTCTGCACACCCAACGTGCCGGGCCCTGCTGCTGCACGAGGAGGGGCAGCGATGCTCTCCCCGCCACCAGCACAAGGCAGGGCTGGCTCCAGCTCCCCTGGGCTCCTGCTGCTGCTCTGGGTGGGTTTTCAGAGCAGGGGGGAAATTCCTGAAGAAATCTGCCTGCTCTGAAGGCAGCTCCAGCCAGAATAAGCAGAGCAGCAGTGGGCAAGGCAGCCCCGAGACTGAGAGACACCAGCCATGTGCTCTGCGCGGCTACAACCTGCAGTGGTGCTGGACTGGACTCCATATCTCGTTTGGCCTTATCTGCCACGCGTTCATGGGCACAGCAGCAGCCTCCTCTCCAGCTTCTGCTGCACAGTGCAGTGCTGGGAGGGATAAGGAACTGCCTGGGAGGAGGGAGCAGGGGTGATCGAGGCTGTAAGGAGGCCTCGGGCTCCGTGTGCTCTCACATCCTGCTTTAACCGTAGAGGCCTCCAAGATTTGTCCAGGCACAAAAGCAAAGTGCGTGACAAGCTAGAAGTGAGACGGTGAAGTTCATGCTGGGAAAGCCGATCCCAAAGGCTCCACCATGCAGCAGAGCCAGGACTGGAATGCAGAGCCCAGAACAAAGACCGACGTCCTAATTGCTGCTCTGCAACTCTCCCCCAGCCCGGCCAGCAAAGCCTAACCCCAATCTCCCCGGCAGCTTTCAGCATCAGCAGGTTACCCTCCCCGTGCGGGGAAGGGATCCCACGCAGTTCCCTGACCCATTCTCAGGCCTGGCTGGAGGTTGGGAACAATTTACTTGGGAATAATTTACAGATTAGTGCTGGAAGAACGTGCTCCCCGAGCTGCTGGATGGCAGGAGGAGCCGAGGGTGCCCCTGGCCCGCAGGACTCACCGTGCAGGTGGTGAGCAGCCACCCGATGATGGCCCAGCGCGGGAGGATGTCGGAGCTGAGCACCTCGTTGGAGGGGTGGACCACGCCGCAGATGTAGCGTATGAGGTCGCAGCGCAGGGACTGGCTGTCGGGGGTGGACAGGTACTGCCGCTGAAACCAGTCCTGGTACCGCTTCTGCTGGCCGAACCGCACCTGGAGGGGAAGGGGGAGCCACGGGTTTTGCTCAGAGCTCGGGGAAAGGTTAGAAAAAACCACCAAAACCACCACCGGGCTCATCTGCCCTCCTGCAAGCTGCCTCTTTTGGCAGGCTCCCCTTCACGCCCTGCTTCCCCACCAGCCCCACGTTGGCAGAGAGCTGGAGGAAGCAAAGGGGCCATTGTGCAGCGTGCCTCCAGCCGAGCGGACGGGACCACACGCCCCGCGCACAGCACGCGGCGCAGCCTGGAGAGGGGGGAGCAGCCCTGCCTGGCGTGCGAGCACAGATAAGGGTTAACCCCCGTGCTGTCGCAGCGCAGCTCCTGGCCTCTCTGGAACAGCGCTGCTGTTGTCAGAGCCCTGATAACCCACCGCATCGCAGCCATTCAGAGAAAGCGCTCGCCTTGGAAAGCGGCCAGCCAGGAGCAATGTTCCCCTGCAAAGCCGTTTTGTGCCTTTTAATGAATAGCAGGGATGTCTCGGGCCCAGCTACATCAGCTCCTGCTGGGCAGTCTTTCCTCCTCTCGTTGCCATTAGATGCCAGAAGCTAAGAACACTTGCACCAGCCCCGGACAGCCCTTTCCTTTTAGCTGCTTGCACCGTTTCACCCCGTAGAAACCTTCCCTGCTGAACCGTGGCAGCAGCAGGCGTGGGTGTGCTGCTCCCTTGTCCCCACGTGGGCACGGGGCTGGTGCAAGGTGGACCCGTTAGGGATGAGCGCCCTCCTCCCCCGTGCTGGCACAGGACCCCGAGCGAATGCAAGGGACTCAC
Source organism: Anas acuta (assembly GCF_963932015.1). Classification (NCBI taxonomy): domain Eukaryota; kingdom Metazoa; phylum Chordata; class Aves; order Anseriformes; family Anatidae; genus Anas; species Anas acuta. The sequence goes on along the minus strand of NC_089006.1, from coordinate 2,785,224 downwards.
CCGCGAGGTCATGAAGAGCAGCTTGGTCTCCATGTCGGGGGTGAGGCGACACGCCAGGAATTTGCGAGAAGTCCTCGACTGGAGGAGCTGCAGGACACCTGGGGAGAGACAGACGGGGCTCAGCGTCTGCACAGAGCCACGGATGGCACCGAACAGGATCTGCGTGGGGCTTTACCAACGTCCTCAGTGGGTTCAGGTCAGAGCGTTAAGCTCTATTTCCCTATGGCCACAAGCATTGGAAAGAGATCATGATTTTGGCTTGAAAGATCTGCTAAAACATCTGTCCAGGGATCAGTGGGGACATCAGGGACCAGAAGGCAGGGGTAAGGTCTGGGTGAGGAAGCCCAGACACCAAGGTGCAGGCTATAACCACCACAGCACATCTCCCATATCTTGCCAGGAGGCACAAAGATGACCTTAGACTTGTCCCTGCCACTCGTCCCAGCCCAGCCGACGGTTTCAGATGGAGCAGTTGGCACCAAAAAGCAGGGTTGGCATAAAAGAGCCCACATCCAGGGCTCTACCAGGATCGAAGTCCAGCTCCTCCCCTGGCGTAAAGGCACCCAGATGTGAAGATGAAGACCAGACATAAGAAAAAAAACAACCCGTGCGTAAAGAACAGAGGGGAGGAAAGCAGAAGGGGAGGCTGCAAGAGCCACTCATCATTCCCGGGCAGCTGGAAGAGGAGGAATTTATGACCTGAGCAGAGAGGCTCTGCTGCCGCTCGACAAGACCTGAAGGATTTACAAGGCCGCCAGCTCCGCCGCAGACAGGCGGGCGCCGGGGATGCTGCAGGCAGGAGGTGCGCTTCGCCCTCCCCGTTTGGGGGCTTTCGCCGTGCCATGGAGCAAGGTCGCACCTGGGGGATGGCTGGGGGGAAGCTTCGGAGCAGGGAGCACGGCTGGAAGCTCCTGCAGAGCTCAGAGAAAGGCTGGAGCGAGCTGCACAGCCACAGGAACACCTCGCCGGTGAAAAGCTCCCGGCACAACGTCCCTCGGAGGGACGGATCCTGAACCTGGAGCTCGGTGCTGCTGGGCTCGAGCCCCAGCCATGGGAGCAAAGAATTCAGCGAGCCTGGCTTGGATCAGAGCAGCATGGAGCTGAGCGTGTGTGCCGGCGGCTGCTGGGGCTGACAGCCACCTCGCAGAGCAATTACGGCAGGCTCTCAGCAGGCGGCAAGAGGGCAAAGAATAAGTCCTATGAAAAAGGCCAACTGCGGGGGAATTATTTTGGGGAGCAGGCTCCGAAGCACGAGCCAGACACAGGCGTTGTCTCGGCTTTATGGATCATGCCCGGGCGTTGTCTCACCTTTGTGCATCATCGGGCAATGCCCCCGGCTGCTGGTGGTGGTGTGAAACAGGGGAAAAACAGAACCACGGGAGAAAGGGCAAAAGCCGTGGGGAATTTGCTGCTTGTCAGCAGAAAATGAGTCAGGAGCACCGACATCGGTTAGCGAATATTTTGCTGGGTCATTAGCGTGGCCAGAACTGCACCAAAAAATCAGGAAACAGCCCTGATGAGTGCCCTGGACAGATGAGATTCTGCTCAAAGCCCCCCGAACCGGCTGCGGGGTCCTCTGCAGGATGGGGAGAAAAAGCCCAGGGGCTGCTGCTGTGCACACCCAGGAAGAGCTTGCTTCTCCCCGCCGCACCCAGGGCTGCAAGGCCACGGGTAAAACACCACTGCTCCGCAGCAGGAACTGCACGGGGACACGCTCAGCAGCACAAGCACTGCCCAGGCGTTGTCTCACCTTTGTGCATCGTCGGGCAATGCCACGGGCTGGTGGTGGTGGTGCTAAACAGGAGAAAAACAGAACCGCAGGAGAAAGGGCAAAAGCCGCAGGGAGTTTGCTGCTTGTCAGCAGAGAACGAGTCGGGAGCACCGATGTCAGGGATCGCTTTTTTGCAGGGTCGTTTGGTTAAAACTGCAGCAAACCAGGAAAATCACCCCGACCGCTGCCCCTACCAGCATGGGGAGGGAGAGAAGCCACAGGGATGCTTGTTAGATGCCCCAGGATGCTCCAAAAGCATGAGCAGGTACACAGATCCAGACAGAACTGGGAATGCTTCTAATAGAAAGGCTTCTGTTAGAAGAGGCAGGGCTGAGCCTCCCTTAGGGCAGGACCAGGTCCCCTCTGCCTCCACGAGCCAGCTCCGACACCCAGAGAGGAAAACTCGGTCCCTGCAGCCCTTCAGCTGGCAAACCTCAGCAGAGACCGGCCGTGACAGGAGAGGTTCTGGAGATGGAGAAGAAGCCAGAGATCGCAGAGCTTAAGGAGCATTTAATCAAATGATGCGCTGCGAGTTTCCCTGAGCATAATCTGAGATCTTTAAAGTGACGCTAACACGGCCCCTGAGAGGAGAGCAGGCACTGGGGGGTGGGGAAAGAACACTTTAAAGCCCCGTTTCCAAAGGCTCCCTCGAATTGCTGCAGACAGATAATGATGTGACAGCCCCTAGTGAAGTGAATAATTTATAGCAATAAAAATTATAAATGTAACACTCTCTCCATCACATCTATTTTAACCCAGACTACGCAGAGTGCTTCACAGCTGCGCGTTTGACACACCAAGAGTGGAAAGCTACTGGGAGAAATGAAAACCCATTTAGAAAGTGTCAGCTGCTGCATCTTCTGGGTGTCTTGGTTCCTTGAGGTCTCTTCTGGAGAGTCTGAAGAACTCAGACACTCTATATCTCTGGCCTTCTGCTTATAAATCAGGTGATTAAAAACACGAATTGTGGTGATGGAAGCGTGAAGTCCAGAACCGGCAATACGATTCCATGACTGTTGTGGCCCAGCTGCGTTTACGTCCCCCTCAAACCACCCGTTCCTCAAAGCCCCCTGCAGCCAGTGGCAGGCTGCCTTTGGAGGCATCTCCTCCTAGTCAGCAGCGAGAGAAGCTCTGCAAACAGCCACGTGGGGCCTGACACCGACGGAGGTGGGATCACACGGGGTAATTATAGAGCAGAGCGTGCAGGGAGAGCTAAGAGAGCATCTGGGAAGAGCCCCCACGCCCAGCGTGTTTTGCTTTGTGACGGACTGACAGCGGCGTCAGCAGCCTGCCAAAGGCACACGGGGTGGCTCGGGGCCACTGGGGACACAGCAGGGGCTGTTCCCTGCCCGTGGGCAGGGCAGGATGGATCTGGCCACCCCTTTGGCCCTGCCTACCTGTGAACTGCGCGCTGAGGACCTGCGGGTTGTGGATGATGTCCTTCCAGAGCTGCTCAAACTCCGGTATCCTCGCGACGTTCTGCAGGAGCCGCACGAGGTCACGGCCGACCATGAAGCAGTCCATGAACTGGGGAAAAAAGAGGAAAAAGTCTCACCGGGTGTTTACCTGCTCCCAAGCAGGGGGAAGGCGCTGGGGGGAGGAGGGGAAGGGAGGAACAGTCAGTCCTTCAACCTTACCGCCGGCTCCAGATGATTCACTCTTTGCACAATATCTACACTCCTGCCCCTGGCAGCCTGCCCCTCTTTTGAAGTTAGTAGGTTCTGAGAGGCAGGGTGACAGGCGGGAAGGTCAACGGCTATTTTAAAATGTTCCCTCTCTTGCAAAGCAAACAATCAGCCCATAAATCTGACATTTTGTCTCCAGGACCGCAGCCAGTCTCTGAAGCTTGGTCCTTCTTGCCCAGCACGGAGCAAGGGGAGAGCGGGCAGCGCGTGGGATGGGAGCAGCGGGGACCTCACAGCCCGCAGGGTGAGGATGCTGAGCCCAAAGATGCCAGCCAGCACCTGGTGCTGGTGGCTTCTCCTGCACAGGATGGCCTAAGAGTGGCCCGGGGCTGGCTATCACGTTCTCCACCAGCCTGTGGGGCTACCAGCTGCCTCCCTAAGGGAGGAGCTGATATTCCTGCGGCTATTTTAAGCTGAGACTACCACCGAGGCACCACAGCAGCAGCAAGGGAACGGTTTCAAACCTTGTGGCCTGAATAGAACAGGCTGGAACGAGGCAGCCTACTCAAAATGGTTCAAAAGCTGTTCACAGCCTGCGGTGGGAACAAACCAGGCACCGGTGCCAGCAGGGTGCACGCTGGGGTGACCCCAAGGAGCCAGCTTTTCCTACACAAGCAGGGCACGAGGAGCACAGGCAGCGCCATGCAGGCAGGCACAGCCACCCCAGGGAGCCAGGCTTCCCCTCCCAGCCGTCCCCCAGTTCACTCACCCGTTCACGGAGGAGGGAGATGCAGAAATCCACCTCCTTCTGGCGGAGCACCTGGAGCTGAGATGTTCCGTGGTGGTCCACGATGAGCCGCAGGTAGGTGTACACCGCCATGGCTATCAAGATGCTGCTTTTCAGTACCCACTCTCTGCCAAAGGAAGGAAAAAAAACATTTTTAGCCACATCTTAGAGGGAACCACAACAAGAAATTACATACAGAGAGACTGAGGCCAGAAGAAACCAAGCACTGAGGAAAGGAGCAAGGGCAGGGACTCCAGCCCGGAGAACATTCACCCACCGACTGTTTGCCCTCCACAACCACCTCCGTGCCAGCTCTTGCTGCATTTCAGGCCACCCCTTCCTCCCCCATGGAGGGTCCCATCACAGTCTGCCGGCCGGGGGCTCAGACCCAAGCTCTGTGGCAGGGTGGCAGACACACACACAGGAGCTGCTGGGTTGGATTTCCAGGGCCACAGAGGTGCTCAGAGCCACAAAAAGCAGAGCTATTCGCAACTGCAAACGATAACGTGCTCAGGGTGAGCACAGGGAGCAGCTCCACGAACAGACTCGGCCTCGACGCTAGCACTGCCTGCCACAGGAGCATCTCCTCCCGTCTCTGCAGCCATCCAGCACCGAGCAAGACACAAGGCAGCAGGACAAGCACAAAGGATCTTCCCTCATGGACATGGCTTCACGCTGCCTGCCTCAACGGGCTGCTCACGAAGCAGGTGCCTCGCACGTAGCTGAGGCACGTGGCACTGCCGAGTGGAAAGCCACCCCTTGTGCTGCCTGAGGGCAGTGACAGCATGGCAGCAGGGATGCAAAGAAATCAGCACTTGTCCCTTTTCCTTGGCCAGAGCAGCGCGTGCAGCTCGGGGGCGGATGAAGAGCTGCTGCTGCCCCATCTCAACCACCCAGCAGCACGGCGGGCAGAAGGAAAAGCACAGCGGCGACTATGGGGATGCTGAAATGACAAAAGGAGAGAGCTGGGGATGAGGAGATGTGCTGATTTGTGAGAGGACGGATCTAGCTACGTAGAGAAGGTCTGGAAACCGCACCAGGACAAAGCACAGCACGGGAATCCATCCCCCTCGGAGCAGGACAGAGGTGAGAGGATGCGGCGAGCCTCGCCAGCAGCACGAGTGCCCACAGGCACGGTCATGCTCTGCTTCTACACCCTCGGAGGGCCAGGCAGCTCACCGAGCAGTGCTCCGATGGCTTTCTGCGAGCAGATTTGTTTCCCAGTTGTATGGGCGGGTGCCACAGCCCTGCTCCCGTGGCAGAGCGCGGCCGCGAGCGCCCTGCCCGCTGGGTGTGCCGCGTTCTCACCCTCCCTTATCTAACTGCAACAATAAATACTCTCGGTCCGTAAAAACGACCGAGTCAGCCTGGCTGTTCACGCTGGATGCCAAGAACGGGCGGCCAGGCCGGCTCGGTGCCTCCTGCGTGATGGAGAACCCGCAGCATCTCCCGGCTCAGCCGGCCGTAAATCAGAGCCCCGCAGAAGTGGCACCGCTGCGCGCGGCAGCTGCAAACGCCACCGCCACCTGAAGAGACACCAGCCCGGTGGCAAATGAGTCAGCTGCCCTAAATCACCGGGGGGGAGCCCGAGAAGACGTGACAAGTGCTTGCTTTCCCAGGCTCTTCTCGCTGCAGCGAGCTGGCTGCGAGGAGCTGATTAATTAGGCGGCTGGGCGGCGTGGCCGGGCGGCGCAGCGCGAGGTTACGTCTAGGGAGGATGTGGGAGTAATTAAGGCCGGGATCCCGGGGGCTGTCAGGTCAGCATCTCCCCGTTTTCCCAATGAGAGCCGCGCTGATAAGAAAAATGCTGTCAAAGGGGGGGGTCAGAAGCCACCCACAGCCCCAGGATTCATCGATCGAGCAGGCAGAGATGAAAACGCTTGGGGGAAGCGCTGCGCAGCCGTTAGCAGCGAAATTATCGGCTGGCTTCCGAGAGGGAGTGGAGTGGCCTCCCCTCCAGTGCTTGAACAGCAGCTTTGTTGTTACTGCTTTTAATTAAACCAAGCACTCAACACTCCGAACGTGGCATCAGCTCTTCACATGCGTGGCTTTAATTAAAGCTCTGCCTTTCTCCCTGATCAAAGGGCGTAAATCCCCGCGGAGAGCTGCAGGTTCTCCCCTGGGCTCGCTCTCAGGTCTCAGCTCTCCTCGTGCGGGGTTTCTGAGCTGCTGCGGGATGTTCCCCGGACACTCCAGCAGCACCTTCAGCAGGGACTGAGCCTTTTCCTTCCACATCTGCTCCTATCAGGCTCCTTCAGTGACCGAACTCAGCGAATATTTGGTGTGCTGGGCTGTCTCCTGCAGACCCGAGGCCAGATGTGGACTCGAATCACCAGCAAGGAGCTGTTTCTCCCGCAGTCCAGCTGTTTGCAGTTACTTGTTTGCAAGGCAAGAGCTGTAACGTGCTTTGGCCAGACAAGCAGAGCTTCGGGGATGTTCCGAGGCGCGGACTGGCAGCAGCGAGCAGCACAGCGCACGGCGAGACCACGTTACCAGCGGGGAAAGCTTGGAAGCAGCTGGGAATGGAAGAGCTGAGCTTAGCACGAAGGGAGCCGGGGAAATGCTGCCAAGGAGCAAAGGTCAGAGAAGCCCAGAGATCTCGGAGGGTCTCTCCACGGTTCCTACAGCGAGCCCGTGCAGCAGGGCACTAGATGGCACTCACGGCAGCGCGCATCGGCACAGCTAATCCCGGAGACAAATCACCAGGACTGTTAGCCGTGGCCAAATAAATGCTTTAACAACTTGATTGTTAACCACAGTAATAAGCGATTTGAGGAGAATCGCTGCTATTATAGACAGCGCTTGGTGAAAAGCTATAGGCTATTTAAAAATAATGACTCTGCCCGGTTGAGGGCTGCAGCTAGGAATTCTGCTTATCATCAATTAGCGGCTGCTTTGCCAACAAAGGACAATGCTGAACCCACAGGACAATACTTCCCAGATGGCTCGTCCCCAACAAATTAAAGTTGCAGCCCCGACGAAGCAGGAGCTGTTTAAACACAGGAAGCTTTTTGGGCAATTAACTCTGTCCTACTCCTGCGAAAGGAACACCTCCCCCGCAGCTCAGGAAACGCAGGAAGAAAATATTCCTGGGATGCTGCTCGGGGGCCACGCGTGCTCCTCCGAACGCCGGGTGCTGCCGTGGCACTGCCCAGGTGCTGCACGCTGCGGCACAGCCGTGTCCTCCTGCAACACCTGCGGGAGGCTGCGGGACAGCCACCAGCCCGGGCAGAGCATCCTACCTACCGTGGCACGCGGCCCCTCTCCAAATCCTGTGTAGGTTTGCTCCCACGCACAGCCCTTTGAGAGCGAGGGCTTCATGGCACAGCCAGCAATGTGCTTGGTGACACATCAAGGGAACGCAGGGGTATTCTGCACAGAAAACCCCATCAACGCAGTCCCACTTGAGCTGGTGCTGCAAGTGCTGCTCCCAAACCTGCCTCTCGTGCACGGGGCAGGATGACAAACCCTCCTGGCGGGCAGTTGAGGCGCGCTCTCAGCCACGGCCGCCGCTCTCCTGATGGCACCAGCCTCTGCCACTGCCTCCCGAGCTCCGTACCTTTGCTCCGTCAGGATCTCCAGAACGTTCTCGGCCAGCCAGATATTCTTCGCAGTCACATCCCCGCCTGGAAGTGGGAAAACCATACGGGAGAGAAAAAACAGTCGGATTAACGGTGTGGTTCTGCTGCCGCATTCAGCTGGACCACCGACGGCTTCAGACCCCGCACCCCCAGCCAGGGGAAGCTAATTAAGGGCTCTGGAGCACATCCTGCTGTCTGCTCCTGCTCTGCCTGCTGCACACGCTTGGCTGTTCCGAGATGTGCTGATAGCATGGTTAGAAGGGCAGCAGACTGGTTTTCTGTTAGGGGATCAGGGGGTCTGTACTGCAATCCCGCAGAAGAACTGGAATATGGAGCCAGTGATTATTCTTTCTGGAAAGCAGAGGAGAAGCCAGAAAGGGGCGAGATTCAGTAGCTGGGAAAAACAAACCCAAACAAAAACACATTCCCAGCTGCTGAGCCTGCAACGGGGACACGGCATCTGCAAAGAACACCCGAGCTCTCCAGCGAAGGCCAGGTGTCAAAGCAGAGTCTCGCCCTCTCAGCGGGGCCCTTCGGCACGAGGCTGGAGCCCGTGGCCAAAGCCACGAGGAGCCGAGGGCCTCCTGCGGCAGGGGCACGGCGAACTGCTGTAGCAGGCAGGCCAAAACAATGGGGTCACAACAATTAAGGCATCATAAATGCGGTGAGAATTGAGGCGGCGGCGGCCTTCCAGAACTGTGGGGGCCCTGAACGGGGAGGTGTAAGCAAGGGGAAACAAGGGATGCCTTCGCCGATGGGTTTTTAAATGCTCTGTTTACACTGCGACAACAGGGCCAGGACAGCTTGGCTCCCGCTCAGGACTCTGTCCCCTCCCTCCCCGTTCTTCCTCCCCTGAAGAGCAGACCTAGCAATTTCCAATCCAGGCCGCCCAGCCCCGCGTCACGGGCGCGCACAAGAAAAACACAATGTCAGGTTTTATGGTGGGACGTTAATTCCCCCGCCGTGGCCAGCACCAGGGCTGAGCAGGGAACACGGAAGAGGCACCGTTCCTGTGAATCCGGAAAGGCGTGTGTGCACGCACGAGTGTGGGGTGCTCACACCAGGCCCGCTGGGATCCTGCTGTGGGCTTCCAGACGGGCAGCCCCAGCTCCTTGTGACAGCTCCTGCCTTCACACCACATCTCTGATGGCTCACACAGCTCTTGCCATCGCCCAGGTCAGAGCAGGGAGCAGGGATGATCCCGGTGCTCGCGTGCAGCATGACGAGGGTGAAAGCTGGCAGCAGCAGGAACTAATTTGGTTCCTGTTCCAGCATTTGCCAGAAGCCTCCTGGCTCGCTCTCTGATTCACTCCTCGTAGAGGCCGTTGGGAGCAACAGACTCGTGAGGGTTTGTCCTCTGCCCCATCCTTCCTGGAGAGATTTCCTCACCAGACAGGTTGGGGCAGGCTGAGCGCCTGCCAGCGAGCTCTGCTCCTGCCTGCCCTGGGTCCTGCGACGCGCGGAGCCTGTCGGGACCTGGCCGTGCAGCAACCTGGGCTCTGGATCCGATTCCACCACGCGCCCTGCTGCGTGCCCAGCCTGCTGGCACGAGCAGCTCAGATCCTGCTGCCTGCAGCACGGAACCCACCTGCGATCTGCTTCATGAAGGTCATGCAGACGCCGTCCGCGCCGAGCACGCCGCTCTTCACCAGCTCCCGCAGCAGCCACACCAGCTGGACAGGGGGGAGAGGTGAGCGCAGGTCCTGCCAGACCCTCCCACGCCACCTCCCCACAACACCCGGGGTGCCCCTGTGGCAAACGCCACCACCCCAATTTCCCTTCCACGACGTGGAGCAGAGGAGCTTGTCCCCAAGCCCCCCCGGCTCCTGTGCCCTCTGCTCGTCCTCTGCCAGGCTGGCAGCAGGAGGGGGGCTCTGGGGCTCTGCTCTCTCCTCACCTGGGTCCGACACGTGTCCTGCAGCTTCAGGTACTTCTCCATGAGGATCTGGTTGATCTTGTTGAGGACAATGTTCATGCCATCTCGGCTCACCAGCGCCAAGTCCCGGTAGCACTGCAGCAGAGAACGGCAGGAGATGCTTACAGATAAAGGAGCACGATGGAAAACATACCGTTGGTGTTTTTTTTTTAAATCAAAACCTGATTAGATAACAGCAAATAAATTAAATCTCAGGGAAGGAGGAACATCAAGGCAGGCAGGCTCCGTGGGGTGACCTGAATCAGCATCCCAGGGCCAGGCCAGGCCGAGCCATTAATCCTCCAGGGCATCACAAATGCCAGCTGGACGCGCTGGGTTCAGCCCCGGGAGCCAAAGGTTTCGCACTCCAGCACAGACACCGTGGGGTGGCTCAGAACAACCTCCCCCATCCCCTCATCCCAGCCCTCCCCGGGCTCTGCCACAGCTCCGGAGAGACCAATACCAGAGAGGAGAGACAGCCACCGGTCCTTGGGAAGGATCAATGAATAAACAGCCCCCATCCAGATAGGGGGAGGAAGGACCTTATCGGCCAGCAGCCAGGAAAAATGCTGGCCAGAGAGCAAAGGTGCTGGCTCTCCCTTCCCCTCGGCTCAGGGCAGCAGGGGGTGGAGGGCGCCGAGGAAGTAATTTGCTAAGGAGGGCTGAATGAATGTTAATTTGCGCCGGTAAATGTCATGATATTCCAGAGAGCAGGGGTCTGCTCCCTGCATCCTCCTTTAGAGTTAATGAGGCCTCAAAAGATCCCTTTGATGAGGCTCCCCATGCTCAGGCTCTCTCCCTGCCTTTCTCATAGAGCACTGCTGACAAATAGAAACAAAACTACAGCAACAACACAACAAATCAGAACCCGAGAGGTGAAGTCTTTTTGGGACCTCCAATTGCTTTTGAAATGCTAAACGGGTACCCGCAAAGCAGAGCCAGACTCGGTGTCTCCACGCAGGCTGCTACCTGGCCAGGATCAGGCTTCTCCTTTGGAGGAGCAGCACATCCATCAGGGAAAATGCCTGCGAGGAGGCAGCCCGGGACACAGCCAGCCCGGGATGCCAATTCCCCCGAGGTCTGCCCAGACTCAAGGTTTTTCCTCCGTTGTTTGGAAAATGCCAGCGCTGTCAGGCCCCTGCCCTGCCTGCATCCTCCTCCTCTGCGGGCTCAGGGTGACCACCCATTGCTCCTCACCCATCTCTCACGGGCAGGTTTGTTTCTGTACCCCGAGGAGCAGCAGGGAGGTGAAAGCTTCTCACCTTAGCAGCTTTTCTCGGCACTCAGGAGCTTCTGCTGCGTTCCTGGAGCTCCTTTTCTGAGTGACACACCTGCCCTTTGCATTTCTGGTGGCTGTGCAGGAGGTTCAGTGCCCAATTCTGCATTTGAAGCCACTTCCAGGTCCTCTGACACAGCTCAGAGCACGGATTAGCTCCCGATGGGCTGGGCTGACCCTGGCAGGCTGCAGCGAGCAGCCAGGAGAGAGGCTGCAGGGAACTCACTTCGGTGTCAGTCCCAGGAGAAGGGCATCACCACCCCGGCACCCACAGAGGTTTGGCAGCTCTTCCTTCACCTTGCTCGCTGCCAACTTCCCCAAAACGCCAAACACGGCAGAAAACCACAACACAGCCCACACAAAGGACGCTCCTGACACAACCAGAGGAGCACAAATCCCCTTTCACCAGCCTCACAGCCCTGTCACCTCCCTGCTTGCTCACACAGCCCCGACCGGACCCCTGCATAAACAGCCTCGGGCACCAGGATGGCAGCGAGGACCCAAAGGTGCTCAGAGAAAAATCCTCAGGGCTGCCGAGGGGGCGGGGAGGGGACCTGAAGTTCTTGCTTATTGCCAAGGCTGCAGACGATCCATCGCCTCCTCCCCGCTCCTGGCAGATCGGAGCCGCCGCTCGCACAGGCCATTTAATTAACAGGAAGGAGCAAATGATAAATGTTTGCTTAAAATGAGGGACTGGGGGGGGAGGGAAGAAAACAGGCACGGAGTGGAGGAGAGACCCCCCCCAGCAGGCAGACGGCTGCCGGAGGAGATGTCGGGAGCTGTCGGGGAGGGCTCCGTGCCCTCTGATCCTGCAGCCCGGCGTTAATTAAAGCGAGGGGTGGCAGGCGGAGGAGGGCGAAGTGACACACCAGGGGCTGTCACCGGGTGCTGGGAGGTGGCCAGGCGGCCCTCCTTGCAGCTGGGGGAGCTCAGCACGGCTCAGCTCCCCCAGGGCAACGAGGGGGGAGGAAGAAGAGGAGGAGGAGGAGAGCTGCGTGCCCACCACCAGGGCTGGCCGCTGCTTCTTCACCCCATCGGCGAGTTCCTGGGGCAGCTTCAGCCCCCTCCCGAGAAGGGAGATGCTGTAACCAACCCCCTGGGAGGAAACGGTGGCGCCTGCACCTCCAAACACCAGCAGGAGCAGCTGGGGGACGGCACGGCCACGGGGCCAGCTGAGCCCCAGCAGCACCCAGGCACCTGATAAGGAGCGCAAGATGCCCGAGCAGATGGCAGGAGATGCCTCTGCAGGCGTGCTGGGGCTGCAGCACTCACCGCACAGCCAGGGCCACGAGCACACGAGTACCCTTGAACATAAACACAGCTCGCTGCAGCAGTCTTGACTTTTTTTTCTCCCTGGGCAAACCAACAGGCTCGGGAGGAAAGTGAAGCCTGCAGGGGTTGTGCTTGATTCAGGGCAGCACCACTTCCACCGCATCCTGCTGGGATTTGGTGCCCCCCGAGGCTGGGAATCCTCCCCCAGGACCAGAGGTGCGGAGGCTGCTGCAGACGACCAGGGCTGGCTGCACTGCACGCCCAGGACCTGCAGCAGGTCTTTGCTGGAGGATGGCCGCAGCTCTGCCCGTGGTGTGATGATTTCAGAGCTCTCTCAGGAGTCCCGCAAGGTGCCCTGGCTGTTAACCCCTCTTGGTAGGCACGGGAGCGAAGGCAAGGAGAAAATCACCCCCGAAGCCCAGCAGAAAATCACCGCCGGGCTTCCTGTCCCTGCCGTCTGGACACAGGGCAGGTGGCAACAGCAGATGACATCAGAGCCCAGCAGATCCAATTACTCCCTGAGAAAAAAGGGCCGCGCTCCCCAGAGCAGATCTGACAAGAGCAGGAGGACAGGAGGAGCAGCCACGTCTCATTACCCCAGTGCGCGGGTGCCTGCCAGCAGCTGGGACACGCGGAGCCAGACAGCTCGCCCCCTGCCAGAGGAAATTGCAGAGGGGAAACCACTGGAGAGGCTCTGCTCTGCCCCTCGCAGTGTGACTGCCACGCAGACTGAGCGCTGGAGCTCACTGGAGTCACTGTGCCTCGGCTTCCCCTGCCCCACGCACCCTGCACTACCTGCGCGCAGCTCTTGGGGTCCGGGTGCTCCCCACCAGCTGCGGCCCTGGAGGAGAGAAGAGCATTTCATTTGGTGGCTCCTGTGCCACAGCTGCTCAGAAAGGAGCTGAGTCCAACATCTGATGTCCGGAGCACGAGGCAGAGTCAGGCTGGAGCCGAAGGACAGCAGGGCAGGGGCTGCGCGAGCAGGCTTCAAGGAGGCAGAGTGAAACAGCCAGAAGGGAACCCGACCTGCACCAGCACTGGGAGCAGCCGGGGCTAAAGACTGCCAGGAGAAGCGTGCTTTGCTTTCGAGCTGTGATTTCTGGGGAGCAGAGCTGGAAATTCAGCACCCAGCAGCGCTGAGACAGCCACACGTTCCGGGAACTGACCTGGACCCACGGCTTCAGCAGGGAGAGCTCTGCCCTCGCAGCAGAGATTAAATCAGGAGAGGATATTGCATGAGTCACCTTCGGTCCAGCACAGCGCCAGGGCTCAGAGCACATCCCTGACGGCACGGCACGCCGCTGTGCTCGCTGCAAACGCTGCCTTCCTGCTTTGAGTCCACTTCAACCCTCCCCAGCTCTGCTCAACACCTGCTTGCTGAAACACATCCAAACGAGGACCCCCCGGGCACCTCTTGCCACGCGCAGCCCTTCCAGCAGGGCTTTTGGTTCTCCTTTGGGCTGCTACAGCCAGCTCTGGTTCCTCCAACAGAGCAGCGATCCCAGCTCCCCCCCCGAGCTCCCCCACCCAGCAGCAACGCTGCCCAACCCGTGTCTGAGGCCTTCAAAACACAAAGCATCCATCTTCACGGAGGTAACTAACAGCAGGTGTAGAATCACAGCGTAGAACAGCATCAAAAAGTTACTTAAAAATTAAACCTGGTCTGTGAAATTAATAGAAGCCAGCTGCTGACATGCAGTTTTCTCTAGGAATTGGTCGTGTTTCTTCTCCTCGAGAGCCTAAGCCATTATTTCTGTAGGCATCTGCACCCAGCCCCCAGCACACCAATCTGTTCTGGGCCTCCAAAGGCAAGGCAGAAGCCGGGAAAGGGTTTATGGTTTCTCGAAGACTCAGTGCTCGCCTCCCACAACGAGAAACAATTAATTCTAGGGCTGTGAAAGCAGCCAGCCAAGCTCCCTTCCCTGGTGGCAGCGTCTGCATTCCCCCAGCAGCTGCTGCTGCAGCGCCTGCGCCACGTGGACGCAACGAAACCAGAAATGGTCCAAGCAGAGTCATTGCCCCGCTACAATAAACAGGGCTCAGCGCTGAGGACCGCAGCCAGGCGCCTGCTGGTGTCTGCACGAGACCAGAAACTTCCCCAGGAGCACCTCTGCACATCCCAGGCTGCCTGGAAAGCAAAAACCCCTCGGGAAGAAGCCCGCGGCGGGCGCGTGCCTTACCTTCTGCGCCTGAGCCGGTTCGGTCAAGACCAGAGTGAAGAGGCCCAGGCAGATCTCCTCGTGCTGGGAGGTGCCTTTGCAGATCTGCGAGAGAAAAAGCAGGCGCTGCCTGTGAGCGGGCCGGGGGACGGCAGAGGAAAGGGACAAAGGGACACAAAGTGCACGAGGTCTCCCCAGCACCGGTGAGGCTCACGCACAGAGAGCCTCCCGGGGCTCCTGGTGGCACCATTTGAACAAAACGCCCCAAATCCTGCAGGTCAGGAGCCCGGCAGGAGCCCTGAGCCCTCTCCTGCTGCTGGGGACCCGCAGGGGTCTCCTTCCAGCCCCCTACAGCCCCCGTCTGTCCTCATGGGGCATTTCACGAGCTTCCAAGCCTTGGGTGCAGCCTGAGCCGCCAGCTTTTTCCCCATTAAGGGGAGGCAACGTTTTCCTGCAGATTCCAAGAGCCCAAGGTGTTCTTGGGGGGGAAAAAACACAACTAACAAGTCTGGGAGCCCGTTAAGATGTCACACGGCAGTTCTCCTTATACGGTAACGTCTGCAGCCTGCTGGCAAGTATTTTAAGGCCACGCCGAGTTGGAAATAAATGCTCCATCCCTCAGCAGAGGGACTGAACCTGCCCTTTCCAGCAGGCTGGAGCCCGGCTGTTCGGAGGCCAAGAAAAAGCTGACCTGAGCGGTGCAGGAGGACAAAAATACACGAGAAATAACAGCACCAGGAGCACGTGCGCAGTGCTCCGGGCTGGCAGGGACGCGCTCAGCGGGAGCTGCACCCGGCTCAGCCTCCAAATATGCTGCCAGGCGGGGTGAGAGTGCCCCTGCTTTGTAATTTCACCCCAATAGCTCTGAGAATCCTCGAGAGGATGAGAATGGGGAGAAGGCAGCAGGCTCCATCCCCCAGGCTCTGATCTCCTGCCTGCTCTCTGTGCTTGCCCCCCAGGCGATGTGTGAGGGCACAGCACCCCCCGAGCCGTTCCTCCAGGCAGGACCTCTCGGGAGGTGACACTCAGGAGGTGACACTCAGGAGGTGACACTCACGTGAGCGTTGAGGGCGTCGTTGGCCTCCCTCTCCGACAGCCCGCTGGTCAGCGACGTGACGATGCCCACGCACCTCTCCAGCCTCTGAAACACACGAGAGCCAACGTCAGGGCCAGGCCCGAAACCCAGCGATGGGAATTCTTGGGAATTCTTCTGTCATTTCGACACGAAGCCAAGGCCCGGGCTGATTTCTAGGAGCTCCCTCCAAGCAGCAGCCCCGGGGCTCTGCCAGGCCCCTCGGTGCCACTCAGCAGCCTGGAAACCTTCTGCTGGGGCTGCTCGACGCCCTGGAGAGTTCTGGCTGAGAACGAGGAGCAGTTGTGGATGTTTCCAGGCATGCAGCCCTGGTCGTGAAGCGGTGGGAGGCCACCCCAACACGTGTCAGTGTGACAGGGACAGTGCAGGTGTGACTTTTGGAGGAGCTCGTGGCAATATCTGCTCCACTCGAGAGATCGGAGTTGGTTTTAGCAGGGCTTTTGCAAAAAAAAAAAACAGGTTCCCAGGTGGTTATTTCTCCATGGGCATCTCTTGATTAAAATGCCAGCCCAGCACGCAGATTTGGGGCCTGATTAGCAGATCTGGGGCCTGATTAGCAGATTGGGGGCCTGATTAACCACTCTGCACATCAAAGGGGCTGCGGAGAAGTCGCTATGAGGCAGGGCTCAGCGGCTGTGCAGCCTGAGAGCAGAGCTGATCGAGGTTTCCACGAGCTGCAGCCCTCACAGGGGGCTGCCAGACAGACGCACCCAACCCGCAGCCCCTGCCACCGATGGTGTGTCCTCAAGATGTCCCCAAGATGTCCCTGAGCTGTCCCCGAGCAGCCCGGTTCCTTCGAGCCCTCGGCACACGCAGCCCCACGCGGCTCCTCCCGTGCTCCTCGTCCCATCCGTTGGGGTTTTACCCCGAGAAACAACCCCGTGGTGCTGCGTCCATCGGCGCTGCCTCACTCAGGAGCACAAACGATGCCCAAAGTCGTTTTTTGGTGCTGGGCTTTTTGCTGGAAGCGTGGCTTTGATGCAGGGCAGGGGCAGGACCAAGAACTCCCTGGAAACCCCCTGGTTCTGCCCACAGCACCCACGGGGGCAGCCCCTGACCCTGCTGGGAGGGCTCCACACAGCCCCAGCCGGGCCCCAAAGCACACATGGGGCCCGTTGAGCACTTTGGGACCGAGCCGTTCCCATCACCCCCCCGTTTTTTGTCCTCAAACCCAAATCCTGCAGGATTTTTCCCCAATCCGTGCTGCTTTGAGGGCTTCGCACCCTCTGCGTCCCACCACACAACCGGCCCCTCCGCACCCCCGGCTGCTGGGGGGGGGGACACAAGGGCCCCGTGGGGCCTTTAGGGTCGGTCCCGGGGCTCCCCCCAAGCACCAGGGGTGAAGCAGAGATGCAAGGGGGGGGGGCGCAGGGCTCCTGGGGGGGCTCCTGGGTAGCCCCCAGCCCCTGCCCAGCTTTACACTGCAGGAAGGGAACCCCGGGGGGGGGCTGAGAACACAGGGCCGGTGTGTGTGTGGGGTGCTGGGTGTGGGGGGGTGCTGGGGGTGCCCCCTGCCCGCCCCTTGCCCCCCCCCCCAAGCCCCCCCCCCCGCCCCCAGCCACCTACCTCCTCCAACTCATCCTTGGCATCCAGAAGAGTGGAAACCAGCAACTTCCCTCCTCCTCCTCCTCCTGCCGCTCCCCCCTTCCCCTTCTGCAGCTCCATGGCTGCCGGGGGGGGGCCCCTAACTGGGGGGGGTCCCTACCGGTTTTTTTTTTGGGGGGGGGGGTCTCGGGGTGGGGGGGGGGCTCACCCTCCAGCAGCAGCCCCCCCTTCAGCCCCCCACGCACAGCCCCGCGGTGCCCCCGCCCTGCCCCTCCTCACCAGGGGGTGGTTTTTTTGTTTTTTTGTTATTTTTTTTTTGAGGGGGGGGCGCTGAGGGCGAAACCCCCCCCGGGAGCCCCCCCCCAAGCTCCTGCACGGGAGGGGGGGGCGGCGACGAACCGGGAGGGGGGGGGGGAACACGGGGTGAGGAGGGGGGGGGGGGGCGCACACACCGGGGGGCTGCTCTTCGACCAGGCCTCGGCCCCCCCCCTGCGGGCTGTGGGGGCACCGGGGGGGCACCGGGAGGCACCGGGGGGGCGCGGGGCGGAGGCTCCCGGTGAGCCCCGAAGGGACGAGGTGGGGAAGGGGCCGGGGGGGGGGTTGCGGCTGCCGCCGGGCAGGGCCCGATCGCGGCCGGGGGGGGTCCGGGAGCGGGGGGAGGGCGGCGGCTCCGCGCCCCCCGCCCAGCGCCGCCGGCCGGAAGTCACCGGGAGAGGGCCGGGAGGGCCCGGCCGGAAGAGGAAGCGGCCGCCGCCGGAAGCGCCCGCCCCTTGGGGCTCGTGTGGGCCAATGGAAATGGAGAGCGGGGTTTGAGTGACAGCGCGGGGAGGAGGGGAGAAGGGGCGGGGCCGCGCGCGGACGGGCGGCCAATGGGGAGCAGGGGGCGGGGCCGGGCCGCGCGGGAGCCACGCCCACTGCCGGGGGGCGCCGCGGGGGGGGGGGGGGCGGGGACGGGACCCCCGGGACCCCCCCGGGACCCCCAAACCCAACCCAGGGCGGGCACGGACGGGACCCCCCGATACCCTCCGGACCCCCCCGGGACCCACAACCCCCCCTGACACCTCCGGGCCCCCCCAGGACCCCCAAACCCCCCCGGGACCCCCCCAGGGCGGGCACAGCCGGGACCCCCGGGACCCCCCCGGGACCTCCCAGCCACCCTCGGGACCCCCCCCCCCATGGACACCCCCTCCAGGCCATCAGCACCCCACATCCCCCCCCCCCAGACCCCCCACCCCACCAAACCTCACTGCCCGGGGTGCCCCCCCCCCAAAAAAAATTCCGAGCCCCCTCCCCAAATTCTTGGGGGGGGGGCACCAAGGGTCAGGGGACACCCAGTGCCCCACTGGGAGGGTGATACGGGGGGGGGACACAACACCCAGTGCCCCCCCCCCCAGAAGGAGGACATGGGGGGGCTCCCAGTGCCCCCCATGGAGGGTGATACGGGGGGGGGGGGCGACACCCAGTGCCCCCCCCAGCAGGGGACAGCCAGGCAGCTGCGCACACACCAGCTTTATTACAAAAATCCGAGCTCCAGCGCTCCCATCCCGCCTCCGGGGGGGGGGGGCAGGGGGGGCACCGACCCCCCCTTGGGGCCACGGGGCCATCCCCGTGTCCCCCCCCCCCCGGCCACCTCCGTGCCCCATCCCGGCCGATGCCCCCCCCGGCGGGCATCGCCGAGTTTTGGGGTTCAGCCTCAGCGTTGGGCCCCACCCGTGTGACCCCAGCCTGGGGTTTTTTGGGGGGGGGGGACACACACGGTGACAGCGGTGCCGAGCCCCGTGGGGGGGCTGTGGGTGCGGTGGGGGGGGGTCAGCCCCGGGTGCTGCTCCCGCGCTCCCCCAGCAGCCAGTACGTCCTCACCTTGCCCTTGCCCTGCGGGAGAGGAGGGGGGGTCAGGGGGGTGTATTTAGGGACCCCCAGATTGGGGGGGGGGCACGGTGGGTGGGATGGGGGGGGGCACCCAGGGGGATTGGGGGCAGGGGGTGCAGGGGGGCACCCATCGCCCCAGGGGGGCTGCAGGGCACGGATGCGGGTGGAGGGGGCACATAGGGGGGACCCCGCTGGGTGTGGGGGGGGTCCCCGTTTTTTGGGGGGGGGGTCCGGGGCTCACCTTCATCTCCACGTCCCCCCGCAGCTCCAGCTCGAAGCAGCCGAACTCCTCCAGCACCGCCTTGGTCACGGCCGAGATGTGGATCTTCAGGGCTGGGTGGGTGGGGGCGGCCCCGTCAGCACCCATGGGTGCCTTGACCCCCCCCAAAAAAAAAAACCTGCCCCCAACCCCCCCCCAAGCCTTCACCTTCCCCGTTGGACTCCATGCGCGAGGCCGTGTTCACGGTGTCCCCGAAGAGGCAGTACCGGGGCATCTTCAGCCCCACCACGCCGGCGCAGACGGGCCCTGCGGGACCCCCAGTGAGCCCCCCCGCGACCCCCAGCCCTGTCCTGGTCCCCCCTCCCCAACACTGGTCCCTGGTGACTCCCCGGGTGCTGGTGTCACCTCCGCCCCTGTCCCTTGGGTCCTTGTAGGGGGTGGGTGCACCAGTGGGTGCCCCGTTGGGTGCCCCCCAGCCCTGATGTGGGGGGGGGGGCAGGGAGCCCTCACCCCTGTGGGTGCCGTGTCCCTGTCCCCACCCCGCAGAGCCCCGTGGTTGCCGTGTCCCTGTCACCATCCCTGCTGAACCGTCTGGGTGCCGTGTCCCCAATCCCACCCTTTTGACCCACATGGGTGCCCCGTCCCCGTCCCCATCCCCATGCCACTGACCCGTGTGGGTGCCACATCCCCATCCCCATCCCTGTCCCCACCAACCCATGTGGGTGCCCTGTCCCCATCCCCACTGACCCACATAGGTGCCACGTCCCCATTCCCATCCCCATGACCCCACACGTGTGCCTTGTCCCTGTCCCCGTCCCCATTCCCAACAACCCACATGGGTGCCATGTCCCTGTCTCCATCCCTGCACTGCTGACCACATGGGTGCCATGTCCCCATCCCCGTCCCCGTCCCCAACAACCCACATGGGTGCCACATCCCCATCCCCACTGACCCACATGGATGCCATGTCCCCACCACTGTCCCCATCCCCACCGCCCCACACGTGTTCCCCATCCCCATCCCCGTGCGGCTGACCCGTGTGGATGCCACATCCCCATCCCTGTCCCCACTGACCCATGTGGGTGCCACGTCCCCATCCCTGTCCCCATGCCACTGACCCACATGGGTGCCATGTCCCCATCCCTGTCCCCACCGCCCCACACGTGTGTCCTGTCCCTGTCTCCATCCCTGCGCTGCTGACCACATGGGTGCAACGTCCCCATCGCCATCCCCACCAACCCATATGGGTGCCATGTCCCCATCCTCACCGACGCACTTGGGTACCCCATCCCCATCCCCATCTCCACCGCCCCACATGGGTGCCATGTCCCCATCCCTGTCCCCGTCCCCAACAACCCACATGGGTGCCACATCCCCATCCCCATCCCCACTGCCCCACATGGGTGCGCTGTCCCCACCCCTGTCCCCACCACCCCACACATGTTCCCTGTCCCCATGTCCCCATCCCTGTCCCCGTCCCTGTGCCGCTGACCCGTGTGGATGCCGATGCGCAGCTTGAGCTGCTGCTGCGGGCGGTGGCGGATCTTGAAGGAGCGGACGGCGTCCAGCAGCGCCAGCGCCATGCGGGCCACCTCGCGGGCGTGCAGCTTCCCGTTGCGCACCGGCAGCCCCGACACCACCATGTAGGCGTCCCCGATGGTCTCCACCTGCGGGGGCAATGGGGGTGCCACCAGCTCCGGGGGGACACCCCGGGATGGGTTGGGGGCGCGGGGGGCGCGCGCCCTCACCTTGTAGACATCAAAATTGTCGATGATGGCATCGAAGCAGGTGTAGAGGTCGTTGAGCAGCGTCACCACCTGCATGGGGGTGCTCTCGGCCGACAGCGCCGTGAAGCCCACGATGTCGCTGAAGTAGATGGTGACGCTGTCGAAGGCCTCCGCCTGCACCGTCTCGCCCCGTTTCAGCTGCTCCGCCACCGAGCTGGGGGCGTTTTGGGGTTGGGGTGAGGGGGGGCGCAGCCCTCGGACCCCTCTCTGGTGTCCCCAGCCCTCAGCCGTGTTGGGGTCCCCGGGGGGAGGCCAGGGCTGAGCAGCTCTGAAGGGCTTGGGGGGTCTCTGGGGACACCCCAAATGGTGAGCCATGGGGAGGGGAATGTGGGGGGGGTCCCCAGTGCTTCTGGTCACCCCCA
This sequence comes from Anas acuta, assembly GCF_963932015.1. NCBI lineage: Eukaryota > Metazoa > Chordata > Aves > Anseriformes > Anatidae > Anas > Anas acuta. The sequence goes on along the minus strand of NC_089006.1, from coordinate 2,763,962 downwards.
GCCCCAAGCCTTGGGGGCACTTTGGGGTCTCCAGGGACCCCCAGTTCTGAGCACCCCAAGTCTTGGGGGAGCTTTGGGGTCTCTAAGGATCCCCAGGTCCTCTAAGCACCCCAAGCCCCAGGGGGGCTCTGGGGGTCCCCAGGTCCCCTGATCACCCCAAACCTTGGTAGGGCTTTGGGGTCTCCAGGGATCCCCAGTTTCTCCGATCACCCCAAGCCACTGGGGGAGGCCCTGGGGGTCCCCAAGTCCTCTGATCACCCCAAACCCCTCCAAGCACCCCCAACCACGCACAGCACCCAAAGCAAACCCCCTGGGAGGAACCCCTGGGGTGGTGCCCCAGGGCGCTCAATGCAGGGGGCAGATTCCAGACGCCCCCCTCTTGTGCCCCCCCTGACCCCCAGGAGCTCACTGGGGCAGGATCTGGTAGAGCAGAGCCTCGGCTTTGCGCTTCTCCTCCAGGTAAGCCTGGGTGCGCTCCTCCACCAGCTCCTCCAGGTTGTTGGCGTACTGCTCCATGCGCGACAGCAGGTTGTCCAGGATGTTGCTGCTGCTCTCCCTGCGGGCAGGGGGTCAGCGCCCACGGGGCTGGGGGGGGGAAAAAACCACCCAGGGACCACCCTGGGGACAGGAGGGGGACACGGCGGGAGGAGGCGCGGGCACCTGTTGAATTTGCGGAGCTGGACCCTGATCTGGTTGAAGTCGGGGCGCTCCAGGACGTCCTCGGCCCAGCAGTGCTGCATCAGCTGCCCCAGCTCCTCCAGCTGGCACCCCACGCTGGCCGAGGGGCGGAAGCTGGGCCGCTCGCCGCTCTTCACCCGCTCGATGATCTCTGCGGGGCGCGCACCCGTCGGCAGGGCCGGCACCCAGCGGTGGCTCCAAGGACCCGGCAGCAGGTCCAAGACCCCATAGCAGCAGGTCCAAGCACTCCATAGCAAGTCCAAGACCCCATAGCAAGTCCAAGACCCCATAGCAGGTCCAAGCACCCCATAGCAGGTCCCAGTATCCATCACAAGTCTAAACACCCATTGCAGCAGGTCCAAGACCCCATAGCAGTGGGTTCAAGCACCCCATAGCAAGTGCAAGACCTTATAGCAGGTCCAAGCATCCATTGCAGTAGGTCCAAGACCCTATAGCAGGTCCAAGCACCCGATCCCAGGTCTCATCACCCTATCTCAGGTCCAAGCACCCCATAACAGGTCCAAACACCCATCACAAGTCCAAGACCCCATAGCAGTTCCAAAGCCCCATAGCAGTAAGTCCAAGACCTCACAGCAGTGGGTTCAAACACCCCATAGCAAGTCCAAGACCCCATAGCAGGTCCAATCACCCCATAACAGGTCTCATCAGCCTATGCCAGGTCCAAGCACCCCGTAACAGGTTCCAGCACCCCATAGCAGATCCAAGACCCCATAACAAATGCCAGCATCCCATATCAGGTCCCATCACCCCATCCCACGTCCTAGCACCCATCACAGCATGTCCAAGACCTCATAGCAGGTCCCTTCACCCCATCCCAGGTCCCAGCACCCATCACATCAGGTCCAATCACCCCTCAGCACCTCCCCGGTGCCGTCGCCCCGTCCTTTTCCCACCTTTGGGGCTCAGGTCCATGCCCTCCACGTAGAAGACTCCGTTGCGCAGGGCGATCTCTTGCAGGATGATGCCGAAGCTGTACACGTCGCCCTTCTGCGTGCCCCGTGCCGGCGGCGCCTCCATCCGCAGCAGCTCGGGCGCCGTCCACAGCTTCTCTGCGGCACCAGGGACGGGGTCGGGCCGGGCAGGGACCCCGGGGACGGGGACGGCGGGGTACGGGGCCGCTGCTCACTGGCGAAGAGCACGTGGGAGTCCTCGCCGTCGGGGGCCGTGCGGAAGCTCTCCAGCCCGTAGTCGGTGATCTTCAGCACGAAGCGGCTGTCCACCACGCAGTTGGAGGACTTGAGGTTCCCGTGGGACACGATGACGCCGTTGTGCAGGAACTGCATGCCCTGGACGGGTGGGTGGGGGGGTGAGTGGGTGAATAAATGGATGGGTGGATGGATGGGTGGACAGATGGGTGGATGGGTGGACAGACGGATGGACGGATGGATGGATGGGTGGTTGGGTGGGTGGGTGGACGGACAGACGGACGGATGGTTGGGTGGATGCATGGACGGATGGATGGGTGGGTGGGTGGGTGGATGAGTGGGTGGATGGATGGGTGGTTGGACGGACAGATGGATGGATGGATGGATGGATGGACGGACAGACAGATGGATGGATGGGTGGATGGATGAGTGGATGGATGGATGGACGGACGGACGGACAGATGGATGGATGGATGAGTGGATAAATGGATGGATGGATGGATGGACGGACGGGTGGATGGACAGGTGGATGGATGGTTGGACGGATGGTTGGACGGACAGATGGATGGATGGTTGGATGGACGGACGGACGGATGGATGGGTGGATGGATAAATGGATGGATGGATGGACGGACGGGTGGATGGACGGGTGGATGGATGGTTGGACGGACAGATGGATGGATGGGTGGATGGATGGGTGGACGGACAGACGGATGGATGGAGAACACTTGGACCCGGTCCCCCTGCCCCACAGAGACCCCCGTGGGAAGCAGCTCGTTACCTTAATGATGTCATTGGTGAGGGAGTAGCGGAACATCCAGTCCAGCGTGATGCTCTCATTCTCCAGGATGTCCTGGTGGGTGCAGGGGGGGTCACCTCGCTGCTCTACCCCACCCCGGGCAGCCCCACGGGGCGATGCAGCCCGAAGGCAGGGTGCTGGCCCCGTGCAGCCCCGAGGCTGGGTGACGGGCTCCTATCGGGGAGGGGGGACCCCGCTGGCACCTGGAGGCTCCCGCGGGGGCAATACTCGGTCAGGATGCAGATGTTCGGGGGGTCGGTGCAGGCGCCGATGAAGCGGGTCAGGTGCTCGTTTTGGACGTCCCGCATCTAGGGGACAGCGGGCTGTGGGGCCGGGCTCTGCCCCGCTCCGGGGACCCTGCCCCGTGCCCTGTCCCCCCCTCCCCAGCTCCACCTACATGCTTCAGCTCGAACAAGACTTTGCGCGTCAGCTCGATCCGCTTGCGGTTGAGGTGCTTCACGGCCACCAAGTTGCCCTGGGGGCGGGCGAGGTGGTGGGTGTCAGGTGGGTGGGGGGCACCCGGTGGGGTGGGGGGCACCCGGTGGGGTGGGGGGCACCCAGCCCCGCTCCCGTGCCCCCATACCTTGTAGTACGCCGTCTTGGCGTAGACCTGGAACTGCCCCTCTGCGGTCATCAGCGAGCCGTAGTTGGAGCCCCTCTGCGGGAAGCACGCTGGGTGAGCTCGTCCCCGTCCCCATCCTTGTCCCCATCCCTGTCCCCACTGCCTGCGGAGGGGTCTGGGGACATTTTGGGTGCTCACCAGCGAGAGCGTGAGCTTGCTCCCGGCGCTGCGCAGGTGCTTCTCCAGGCTGCTCATCTGCACGTCCTCCCAGCGGACGCGCCACAGCTCGGCCGCCAGCTCCTTCTCCAGCTGCAGCTTCCTGCAGCGGGAGGGCAGGATGAGACCCCCGGGGGTCCCCCGACCCCCTGGGCCACCCCCTCCCTCCCCAGCCCGCTCCCCGCACCTGTAGATGAAGAAGGAGATGATGGTGGTGGCCAGGAGGATCAGGCTGACCACGAGGGACAGCACCTCCAGGGTGCTCAGGCTGGCTGCGGGGCGAGAGGAGGGCGGTGAGGGGGTCGTGGGCGCCCCGGCCCCTGCCCCGAGGGGGTCTCCCCCCGCCGCTCACCCTTGTGGCACTGGGGGTCGCTGTTGTCGAAGCCGCAGGGGGGGACGTCGGGGGGAACCTTGTTCCCCGGCCAGTGGATGTCGCGCCCCGGCACCATGTGGATCTTCTTGGTGGTGCCGTTGTAGTTGGCCACGATCTGGGATGGGGACGAGACGCGGGTGGAACGAGACCCCCCGCAGCCCCCTGGGGACCGAGGTGGCCCCGTGCTGGGGCTGGCTCTCACCTGGAAGTCACCGCGCACCGGGTCCATGTCCCACAGGGAGTAGTCGCTCTCCCGGTCCCCGTTCTCGTCGATCTTCAGGAAGCCGGTGACGCCTGGGGACAGAGGGCGAGGGGCTCGGGGACGAGCCAGGGACCCCAGCCAGGGGACGGGGCACGGGGCCAGCGCTGGCGGGGACGGTGGCTCCGTCGTGCCCGGGGCTGTAAATCTCCATCCCGCTGGCTCCGATCCCAAAATACCAGCCTGGGAGCGTGGCGGGCGGGCAGCACCCAGCCTTGCTGGGGCCGGGATGGGGACAGGGACAGGACGGGGACAGGACGGGGACGGGACGCCCACCGTAGAAGGTGCGGTTCCACATCTGGCGGGTGATGGCGGAGGCGTTGGTGATGGAGCCGCCCCGCTCCAGCGTCTCGTTGACGGCCTGGGCGTAGAGCATCACCCCGTCGTGGAAGGCGGCCGCGATGAAATTCATCTGGGGGCACGGAGCTGACTGGGGACAGGGCACAGCCGGGGACCCGCATCCTCTTGTCCCCAGCAGCCCCAGGTCATCCTCTGCCCCTGGTCCCCAACAGCCCCATCGTGCACCCCCTCATCCCCAACAGCCCCAGCTCCATCCCATGTCCCTTTTTTCCCCAACTCCATCCCATGTCCCTTTGTCCCCATCTCCATCCCTGTCTCCACCTATTGCCCCCAACGTCCCCAGCTCCATCCCATGTCCCTGTGTCCCTTCCTCCATCCCCTGTCCCCCTGTCCCCTGTTCCATCCCGCGTCCCCAGCTCCACCCCGTGCCCCCGCAGCCCCACCCCGTGCCCCCCACCTGTCCCCGTGCCCTACCAAGCCGTCCTTCATGGTGTAGTTGAAGTGGGTGAGCGCCTCCTCCTTGAGCCGGGCCAGGAAGGGCCGGTACTCGGGGTTTTCGGGCTCCTTGTAGGTGATGATGGTGACAGCCTGGGGTGGGGGCGAGCGGTTGGCAGCAGGGACAGGGACCCTTCCCGCTCCCCTCCGTTATGGGGTCCCCCAAATCTCAGTGGCCAGGGCAGGCTGGCTTCGTGCTGCGCCTATTAATAGCTCCGGGCAGCGCTGGAGCCGGGACCTGGGGAAATTAATCTCGCTTCCTTCCTCCTCCGGGGCTGCCAGCAGGGAGCAGGCGGGCAGGCGAGGCTGGGGCAGCGCCGGCACTCACACTGGGGGGGCGAAGAGGACGCACGCGGGGGTCCCTGCCCGCGCGCAGCACCCCGGGGTGCTCACCTCGAAGGCTTGCCGGGCGCTGGCGTCGTCGCGGTCCCCCCGCTTCCAGGGCCGCTGGGGCTCGGGGAAGTGGTTTCCCTGCAGGCTGGCCCCGAAGATGTCGATGTAGAAGAAGGCGTAGTCGCCGCGGGTGAGCCCCTCGCGCCAGGCTTGCAGCATCAGCTCCCGCAGCGTGTCGGGGGCGCAGCACACGTAGACGACTGCGCGGGGGCGAAACCGCTCATGGCACCGGACCCCCCACCCAGGGTGGAGAACCCCAAACGGGGGCAGCGACCTCAGCCCAGCACCCCGAGTCCCTCCGTGCCTGGGTCTGGATTTGTATCAGCCGGACTGGCGGTGATAATTAGGGTGATTTAATTACAGCCCCGTCCCGTTATCAGACCCGAGGGTCCCCCATCCCGCAGCAGGGGATGTGCCTTGGGCTGCGCCACCCGGCACGGAGCGCAGCAGGGACCGGGGGCTGCTGCGCCCTCGGGGGGCACCGAGCGGGGATGCTGGGGGGAGCGGGGGTCCCGCGCCCGCTGCCCGCCCGTGTGCCCCCGCCGAGCCCTGCCCGAGGTTTCCTGTTTTCCTGACTCTGTTTCCTCCTCCGCACGGCCCAGATTCGACGGCCGAGATTTATTCGCCGGGACCCCGGTGGGTGCCGCTGCCCCGCGCCCCCTCCCCACTCCCCCCAGCAGCACCCTGGGGTGCTGCCCGGCGTCTCCGGGCTGTCACCGCCGGGTCCCCAAACAGCACCCAGTGGGGACAGCGGGGTCGGGCAGACGTCGCCCGCCGCTGCCAGCCCCTGGAGCCGCCGTTCCCGTGGGGGGGGGCGCCCAGACGGCTCCGTCCCGGCGGGACCGGGGGGCCGGTGCCCCGGCCGTGCCAGCCCCGGGCAGGCGGCGCCCCCGGAAAGCAGCCGCCAGCGGGGGGGGCCCTGCCCGGGCCGCGCTCCAGGGCTGGCCGGTGCCCAGCGCCCCGCCGGGCTGGGGGGGGGCAGCGCACGGGGCTGGGGCGCTGCGGGAGTGTGGCGTGCCCCCCCCCCCAACCCCGTGCCCACGCGTGTCCGGCCGTGCCGAGCCGTGCGTGGGGCTGTGCACACGCGTGGGGAGCCCCGCACGCCCGCGCCCCCCCGCAAAACCCCGCACCCCGTGCTCCCCGCGGGGGGGGCTCCGCGCATAGCCGGGCAAAGCCGTGGTCAGCAGGGGAGGGCTGGGAGCGCCCCTGTGGGAGCCGCGGACACCCGTGGGGAGGTGGGGGTGCCTGGGGGGAGCTGGGGGTGCCCGGGGGGAGCCGTGGAAAACTGTGGGGAGCTGGGGACACACGGGAAAAGCTGGGGACACCCGCGGGGAGCCGCGGACCCTGGGGAGCTGTGCACGTCCAGGGGAGCCGCGGACACCCGTGGGGAGCCGCGCGCGTCCTTGGGGAGCCGCGGACACCTGTGGGGAGCCGCGAACGCCCTTGAGGAGTCGCGGACACCCGAGGGAAGCCGCGCCCGGCAGTGCCGAGCCGCGCACGCCCTTGGGGAGCCGCGCACGACCCTGGGGAGCCGCGGACACTCGTGGAGGGCCGCGGACACCCGCGGGGAGCCATGCCCGGCCGCGGTGAGCCGCGCACGACCCTGGGGAGCCGGGAACACCTGTAGAGAGCCACGAACGCCCTTAGGGAGCCGTGCCTGGCCGTGGGGAGCCGTGGCCACCCGAGGGGAGCCGCGCACGACCCCGGGGAGCCCCGGACACCCGTGGGGAGTCCTGGCCACCCGAGGGGAGCCGCGCCCGGCCGTGCCCCCGCCACCCCCGCACTCACTGCGTCCCTTCTGCTTGATCTCCTGGATGATGAAGGAGTAGTTGCCCTTGTCTCGGAACACCACGTCCATGACGGTGAGGTTGCGCAGGGTGGGCAGCTGGACGTAAAGCCCCTCGGCGGCGAAGAAGTAGGGCCGGTCGTCCAGCTTCTCATCCCAGTAAACCAGCAGGGCGCGGCGGGTCCAGTTGAAGCGGCGGTGGAGCTGCACCCCCAGCTCGCCCAGCTTGCGGTGGCTCGGCCCGGCTCGGGTGGTGAGCCCGAATTCCTCCCGCTTGTCGTCGAAGCCGTGCGCCTCGGCCCCCGCCGTCACCAGCGGCAGCCGCCAGTGGCTGGTGAACCTCGCCACGGGCGCCGCCGTGTACACGCAGCCGGGCCCCACGAAGGCTGCGGGGTGGTGGGCGAGCCGCAGATCGACGGCGGCCAGGGGGGCGGCCATCTCGGAGCACACCCCGTGCCGGTCCTCGCTGCTCCCGAACACCCAGCGCAGCGTGTGGCCGGCCAGGAGGTCGGCTCTCCCGTTGACGGCGGCGGCGGCCAAGCGCACGGCCGGTCCCACGCGTGGCCATGCCCACGGGTAGCTCACGTTGCGCTCCGGTAACACCACCGCCAGCGTCAACGCGGCCGCCCGGCCGCCCGGCCCCGCGCCGCACAGCGCGGCCAGCACCGCCAGCATCGCTCGGCCGCCCGCCGCCAGCGGCTCCCCGCGGCGGGGCTGAGCCCTTCCTGGCCCCCCCCCCCCCGCACCCCTCCCCGGGCCGGTGACAAAGGGCTGCTCCCAGCCGCCGCCGCCGCCGGTAACCCCTTCCTGCCCGGCCCCGCCGCACCGAGGGGGCTCCTCGCCGTCCCGACCCCCCCCCCACCCCGATCCCACGCGGATCCACGCAGCGCTCTTTACCCGCGCCGCGGACACGCGTGGGACACCCAACGGCTGCCCCCGACGGCTCCAGCGCTGGGCAGGGCGGTGCGGAACGCCCCGAACCCCCCCCCCCCCCCGGACTCCGTGGGACCCCCCCTCTCCTCCGGGTGCCTGCCCCCCCCTCCCCGTCTCCCACGTCGCGCCGGGCTCGGGGCTCAGCGCCGCCCGCCCGCACCCACGCGTGGGGGTCCGAGGGATCCGGGGGGGGCCCCGGGAGCCTCCGGTATCTCCCCCCCCGAGGGCTCCGGGGGGGTTTTGGGGTCGCCGCGACCCCCACGGGGGGAAAAAAATCACAGCCCTGCGCCGGGCACCACTGCCGTGGAGGTGGAAAGGGTGGCACCGAGAGCCCCGCCGCGGGACGGGGGCGGCTCCGTGGGTTCGGCCCCGTGGGCTCGGCCCCCCCCCCGGACACGCGTGGCCCCCAGCACACGGGAGGCTCCCGGGGCGCTCCCTGCACCCAGCCGGGGTGCGCCGGTCAAGGCTGCAGCAGCTGAGCGTGGCCGGGGAGAGGCACTAGGGAGCGCCGGAGGCTGTAATCAAATCACTTAATTAAAGCGGTAATTAAAAAAAAACACGCAGGGCAGGGGAGGAAAAATGTCACTAGCAGAGGATGGTTTCGATCCATCGACCTCTGGGTTATGGGCCCAGCACGCTTCCGCTGCGCCACTCTGCTGCCGCTGCACGCGGCCCTCCCGCGGCCCTTATAGCTTCACCTCACGCTGTGCGCATGCGCGCAGCCCCCTCCGCCCGCTTCATTCCTGAGCATTGCGCCCCCTCCAGCGGCCGATGCGGAGCCGGCGCATGCGCAGCGCGGCTCCCCTCACACTCCCGCCCCATTTCCCGGGATCGCTTTGCGATTGGTCGATTCCGCTTAGATCGACGTTCCCCTGAACCAACGGGGTGCGGCGGAGCTCCGGCGGCGGGGGCGGCAGCCAACGGGCGGGCGGCTTGCTGCGGGGTGGCGGCGGGCGCTGCGTGTGGTGCGCGGAGGAGCCATGAGGTGAGCGGGGCCCGACCGGGGGGCTCCGGGGCTGGGGGGGGCTCGGGGGGGGCGGGACGGGGGCTGGGGGGGGCTTGGGGCGGGGCTGGGGGGGGGTTGGGGCCGGGCTGGGCAGGCCGGGGGGGCTCGGGGGGGGTGGGGCGGGGGGCTTTGAGGCCTGGGGGGGGCTTTGAGGCCTGGGGGGGGGCTTTGAGGCCTGGGGGGGGCTTTGAGGCCTGGGGGGGGGCTTTGAGGCCTGGGGGGGGCTTTGGGGCCCCAGGGCTGGGTCGGGGGGGGCCCAGGGGGCTTTGGGACTCGGGGGCTGGGCTGGGGGAGCTCTTGGGGTCGGGGGGGACCGTCCCGGGGGGCTTTGAGGCCTGCGGGAGCTTGAGGGGGCCGGGCCTGAGGGGCTTGGGGGCTGGGCTGGGTATTTGGGGGCTTTGGGGGCTGGGTTGGGTCTTTGAGGGGCTTGGGGGCCGGGCTGAGAGGGGTCTTTGGGGTCTGGGTGACCAAGCCAGGGGGTTTGGGGGCTGGGCTCGGGCAGTTTTAGGGCCTGGGGGGCTTTGGGGATCAAGGGACTGTGCCCAGGGGCTTTGGGGCCGCTCCCTGACCCCACTTTTCTCCTTTTTCTCCCGCAGGGGCGACCGAGGCCGAGGCCGTGGCGGACGCTTTGGTTCCAGGGGAGGCCCTGGCAGTGGGCGAGTCTGGCTTCTGCTCTAGCCAGGGGGTTCCAGCAGCGCAGGCCTAGGGGGTGGGGGCTGCAGCCGCCCCGTGTGGCGTGCTGCTGGGGCGCAGGGCAGGGCTGGGGGCTGGCAGTGTAGCGCAGGGTAGCAGCGAGGCGCAGCGGGGGGGGTGGGGGCGCGTTGAGATTCCCTGTGTCCACGTAGGGCCTTTCCTGCTCGGGGCTGAACCTCTCTGGGGTGGGTGGGAGACGCGCGCTGCTGCGGAGAATAAAGTGCTTTTTTCTCTCCCCCCTTTAGGTTCCGGCCCTTTGTGCCGCACATCCCCTTTGATTTCTATGTCGTGAGTAAACCGAGCCCTCCGGAGCTGTTTGCAGGCAACAGCCGCGGGGCTTTTCCTTGTTTAAAGATGCCGGTTAAAAACGTTGCGTGCGCTGACTTCGTGTGATGGTTTGACTTCTTTTAGCTTACCCGGAGTAGAGGAGTTCACTGCAAATGCCGTTGGCTCAGTAACTAAGCTGAAATACTTTCTGTGTTGGTTTGGATTGTGTGGAGTACTTGTGTCACACGGGATGACTGGGATGCAGTTGAGTAATCGCAATCACAAAAACACCTTGATTGAGATTTTTCCCTGCTGCTTGAGGCTCCCCACCTTCCCAAGCCCCAGCTTCTGCCAAATCCCTGTAGCACCAGCATCGTGCGTTACTCTGACAGCTGTCACTCACCTGGCAGATGTCCTCCGGGCTGCCCTGCGCTGCTGGTCCTCGCAGGGAGCCGCAGGAACGCGCCTCTCCCGCCTTCTGCAGGAGGAAATCCATTCCTTCTGCCCAGCATCTGTCCTCGCGGACACGTGACTCAGGGAAAACAAATTCACTCCTTCTTGGTTACCAGGCCCTGGGGCTGTGAATGCTGTCACAGCAACCGAAACGCTCTGGCTGTCTGCAAACAAAGCAGATTCTGATTCCTTATTCTTAAGAGGCTGCCACGGAGCTAATAAAAGCCCTTGGTGATGGAGCTGTTCTTAAAATAGTTCCACTCTGTCTTGTGCTGCTTCATTCTTTGGCTGAGAAGCGCTGCACAGTGCGGGACCTGCCCAGGTGGGGCGTTCTGGTGGCTCCTGTGCAGGTCCTGAGGATCTGCAGAGCAGGGCCAGGGGGCGTGGGCAGGGCGGGCAGCTCCGGTCACCTTTCTGACAGCAGAACAGCCCAACTAAAAGCTGAGCTGCGAGGTGAGATTGGCACTCACAAAGGAAACAAATCCCGGAGAGTAGAAATAAAAAGTTGGTGTCTGTGCCGGTGAGCAGGTTGAGCTGCAGGCTGGTTGTGATGTCTGTGGTCTGACGTCTGCTCCCGTTTCAGTGCGAGATGGCTTTCCCGCGGGTTAAGCCCGCCGCCGATGAGAGCGCCTTCAGCGAGGCCTTGCTGAAGAGAAACCAGGACCTGGCACCGACAGCGGCTGAACAGGTGCTGAAAATCACCTCGTGTGCTAGCTGGGATGCAGAGAGAGACTCATTCAGAGAATGTAGCTGGTAGAGGTCGTGGCTAGCCTAAAAAGTAATCGTTTCTTTGAAGCGCTGCAGTAGAAGTGTCCAAGAGATTTTTTGGACAATGATTTCCAAATAAGCGTTTAATTGTTATTTTGCATTTGTGCTACGCTCCACGAGACCATCCCGGGAACTGCTCGATTCCAGCACCCGTCTTCCATTCCTTTCCAGGCTTCCATCCTTTCCCTGGTGACCAAAATCAACAACGTGATTGACAACCTCATCGTAGCGCCGGGAACTTTCGAGGTGGTGAGTCCAAGGGGTTCCCTTGGGAGGTGTTTTAGGGGGATGCTGGCGTCCCAGCTGCCAAACCTCACCCCAGGTGGATCACCCTGGATTTTTCAGTCACTCAAAGGTCTGTGCTTTTCCCCAAAATGCAGCGCGTGCGTTGGTTTTGCTAATTCTGCCTTTATTTCAACAGCAAATCGAGGAGGTTCGCCAGGTCGGCTCCTACAAGAAGGGGACCATGACGACGGGGCACAACGTGGCCGACCTGGTGGTGATCCTGAAAATCCTACCCACGCGTGAGTATCCCTCCTGGGGCTGCGGGGGGAGGGCAGGGCCCGGCCCTGCTCTAAAAACCTCTCCTGCTCCCCAGTGGAAGCCGTGGCGGCCTTGGGAAACAAAGTGGTGGAGAGCCTGAGGGCGCAGGACCCCAGCGAAGGTAGGGGCAACGCGGGGCTCTGACCCTGCCCGTGCTGGGGCTGATGCATTGCTGGGGGTCCCTAAATCCTTGCAGCCCCTCTGAGGGAGTTGAATTTCCCCCCCCCAAGTCCTGACCATGCTGACCAACGAGACCGGCTTCGAGATCAGCTCGGCCGACGCCACGGTGAAGATCCTCATCACCACGGTGCCGCCCAACCTGCGCAAGCTGGACCCCGAGCTGCACCGTAAGGGCTCTGCTGGCTCTGCCCTCGCGTGCCAGCCCTCCCTGGGGGCTCCCCTAGCACCTGCTCACCTTTTGGGTAAAAAAACAGGTGTTTTTGTTGCTTCTTTCAGTGGACATCAAGGTGCTGCAGAGCGCCCTGGCTGCCATCAGACACGCTCGCTGGTTTGAGGAGAACGCTTCGCAGTCCACGTGAGTTTGGCCTCGAGTCAGCCGGGTTGGAATTCTTTTCCCAGGGAACGGGGAGCAGGGAAAGCTCCTGCTCCCGCAGCAGGAACGTGCGTGATGCGTTATGAGCTCTGCTCTTTTTGTCTTGTCCAGGGTGAAGGTGTTAATCCGGCTGCTGAAAGACCTGAGGATTCGCTTCCCTGGCTTCGAGCCCCTCACTCCCTGGATCCTGGACTTACTGGTGAGTGCACAAAGGCAGAAGCCGGAGCTGTGCTGCAGCTCTGTCCCTTCCCACACCTGCAGAGCTCAGACTCCGAGCAGCTCCCAGCAGCTCCAGCAGGATTTGGGCTGCCCACCCTTCCCGTGCAGGGAGCCCGGCTCATCCTAACGCTTCCCCTCCCTCCCCAGGGGCACTACGCCGTGATGAACAACCCCACCAGGCAGCCCCTGGCCCTCAACATCGCCTACAGGTCAGTCTGCACTCCGCCTGCACGACCCCCTGTCCCCCCCAAATCAAATCCTGCTGCCTAAAAACATCGAGGGCTTTGTCCTGCAGGCGCTGCCTCCAGATCCTGGCGGCGGGGCTCTTCCTGCCGGGCTCGGTGGGGATCACGGATCCCTGTGAGAGCGGCAATTTCCGCGTGCACACCGTCATGACCCTGGAGCAGCAGGTGAGGCGCCTGGCGTGATGTGGGGACAGGGGTGGGGGCTGCAATCAGCCCTGCGCTGACCCCAGCCCTGCACAGGACATGGTGTGCTACACGGCGCAGACGCTCGTCCGCATTCTCTCTCATGGAGGCTACAGGAAGATCCTGGGCCAGGAGGGCGACGCCAGCTGTGAGTAGGCTTGAAAAGGTTTTTTGGGGACACAGGCCTGGTTCTGCGTGCTGAAAAAGTGCTTAATAATGCCCAGGAGGCAAAGCTGCAGCTGGGGGGGGGCTGCTGGGCTGCAGGCTGATGCTGGGGGGCTCCCTGACAGCCCTGGGGGGCCGTGAGCTGCCTGCTCAGTGCTGCTCATCGCAGATTTGGCTTCCGAAATGTCCACCTGGGATGGAGTGATAGTGACGCCTTCCGAGAAGGCCTACGAGAAGCCTCCGGAGAAGAAGGAAGGAGAAGAGGAAGAGGAGAACCAGGAGGAACCCGCGGCAGGCGAGGAAGAGGAGAGCATGGAGACTCAGGAGTGACTGAAGGACCCGGAGCATCCTGAGTGAGCGCAGCAAGCTGCTGTGCCCCCCTTTGTGTTTGTGTTTTATAGGTTCGCATTAAAACCTCCCCGTTTTGAGTGTGTCCCGTGTCCCTGGAGCAACACGCGCTACAGCAGGGGTTCACCAAAGGGGCTGGGGGGGCCCTGACCGTGCCAGGTGCTGCCTGGGGGGGCCGAGCCCCACATGGGGCCGTGACCGAGCAGCATTACAGACCCACACTGCCCCACCGAGCACCAACCGCCCTTTATTTCCCTGCCTCCACCCCTGGAAGCGCAGCAGCCGCAGCCCCCAGCTCGCTGAGCACCCCCTGCAGCCCCACCGGGGGGGCTCCTCGTGTCCCCCCCCGTGCTGCAGCCACGGATTCCTGCACCCGCTCGTGGCGGGGCCGTGCCCGGTGCTGTCGGTGCTGCTCCCGCTCTGTCCCAGCGCCCCGGGGGGGGGCGCAGCCACCTCAGATCCGGCCCGGTGCTGCGGGGGGAGCCTCACTTGCCGGGCAGGCCCTGGGGGTAGCCACCGGCGGCCTCCAGCAGGGCTTTCCTGCGCACCGTCTCCTTGGCCACGCTGTGGTTCAGCCTCCGCAGCCGCTCCTGCTCGAAGGAGGGGGGGTAGCAGAAGCCGTCAGCACCGGGGAGGGGGTTGGGACCCCCCCCCAAAAAAAAACACCGCAGCTCCCTCCCCGCGCCCACCTGTGCGTTCTGCAGGATGTTGTTGACCAGCACCACCCTGCGCCGCGCGTTCAGCAGCTTCTTGACGTAGGGGTCGAGGTCGAGCGCCACTTTCTGGTCCTCGTTGATGCGGCACAGCTCTGCGGGAACCCGCGCGGGGCTCAGGGCCGGGGAAATCCCCCCCCGGACCCTCCCCTCCCCTCCCGGTCCCAACGGGGCCCCCCCGGTGCCTCCTCACCCGTGGCCAGGCTGTCGATGTGCTCCCGCAGCTCCACCTGGCTCTCCCTGGGGAGGACACGGAGCTGGGGGCAAGGACCGGGAACCCGGCCCGGACCCCCCCCCGCCTCCCGTTACCCTCCCGTTACCCCTCCCGTTCCGCTCCCCCCATTACCGATGCCCTGCGGTCCCCCAGGCACCACCCCAAAAGCCCCCAGCTCTGTCCCCAGCCCCGGTTCTCCCCCGGTGCGGCCCCGCCCTCGGCCCCCACCACCCCCGAAGCCCCTCACGACCCAAAACTGCCCCGGTCCCCGTCCTCGGCTCCGGTCCCGGTGCCGTGAGCCCATTCCCGGTCCCGTTCTCGACCCTCAGCCCTGGTCCCGGCCCCGTTCCCGGCTCCCTTCGCCCATCCCGGCCCCACGGTCCCAGTCCCGGTCCTGTTCTCAGCCTCCCCCCCCCGCCCGGTCCCGTTCCCGGCCCTCAGCCCTGGTTCGGGTCCCGTTACCGGTCCCGTTCTTGGGGCCCCGGCCCCGTTCCCGGCTCCCTCTGCCCGTCCCGGTCCCATTCCCGCTCCCGTTCCCGCCTCTCGGCCCTGTTCCCGGTCCCGGTCCCGGTCCCAGCCCCCCCTCCCGTCCAGGCCCCACAGCCCCGTTCCCGTTCCTGGTGCCCCGTTCCCGCTCCCGGACCTGACGGCGTGCACGTGCCCGTCGAGCTGCCTCACTGCGGGCCGCAGGAACTGCAGCAGCCCCTCCGCGAACAGCTCCCGCGCCGCGGGACCGCCGCCCCCCGCCGCCGCCATCTTGGCGCCGCCGCCGCGCGGACCCACGGGAAATGGCGGCGGGGCCGCCGCGCGCGCAAGGGGCGCCGGGAAATGGAGTCCGCGCCGCGCTCCCACGGCCACTTCCGGCCCGCGCCGCGGGGGCCGCTGGGAAATGTAGTTCGGGGGGCGCCGCCCTGCGGCCACAGCCCAGGGAGGAGCAGCGCGTTTTGGGGTCGTTTCGTCTTTTTTTTTCCTCCTGTTTTTTTCTTTCTTTTTTCCTTTTTTTTTTTTCTTTCTTTTTTTTTTCCCCTTCGTTTTTTTCCTTTTTCCTTTCTTTTTTTTTCTTTCCTTTTTTCCCCTTTTTTTTTTTTTTTACATTTTTTTCCCCTTCTTTCTTTTTTTATCTTCTTTTTTTTCTCCTTTTTTTTCCTTTCTTTTTTCCCCCTTCATTTTTTTCCTTTTTTCTTTTGTTTTCTTTCCTTTTTTCCCCTTTTTCATTTTTTTCTTTCCTTTTTTCCCCTCTTTTACCCTTTTTTTTCCCCCTTCTTTTTTGCATCTTCCTTTTTTTTCCTCTTTTTTCCTTTTAACTTTTTTTTTTTTTTTGGGGGGAGGTCTCTTCCTTACAAAAAAATTAAATAAAGCGCGGGGTGTGGGTGGGGGACGGGAGGGGCGGCGTTGCGTGCTAGCGCAGGGGGCCCGGCTCGGCGGCGGGCATGGTGTGCAGGACCTCGTCCAGCAGCTGCAGCGCGCGGTGCAGGTGCACCTCGATCCAGCACGGCGTGTGCTTGATGCTCTGCCGGGGGTAGTCGGGCCCCCAGCCCTTGACGAAGCTGAGCCGCAGGATGCAGAGCCGCCTCAGATCGTCCACGCCGATCCCCGCCGCCGCCGACAGCCCTGCCCGGGAGGGAGACATCCATGGGATGTGGGATCCGAGGGCTGGGGGGCATTCGCCGTGCCCCCCCCCACCCCAAATGCCATCCCGCACCCCCCCCCGGGTTCACTCACCCACGGCGGGCGCGATGCCCCCGACCGAGCCGGGCCCCGGGATGGTGCCGGCCACGGCGGCCGCTTGAGCGGCGGCGGCGGCCTGGGCCGTGGCTGCCTGCTGCTGCATCTGCCGGTGGCACTGGCGCAGGTCAAACACCTGGGGGGGGGGGGGATGAGGATGATGGGGGGGACCCCTCAACGTGGGTATGGGGTCCCTCCCTCCCCGCAGCCCCTCCGTCCCCTCCTGGCACCAGGGACCCTGTGCTGGGGGTGCCATTTCACGTGGCTGTGGGGTCCGCCCATCCCCTGTTTTTTTTTTGTTCCCCCCCCCCCAGCACGGGGGTCCCCCTTTTTTTGGCACCCACCTCAACGTGGCCTTGGGGTCCTGCCCTCATTGGGGTCCTCCCATTGCCCCTTGGCGCTGGGGACCCTTCCCTTGGGACCCCCCTTAACACGGGCAAGGGGTCCCCCAGTCCCCAGGGCCCCTCTTTTCCCCCCCAGAATAAGGGACCCTTTCCTTGGGATCCCCTTTAACATGGGCACGGGGGGGGGTCCCCCCACCCCAAAAACCCCTCTCCCCCGTCCCCCCACCTTGATGTAGGCGCCGGGGTAAATCTTGTGCACGGCGTCCCCGGGGGCCCTGCCGGCCTCCCGGTCCAGGTAGTAGCTCTGCACGAAGACGGCGTGGTCGCTCAGGCACCGCATCCACACGTCCCCCTCGCCGCGGCACTCCAGCTGCACGCCCTTCCCGATGTGCAGCCTGCCCCGGACAGGCCGTCAGCCCCCCATGTCCCCCCCCTCCTGCCCCCGCACCCCTCCACCCCCTGCATTTCCCCCCCACCTGCCCCCTACCCCCCCCATTGGCCCCCCATCTGCCCCCCTTCTGCCCCCCATGTCCCCCATTTTGCCCCCTGTGTCCCCCATTTTGCCCCCTGTATCTCCCTCCTGCCCCACGCACCCCCCATCCACCCCATGCACCCCCCTATACCCCCCCAGTCCCAAACTGCCCCCTTAATCCCATTTCTGCCCCACACATCATGCTTTGGCCACGTACACCCCCTGCTGGACCTGCACCTCCTCCATTTACCCCCCCCCTTCTGCCCCCATATGACCCCTAATTAATACTATCATACATTTACCCCCCCCTTTTGCCCCCGTATTACCCCTAATTAATATTACATCCTTCATTTACCCCCCCTTCTGCCCCCATATGACCCCTAATTAATACTATCATACATTTACCCCCCCCATCTGCCCCCATATTACCCCTAATTAACATTACCTCCTCCATTCACCCCCCATTTTCTGCCCCCATACTACCCCTAATTAATACTCTCATACATTTACCCCCCCTTCTGCCCCCATATTACCCCTAATCAATATTACTTCCTTCATTAACCCCCCTTTTGCCCCCATATTACCCCTAATTAATATTCCCTCCTCCATTTACCCCCCTATCTGCCCCCATACTACCCCCAATTAACATTACCTCCTCCATTCACCCCCCCATCTCCCCCATACCCCCCCTAAATCCCCCATCGTACCCACACCTCCCCCAATTCCCCCCCCATCCCCCCCCCAAACTCCCCACACCCCCCACACGCCCCCCATTCCCCCCCACCCCATCCACCCCCCCACCCCCCTCACCCCCCGATTCCCCCCATCCCACCCCTTCCCCCCTGCCTCCCCCCCTACCCCCGTTGCCCCCCCCTCGCCCCCCGCCCCACCGGGCCCTCTCGCTGGCGTCGGTGCGGTGCACGTTGGAGAGCTGCCCCAGGCAGAAGCGGTCGCCCCCCGAGGGGTCCACGTAGCCGTCCACGATGACCACGGGGCAGTTGGACGGCACCTTAAAGATCTCCCCCACCTGCACGTCCATCTCGAAATAGGCGATGGAGCACCAGAACTCTGGCCCTGGGGGGGGGGGGGACACGTGGTTTTTTTTTTTGGGGGGGGGTCAGGGCACCCGAAATGAGCGCTGGGGTGCTGGGCGCCCGCCGGGTGCTTACCGGGGTGCGTGGACACCGGCTGCTGGTAGGGTGCGGAGCTATGGGGTGGGGGCCCTGGGGTGGGGGGGGCACAAAATGGGGTGAGTGCTGTGATGCTGTGCCCCCCCCCAACCCCATTAATTAACCCCCCCCAAGACCTACAATAGTGATTGGGGTGGTGCAGGGGGGGCTGCGGGTGGCTCCGGCTGCTGGGCTGGGGAGGGGGCTGCAGCCCCCCCAGGCTGGGGGCGTAGATGGCCGTGCTGCCGCTGCTCCAGCTCGCTGGAGAACCTGGGGGTGGGAGAGAGGGTGGCAAAGGGGGGGGGTCAGAGTGCAGGACCCCCCCATAAAGCTGGGGGACAGGGCAGCCCCGGTACTCACCGTGGTAGGGCGGCTTGGGGGGCGCGGGGTATCCGTTCTGCGGGGGGGGCTGCGCTGGCGTGGCGGGGGGCGGCGTGGGGCAGGCGATCCGCAGCAGCCCCTCGTTGGGGGGCAGGGGGAGCAGGGGGCCGCCGGGGGCCACTGTGGGTTGCGGATGGGGTTGGGGGGGGGCTCAGCGTGGTGCCCCCAAACCCTTCCCCAAGAATGGGGCTGATTTTGAAGGGGGGGGGGGTAAATTGGGTCTTACCTGGGGGCGACATGGGCAGCGCGGGGTAGAGGCTCCCGGGGGCTCGGGGGGATTCGGGGAGCGGCGGGGGGGGCAGCGGCGGGCGGTAGGGCTCGGCGGGGGGGCGCGGCGCCCGCTTGGCCCCGTGCGGCACCTCCATCTGCACACAGGCATGGACAAACTCCTCCTTCACCAGGCGGGCGGGGGGCGCTGGGCGGGGGGGACACCGGAGACCATTGGGGGGCTGGGGGGGGGGCGGCGGAGGGGACCCACGCGGAGGGGGCTGCCGGGTCCGGGTCGCAATGGGGCCGGGGTCTCACCTGCGCTGGGGATGCTCAGACCTGGTGGGGAGAGACCAGGAGGGGGGTGTGGGGGGGCGTTATGGGGGGGGGGGTGGGGGAAATGTGTGGGGGGGTTGTGGGGGTGTCGGGGCTCACCGATGGCCGGGGCCACCACGCGCTCGTAGTGGTAGGGGTTGACGCAGACGCTGTCGTACTTGAGGTCGAAGGCGAAGCGGCAGAACTTGGCGTGCTTCAGCTCGTTCTTGTGCAGGTCCGGCCAGCGCCACAGCCGGGCGTAGATGACGTGGGGGAACCCCTTCCTGCCCGCCACCTTTTTTTGGGGGGGGGGGGACACGCGGTGAGGAGGGGGACACGGTGAGGAAGGGGACAGGGTGGGTGCCCAAGGGGATGCTGCACCCCACTACGCGCAGCCAGCCCCACCGATGGCACCCCCAACATGGGGATGTGGGGGGGACACACACAGGGTTGGACCCCCCCCCAAGCATCCATCCATCACCCCCCCCCCCGACCCCAAATAAATCCCCGCAGCTCGGCGCTGGCGCCAGGCTGGGACCCCGCAGCGGCTGGGGGCTCCCCCTGCGCCTCCCCGGAGCCGCGCTCGCTCCAGACATAACAACCCCCCCGCGCCCCCCCCCTGCTGCAGGCTGCCAGACAGTGACTCATCCCCGCAAGGGGGGCAGCGCCGCCGGGGGACGGGGATGCCGGAGAAAAGGGGTTGGGGGGGGGACGACGGGACAGCGGGTGGGGGGCAAAGCAGCCCCCTGTGATGCTCTGCCCTGCTGGGGGGGGGCTGCTCTGCCTGCCCCCTGTCCCCCCCCCACAGCCACATGTGGTTCAGCACACAGATGCTGAAATCAGTGCGGCACCAGGCAGGGAGCTGTGGGGTGGGGATTGTGGGGACCCCCCCCTGCGCACCCCTCTGCTTGGGGGGGTCCTCTGGTGGGTCTCCCCCTGCCCCCATGCCTGCCCCCCCCCCCCACCTTGTCCCCACCTTCCAGCTTGGGGGGGAGTGCTGGGGTCTCAGGGGACTGGCACCCAGGTTGCCAAAGCTTGGGGTGGGTTGTGGGGTCTTGGGGGGCTCAGGGGTACCCCAAAGCCCAGGACCCCCTAGCTTGGGGATCAGCACAGGGACAGCAAGGACCAAAAGCTGGGGATTGCTGTGGGGTCTGCAGGGCACCGGGATACCCCAGTCCCTCCAGACTGGGGACACCTCGCGTGCTGGGGGCTCACGGGGCACCGGGACCCCACGTCCCCAAAGCCTGGGGAGCGCTGTGGGGTTTGGGGGGGGCGTTATGGAGCATCAGCTCCCCCCAGCTTGAGGACAGCTTGCACGGGGGAGCATTCATGGGGCACCAGGACCCCCAGCTCGGGGATCTTTGGAGGGTCTTGGGATCACCCAGACCCTTTGGGGAGGCAGTGGGGTGCCCGGGGTGGGGGTTACCTGGAGCCGCCCGTCCAAGGTGCGCTGGATGGTGACGCACTTGCTGGGGTGGGCGCCGTTGGTGGTGATGGCGGCGATGAGCGAGTCGAGCTCGTCCTTCTTCTCCTTCAGCTTCTTCACCAGGCTCTCGATGGCCCGCTTGGCGAAGGTCTCGTTCTCCCCGCCCTGCCGGTGGCACATCAGGCTGTGCACGATGCTCAGGCAGGCGTCGCTGCTGGTGGGCGCGCCGAGGGACATGGCGCCGCTCCCCTGCAAGGCACGGCACGGCACGGCCCTGCCCGTCACCCCTGCGGCAGGGGTCCCGCCGGCCCCCCTGCCCTCGCCTGCGCGCCCACCGCGGCACGGGGCAGCTCAGCATCGTGGCAGCGCCGCGCCGGTGCCCACAGGGGGGCTGGAGGTGGGGAGAGGAGGGGGATTATTCGGCCCCCCTGCGGCACCGGGGACGCGGTGGCACCTGGAAAGGGCACGTGGCGGGCGAGGAGGAGGTGGCACAGAGCCATGCGTCACCTCGAATCGGGGGGGGACCAGCTTGGATGCGTGGCTTCCATGGTCCCTATCCGGGGTGGGAAGAGGCCACGGGGGTAACGGCGATGCCTGGGGTGCTCGGGGTGTCCCCGGTGGCACCAGAACCCGCGGGTGGCCACGCGCCCGGCCCGGGGGTCCGCGAGGACGGCGGCGCCATGCGGCCAGCAGCCGCGCCACCCCGACAGCGTGCGGCGGGGAGGCCGCCCGCGTGTGCGCAGCGTGCGGCCGTGCGAGTGCTCACCTCGGGGTGCCGCAGGCGTGCTCGGCGCTGCCCCGGCCCCGTCTCCAGCGCGGAGCCCAGACTAAACAGAGCCCGGGCTGCTGGCGCCGCTCCTTAACCCCTCGCTCGCTGCTGCGTTGGGCTTCTCCCTCTGCCTCCTCCGTGCGCACGCCGAGAGCCGCGCGCACACGCGTGTGCCGGGGCCCCCGAGCATCCTTCCACCACCCCCCCTCCCCGCCTGCCTTCTCCAGCCGGGGCTCTGAGTCACGGCGGGTGCGAGCGCTCCCGGGCCTGGGAAAATCCTTGGGCCGGCGGCAGACACAACAAACCCTTCGCCCCTGCTCCGCGCCGCTTATCTGCGGGCCGGGAGGCCGCTCGTCCTGCCAGCGCGCTGCTGGCTCGGCCCCCGGCGCGGGCGCATGGCCACGGCCCCCCCCCCCCTTCGCCGGGGCGATGCTGCTGGCCGGGCTCCCCCGCTTTGAGGCCAGCCAGATGCCGTCGGGAGCGGGACTGGGGGACGCCAAAGGGGCCCCCGCTGTTGGAGCACGGCCCCGGGTTCCCCTGCGGGCTGTGGGGTTTGCTCCGTGGGTGCCTCGGCACCCGTCGCGGTGATGCCCGGAGCTCCCCGGTGCCGGTGCTTGTGGTGCTCGCTGGCAGCCAGCTCGTCCCCGGGGACCCCGCCGGCCTGGCACGCTCTGCCTCATGAGCGAGGCTCAGATTTTGAGGGCAAAGGAGGTGAAAGAGGGCAGCTGGGAGTCCCTGAAAGATGGGGCTGCGCGGGGCCACCCCGGTGTTGGTCGCGGCTCCCAGCGGCTCCGGTGATGCCGGTGGCTCCGGGAGGACGGCTCGAGGAGAACCAGCGCTGCCGTCCCCAATCCCCTCCAAAAGTCAGCCCAGTTTGGGGCAAACTGAAGCAGAGGGGGTGCTGCTGGCTCACCAAGAGCACCGCCAGCCCTACCGGTGCCACGGGACGGGGCCGCCCAGAGCCGGGGGGTCCCGACGAGGCCCCACGGGGGTCCCGGTGCGGCCCCTCGCTGGGGTCACCTCCCGGTGCCCGGTCCCCCCGCTCGGGCTGGAGGTGACATTTCTGCGCCAGCCTTTTGTCCCAGCCGGAGGGGGGCTTTTCACCGGCCCTCGCTGCTCCTCCAGCAGCGGAGGGGGGGGCTCGGGCCGGGCTCTGTGCCCCCCCCCCACCCCGCATCGCCCCGACCACCACCGCCCCCAGCCCGGCGGAGGGGACCCCGCGCCCCCCCTGCCTAACCCCGGGGCCGCCAACTTCGCTCCCCGGTAATCCCCGGGGCACGGACAAAGGCACCGGCGGTGCCCGGGGGGGGTCCCGCTGCCAGCCCGGTGCTGGGGTCCCTGCGGGGGGTGCAGAGGGGGGGCTGCAGCCCCCAGCCAAGAGGGTGCCGAGGGGATGCGCGGGGCTCCCGGCGCCTTATTGCAACCCCCGGGACGTCCCGGAGCGGGGGCTCGGCTCCGTCCCCGGTGGCACCGGGGCCCCCCCTGCACAAACCCAAACCGGGGAGGGGGGGAAACGGGGAACGGAGCAGAGGGGGGGCTCCACCGGGCGGTGGGCAAGGGGGAGCCGGGCCGGGTCGAGCCGGGGGGCAGCAGGGGGGGCTGGGCAGTGCCGGGGGGGGGTCAGAGCCACTCACCTCCGCCGCCCGGCTCCGTTCAGCCGGGGCCCGGCTCCCGCCGCATCCCCGCCGCCGCCGCCGCCAACTTGGGCGCTCCGGCAACAAAAGGGGCCGCCGGAGGCGCCGCCGCGCCGCGGCCAATGGCAGGCGGCGTGACAACCGGCCGCCGCCCCGCCGGCCAATGGGGGCAAGGCTTACATGGCGGGCGGGGCTCTTGCCCCAGGCTCCGGACCCGGCTCCGGGCGCGGCTCCGGCGCGGAGCCCCCCGGGGGGATCCGGCCCCAAGGGACCCGGAGCCCCCGGCCCCATTCCGGCCTCTCGCCCTGACCCAGGAGGGCCAGGGGAGGTGAGGGGGGAAAACAGGGGCTCCCCCCACGCTGCTCCAGGCACCGGAGCTCCCCCAGCAGCCCCCCAGCAGCACGGGGAAGGCACCGGGGGTGCTCCCCAGGCACCCACCGAGGGAATTTCACCCCCAGCGAGGAGCAGCGATGTGTGCGGGGGGCTGAGAGCACCCCCCAATCCCCAGCATCCCCCTCCCGAGGAGCTGCAGGCTTAGGGAACGCGCCCCCACCCTGCAGGGCGCAGGTTTTGGGGTCCAGCCCTGCCCCCAGCACCCTAATGCATGGGGCACAAGGGAAGGGCGGGGATGCGCCCCAAATCAGCAGCAGAAAGGCCACGGTGACCCCCAGAGCACACCGAGGAAAGGGAAAGAAAGCAGCCGGAGCCGACTTTGCTTTTGTAATTATTTCTCCTTTTGTTACAACAAACCAGAAATACGGGATTCCAGCGAAACGGAACAGGTCACAGAACGGCCGGACTTCAAACTGGAGGGCAGGGGGAGGAGCGGGCCCCTTCTCCGTTCCCAAACGCGCGGGGGCTGCTCTGAGGGCTCGGTTTCGGTTACACTGAGCCCTAACAGCACCGGCGAGTAAATAAACCTTGGACCCCGGGTTTTGAAAAGCCAGTTCTGCCCCGACCTGCTGTCACTGATGTAAGGCCGTGGTCCTGCTTCCCATCCCTTTAAATAAAATTTCCTGCAGATACAGAAACCACCGGTGCCATCTGCTCGTACACAACACAAAAAGAAATCCAAACTTTTATCTAAAACAAACCCCAAAAAGCCTTCAGCTCGGGAAGTCCTCCGCACTACTCATTAACAGAACGCTAGCTATCAACAAGAGAGGAATTTTGGGTGCAAAACAGCAAGATTGGCAAGTCTACAAGGAGCGCTACACCTAAACCTGGCTCAACTGTTCACCCTGCCGGGAGCCTTTGCTTCGGATGGACTGAAGGGAGCTGGGGGCGTGAGCTCGGCCCCTCGGTCGCACTTGGGGACAGCACCGGTCCCAAAATGCAACCGCGGTGCCTCGGAGGCACAGAACCGTGCGGTCCCAGCACCAAGGAGCAGATCCCCTCCGCGGGGGGGGGCTGCAAGGAACCGCGGCCAGCTGATGTCAGGGGCTAACGGCAGCACGTCTGTCAGAGTCACCTTTGGAGTAGTTAGGGGAGGGGGGAAAAAAAGATACAAAAAACAATCCGGAAAGGTTCCATACAACACAGAGTATCAAAATATTAAAGAAACGCGCTAAAGGCTGATTTCTTGGTAGAACAGGGCCGCTCCCTATTCTTGTGGGTCCTTCCAGCATGAATCAGGGTTTCCATTTTTAGCTTATGGGCATTGACATAACACACTAACTTCACCGACAGTCTCTCGCAACGACCCTCAGTCGTTTGTTTCGGGGTCTGTCTGAGCCATGTAGGCATCCAGCTCGGCGTCGAGGTGTCCTTTCGTTTTCGACATGTAAGCATCTAACTGGTTATCCAGCTGCTCCTTGGTCAGCGCCGGGCGTGCCGATCCTCTTCCTCGTCCTCTGCCTCTGCCGCGGCCTCCGAAGCCCCCTCTTCCCCGGCCCGCCATGCCGCGACCTTACAGAGACGAGACAACAGTTACACGGCAGCAGACGCAGCCTCGGGGCCTGGCGTGGCAGAGCCACGGCCCAGCTGCTGCAGCACCTCCCCGGGGAGCCAGGCAGCCTCGTTGGAGCTGCTGCCCCCAGCTGCAGGACTCGGGCTCTGCTGCGCTCCCCAGGCTGCTTCGGTTTCAGCCCGGAGACATCTGAGCCGCAGCTATCTGCCGAGCCCTCAGCTCCGACTGCCAGCTCCCCTGCTTGCATTCCAGCCCCTACACCACTCCGCATACTTTCTCCTCCGCCGAGTGCAGCCCCTGCAGATTTTTGGGACAGGTTCAAGCTCTCAGCAAAGAGCCAACTCCAGCAAACATTACAAGTGAACTTCTACTGAAGTACCTCAAATCCTGAGTTTTCAGACTATTTCCGAAGCAGGACACCCGGGAAACCGCCCTGATCAGTACTAGCACTAGTTTATCAGGTGAAGAAATAAAGCAAAAGCCAAAGCCATCAGGAGATCCGCAGGTTCCCAAAGACTGCTCTGAGAAACACTGCTCATCTCCAAGTAACAGGAGATCACATCCAGCAGATGTTCTAACCAAACGTGTCAGAAACATTACCGACCCTGCCATCAGCAGCTGTCTCCTTACTTCCCCCCTGTGCTCCTGCTTCACTCTGGTGCTTCTCATTGTTGTTGACAAGGGGAAGGCTCATTTCCCCAAGACTTGATTTGGTTTCTGACTTTACATTTAAGTTTACTTTGCTCGTGTGAAGGGTCAGCGAGGAACCTGCTCCTTCATACACCAGTTTGAGCTTTCTATCGAGTTTTTGCCCCTCACCCAATTAAAATGTCCAGCCTTGTGGTTTACACAGGCCATTTAACACTTCCTTTTTGAAGCACGAGAAGACAGCGTAGCCTTCCTCAGCACGTTCAGAGATTACTCACTGCCTGCACTACTACCAAAAGCATCACAGAGCCAGCGATACCTGCAGGAGGGAACAGCACTACCCAAACCCCCTCTAGCACCACTGAAAGTCAAAGATCCAGGTTAAGCACAGGGCCTGGCAAGATGTTTCAGGACAGGAAGCCTTCACCTAGCACCGTGTTATGCACCCATTTGGGTGTGAGTGGCTCTCGGGCTGCACGTACCCACATCAGCTAACCTTAAACGGGGAAGGGAACCCAGGTGTGTGCAGCAGCAGCACGCTGCTCCCGCAGTTTCTGCGCACTGACCTCTGCCACCAAGTCCACCGCGGCCCATGGCGCCTCTGCCCAGCCCACCTCTTCCAGGGCCACCGCGACCTCGCAGGCCGCCTCTCCTCAGGCCCATCCTGGGGGACATTCCTCGTCCGCCCCGAAGCATGCTCTGACCTGCAACAGCGACGGGATTCCAGGCAGACAAATTAGCTCGAGACTGAGCAAAGGAACTGGAGCCGAGCTGTCCAACATGCGGCGTTGCTGCCGGACCAGCCGCGGTACTCACCCCTGAGCGGGAGTCCCCCTCTCAGCAGAGCTCTCGCCCCCCGGCCGCCACGCATGGCTCCTCGTGGCAAACCTCTCTGCCCCATGGCCAGTCCTCTTCCTCCCATGGCTCCGCGAGCGAGGGGTCCTGCTGGACGGCCCAATCGTGCCTGGATGTTGCTTTTACCGAGGCGTTGCTTCAAGCTCTTCTGGAATGAAAGATTTTGAAGGAACAAAGTCATGCAGCAATCTCCGACTTGCGACACAAACAGCATGGCAATTACTTATCAGTAAGTTTTTTTTTTTTTTAAAAACATAGAGGGTCAACAGCTCTCTGCAGCACACAATCGAGCTTCAAACAGAGGACAATCATATCTGCTTCAGGAGGGATAATTTATGAAGGTCAAACCGAGAACAAAGACCTTCCCTGGAAGCAAGTGTTTGTACAGAGACAAGAAAGTCTGCAGATTCAGGAGGAAATATTTTTCTCCATTTTTAGCAGCGCCACTTGGTCCGAATCAAAGCAGACACTTAATCCGCACGGCAGCCCGCTAATCCTTCTTGCTGGAAGGTTACCGACCGTGAAAACCTCTGAGCTACAAAGCAACCACCCCTGCTGGGAAGGAGCCTGGCCTACCTCACACCAGCACACCGCTCCGAGGGGCCTGCTGCTACAGCCCCGGCCTGGCCACCAAACTAAAACTGTACTGAAGCACCTGACCCTCACAGGAACTGGAAAAGTTATCTTTGTTTATCTGTATTTTATGGTGAAGTTGTTTTTTTTTTTTCCCCCTCTGAAGTCCTGCAGGCCCAAGCACCAGAGCCCATCTCACAGAGCTGGCTTCCCTTGGGACAGCCACAGCTGCTCCAGTCCTCAAAGCCTGCACCAGCCCGGCTGCAGGCACAGCTCAACAGATCCTGAAGCAGCAACAGAACTGCCAATTTTACACCCTGGTGTTTTTAACACGCACTGGGACCAATCCCAGCTCCACACAGCAGACTACAGCTTCTGCAGGAACTATTGAACCCTGCAACGGGCTGGGGAACAGTGGGGACCTTTAGAGCTTCTCAAGAGCTCTCAGAAGGTAAGGCACAGAGCCCAGCGGTGTGCTACAGCTTTCCAGAGTTGCTTACGCTTCTCGTCAGCTTTATAGATCTACTTGACTCAAGCCTGTGGGCAGCTGAAAGGCTTCTCCTGAAAGCAGCCTACTCTGTAGCTAAGGTTTGAGTTTTACTGCCTCAGAGCTTACTCATTCGCTGTTCTGACAGCCGCAGCAGCCTGAGATGTTTGTCTCCCTTCTGCCCAGCCCAGCTGGAAGGAAGGCACGAGAAAGCAGGTGAACGTTTCGCATCCCATTACTCATTTATATAACCCATTTATATTACCATGAGAGTTTAAGATAACTGCTGGACCTTACCCTGACAAAGGGCAAAGTGCTCACCTTCCTGCCTTACCTCAGCGCAGTAGCACCTTGCTCTGCTACAGCTATTCACTAAGTGCACGCCTAGAGCCACGACATAAACACTGTTACTCAGCAAGAGAAGGGAGGTTTATGTAAAGACTCATGTGCTGGGTACAAAGACAAACCCATAAAGCTAGCACACGCAGTGCCCGGCAGTTGAGAGCACTTTTCTGAAGCACAGGTGAGCCATCCCTGGAATCAATGCTCCTCAGCACATCCAAATGGATCAGAAAAGCTCCTGGTGCTACCAAGTGAAGTGCCTGCAAAAAGCCTGTCACCACACCAACTCCCAGAGCAACTTACAGTCTTCAAAGAGCAATCCAACACCAATCGGGTTTCCAGATTTCCCTAGAATGCACTTCTGCAGCCCACCCTGGCAGCACTCAGTCCCAGAAGAACGCGAAGTACACCTACTCCTGGCATATGGGTGAAGCTTTTGGCTCAGCTCTTTCCTGTTCTCCTCAATTCAGCAAGCAGAAACTTTATGCTTTCAATCCAGTTTCACTTACCACTTGGGAAATTCTTAAGGTTTGATTTTTTTTTTTTTTTAAAGCAGAAAGTTCTTCAGGCTACCATTTCCAGAGCTTTTGTTTATAAGCTCTGGGAGGCTAACTGGCACCGCAGTCTGTTTTTAAAACAGAACTCTCAAGAGATCTTAAAAAGCAGCTGCATTCCTCTTTATCGGAAATTAAACCCTGAACATGAGCACGTGTGGCAGGTTTAAGTATTCCAGCTATTTAGTGAAGCAGCTCAGCTAACAACTTTCCAGGGCTTTCTCCTGGCGTGCAAGATAATGCAGAGAATTATATTTAAGCTCTGCTGCAGTCAAGTCATGCAGTGCTGCTATTTAAACTCACTGCACAGCTGTGTAGCACTACCCCACAGGTTCCAATCCATGCCTTATGCACACATTTTAAGCTGATCTTTTCAGCCTTCCCATTTAAATACAAGCTTTAAGGGTTGCAAAACCCCTTGGCCTGATAAGGAGCAGACAAGGCAAACACCTGTTCTCTACATTATTTTTCACCACTGCCCCTTTTGTAAGCCCACAGCTATAGGAAAGCACGTGGACCGCAGCAGAGAAATCAAAAGCAAGCATGCTTGCTCAAACCTGCTGCTGTACGGAGAGGATACTTTGACAAATATGCCCCACAATCTATAGCATTCATCACTAAAATGGGGAGAAAGACCATCTGCATGAGGAAAATGCAACGCTATTCCTCAAATCCAGGCCTGCAGCCCAGCATTTGCAAGCAATCAAGCATCAGTTTGTTCATCTGGTCCTCGCAGCCAGCTGCTATCAAGGGAGTGCACCAAGAGAGGGTGGAGTTGGGGATGGGAGCAACCAGCCTCAACTGGACAGTAAGTGCTGGAAACAATCTGCAGCAATTGTAACTGCAGCTACAGTGCGAGATGAAGAACTCTGCAGATCCAGAAACCCAGAATGAGAACATTTCTCTGAAAAAATAGAGAGGAGATATGAACAGCCAGCACAAAAACAACGAGCTCAGTAATATTAACCAGTAAGTTACGAAGTATTACTTATCTGGAGTGAGAAACAGGATTTTTTCAAGCCCCTTCAAGGTTTCTAGTTTTTAACTTTCAGGAACATTTTTCAAAATCCACCGTATCCTGAAAAGCCATCAGCTGGTGACAGGCATCACCCGGCCACACCACAACATGCCCCTTTCTCTCACCTGTTTAAGCTTCAAAGCAGCCTGGACAGAAGGTCTATTCTCCATCTGCTGGGCCAGTCTTCTGTTTCTGGCACTGGCTAGCTGCTGCTGCTGCTGCATGGTAGCCCGAATATTCACTGGCATCGGCTGTTTGTTCTTCAGCATGTTAGTAAAGCTTCAAGGTCGAATAAAATGGGTGTTTAAATAAAGCTTTATTACATACATTTATTGGCATTTCATGGTTCTCAAGATTGGATCTCCAGATCCCATGAACCTTATGTAAAGAGTGGTACTTAGGTCACATCATATGTGATTACATATTCCTTGTTTTCCACAAGTGTGCAAGAATTGGAAACTCAGAAGTGATGTTGGATATTAATTCAGAAGTGATAAAGCTTTAGGTTACTGATTTTAGAAATGGAAGAAGGAATGAAAACAAGCCATAAGCAGAGATGACCATGACAGATGGAAGAGGACATCACACAAACAGAAAAGCCAAGTGAAATCTGACTGCAAAAGCTAAATTAACCCTCAAAGATCTCAGAAACCTGATAAAAAACTTAATACCACGGGACAGCTTTACAGGAGACATCACCTTGGGGACAGAATGAGATGCCCCTGGCACACCACAGAACTGGTGTCTAAGAAATGCCACCAGCTGAGCACTCTCGCTGATGAGAGCAGTTTTCTTGGCAGTGTTTGTGGTGCACGGAGAATCCTCTGTCTTTAGGAGCTGTATCAGAGCAGAACACAGCAAGACGGTAAGCAGCGTTAGCGGCAACCCATCAGCTGTCTACCCTGTCCTGGGAGCTACACAAGTTGGAAAAGAAAACACGGGTAAGGAATAGGGACTGACCAAAATGAAACAGGCCAGCAAGCCTCCTCTGCACTGCACCTCACCACATGCCTTCTCGGGAACAAGCTCCAACTGTTGGCTCAGGCTGGCTCTCACTGCAGCACTTGCCAGAGCAGGAAATGCACACAAATGGCTCCATTTTTCCCTGGTTCACTGATATAAATATAGTTAACCAACGAGTGATTAGTAAGAAAGTGAAACGTCACTGTAGCGCCGCTGTTAGTTGTCTGTAGAACTGCAGAAGCACAATGACATGGAAAAAACGGGAGAATGCTCAACAAAAGAAATAAAGAAATCAGTATCGAGAAAAGAGAGATGGAGATGAAGCAAAGCGTTTGCCTCTTACAAGGCCCAAAACATTGTTAAAGGGCCTTTGGGCTTGTTTAATGGCCTGCTGCATGCCTCTTACAGCCAGACCACATGCACGTGTGTCTGCCTCGGACAAAGCAGCAAGCCTACTGCAGCTCAGGTAACATGCTACCATACCGCAGTGTCAACTATATAAATGTAAAAACATGTGGAAGAAAAAGGGAGGGTGTGAGGTTTCTCTGTTGTTATAACACATCCCGCCATATTTACGTGTTGAGGAGTTTAATATTAACTGCTATGGATAAACTGCTCCAAAACAATTGCCCTTTTAACCTTGCGTACCACATTTGTTGCAGTTTAAGACAGAGGTGCATAGCCATCTGCTTGTTTTACTGAGGTTAAAAGAGGGCAGAAACCACGTTGGTTTTTGGACACCGGACAGTGATAATTAAGTAAAAAAATTTCTTATGAGCTGAAGCTGCTGTTGGCTTCCTCACCGCTCGTTCAGAGACATCTTGGTGGTGCTCTTTAGCACAACCTTCGGTGCTGACTGTGCAGCCATCTTCAGATCAACAGAATCTGCAAAACAAGAGAGCCAGATGTAACCAACAGCACGGAGATCTTGCATTTATTCAGCTAAACATTCAAAGATCTGCATTCCAGCTCCTTTGGTACAGAGAATCAAGAAACGGGCAAAAAACTGCGATTTTATCAGCACAATTTTATTAAGTTCTCTAGGCCATTGTCATGATGCAGCACATTTAATAAATTACTTAGTTATGTTAACTTAATTCTTATTAAATAGATTTGTTTTTATAAAGTGAAAATTTTTCTGCTGGTAGGCTTAATGCTGCAAAAATACAACGCATTGGCAGTTGAGGCAGCCCCTAAACGCCTTGCTTAGTACTGCATCTAGCAACGCTGCCACAGTTCCTAAGCTGTTAGCCTAAGCCAGGTGGAAACCCCAATTTATTTTAAGCAGATAATGCCAGGTACTTCGCAATGAGATCCCAAGATTACCCTACAGAAGCGCTATGCACTTTAAAAACATTAAGGCTCCATCTCCCCGTGCTACATTGCGATTGCCACAGCTTGGCTGGCCAGGGACACCCTGTAAATGTGCAGTCCCCTCGGATTTTTGTTATCTAACGCTTCAGCAGGCAGCTCACCCGCAGGCACGATGTGGTTGCCTAGCGTGAAAGCGTGCCGCAAGGGGCACAAAAGCAGCGAAAGGATTTAAACCCAGCTGTTATCGATCCTGCGAGCACGGCTCAAGCCTTGGGTGTTTTCGCAGCGATGAGCATGAAAAAAACGACGAGAAAAAAAACAAACGACTCCTCATTTTTTATAACCGCCATCAAGCCCAACGCTAACTGCCGAGCGTTCCCCCTCACAATACCCGTCACAGCGGCCTCCTGGCAGGCTTTTACCAACCACCACCGAGTCGCGGAGCTAAAACCCGGCTGGTTTTTAACCACTAAGCATTTTTAAGATAATTTTTTCCCCATTCTCTCGCCACAGCGCGAAGGGCCCGGGGTGGGGGGGGGGGAGAGAGGCTGGGCCCCAACCGCCCCCAGGAGCCCTGCCCTGGCCCCGAGCCCGGTCCCGGTTTCCTCAGAGGCTCCCTGGGCTCCCTGAGAGCCCCCTGAGGGCTCCCCGGCCCCTCAAAGGCCCCGTGCGGCCCCCCCGGCCCCTTTCCGTGCTCCCCGCCCGCCCCCTCAGCGCCCCCCCCGGCCTCTCACCGAAGCAGGCGGTCGCCAGGTCCCGGTTGTAGCCGGCTATACCCGGCCGAGCGGCGGCTGCTCACGGTTCACGGGACCGGGGCTGGCTCCGTCGCCCTCCGCCCGCTCCCGCCGCCCTCCACCGCCTCAGCGACAAA
Organism: Anas acuta; assembly: GCF_963932015.1. Lineage (NCBI taxonomy): Eukaryota > Metazoa > Chordata > Aves > Anseriformes > Anatidae > Anas > Anas acuta. The sequence continues at coordinate 2,731,656 of NC_089006.1, read as the reverse complement.
ATGGCGGCCGCGACCGCAGCGCCCGCCCCCCCCCCTTTTCCCCGCCGCCCAGCCACGAGCCGGCCAAAATGGCGGCGGCCCCAACAGCGCATGCGCGGGGTGCCGCCAGCACAGCGCCCTCCGCTATTGGGCGGGGCAGCGCGTTCCTCCTCTGCTATTGGTCAACCGGCGCGGGGTGGGCGGGACCTCTGCCCGTGCTGCCCGGCCGCTGTCGCCCGGGGGCAGGGGCGGTGGCGGCGGGGCCGGGGGCGGGGGGGGTGCTGCGCGGCGGGGCCTGGCCCCGGTGGGGCGGGGGCGTCCCCAAGGCTCCGCGCGGCCCCCGTCCTCGTCCCCGTGGGGCATCCACCCCCCCTCGAAGCCCCCGTCCTCCCCTTGATGCCCCCGTCCTCCTCCCGGTGCCCCCGTTTTCCCCGCCGCCGGTGGGATGCGGGCGTCCCGCTTGCCCCTGGTGGTTCCCGGGTGCCCCCGGGCAGCTCCGGGTCTGGCCCCAACGCCGGCGGACGATGGCGCTGGCGGCCCTGCGCCGGGCCGGGCGCTGCCTTGGTGGCGGGGGCCGCTGGGCGAGGCGATAACGAACCGGTTCCTCCGGCCCCACCGGGCGCCCGGACGGCGGGCAGCGAGTCCCGGCCTGCGGCTGCCCCCGGGCCCCCGAATCCCGCAGCCCCGGACGGGTTGGGGGCACCCGACCCGGTGGTGCTGGGCCCGTGGGGGTCCGGGGCTGGGGCCTGGCTCAGCTGGGGACGTCCCTGGGCCCTTGGGTGAACCGGGGGGGGGTTGTCCCGGGGGGGGGGGGTCGCAGGCAGCGGGACCGGGGAGGGGGTCCCGAAGGAGCTGACAACACGCCGCTGGCTGGGTCGGTGCCTTTATTGCGGAGCTGGATCCCCGCGGGATCCCCTGGGTGCGCTGGGGAGCGGGGGGTGAGGAGGGGTGGCGTGGGGGGCTCTGCGTTTTGGGGTGCCGCGGCTGGCTGCTGCGGGGGGGGGGGGGGCTGGGGTCAGCCCGGCTCAGGCGTTCTCCCAGAAGAAGGTGTTGCAGGCCACGGTGAGGGCGGCCACCAGGACCACGTACTCCTGGAAGTCCACCTCCCCGTCGCCGTTCTCATCCAGGTCCTGCATGATCTTCTCCACCGCACCCGTGTCCTTCTGGGTCTGTGAGGGGGGGGTGACAAAGGGTGAGCCCCAGAGCTGGGGACATGTCCCAGGGCACGGAGGAACAGGGGAGCCCATCTGCCATGCCCCAGCACAGCCCCTACCTCCAGGAAGCAGCCCAGCTCGCTCTGCAGCAGCTCCTTCAGCTCCTTCTTGCTCAGCTTGTACTTGTCCCCCTCTTTGCCCGAGTAGTGGTGGAAGACGTTGATGAGCGTCTCCATGGCCCCTTCCAGCTGTGACGCCATGGCTCCGGCTGCAGGGAGGCACCCGCTGCGTTACGGCGGCCGCTGCGAGCCCCAGATTTCAGTGCCCCCCTTCCCCATCCCAGGAGCATTGCCCACCCCACCCTCCCCATCTTGGTGCCACGGGACTGTGGGGTGCCCTGGTGCTCCCCCTAGGCTTTATCGGGGTGCTCCTGCAGGAGGGGACCCTGCCTGCGTGCCCCCTTTATAGGGTCAAACCCCGGTGGGTGCCCACACTCCGTCCCCAGCCCCGCACTCACCTGAGCTCCCCGCCGCGCCAAGTGTGCCGGGCTGGGCCAGCTGGAGACGTTAAATAAGCTCCAAGCCCCCTCCCTCCGGGAGGATCCGATACCGGGGCTGGACAGCCGGGCTGGCACCGCCGGGATGCCCCGCGCTGCCTTCATGGGGGCCGGGATGTGGGGACGCCCCGCCAGCCCCACTGCTGCCCCATGGCCTGCTCACCCTGCACCAGAAGGCTGTGCTGGAACATCTCTCGGTGCTTACGGGGCACGGAGCTACTCTTGGGGGTCCACATCTCCCTTGTGCCAGACCTCAGGCATCCCTTTTTGCACCCCTGAGGCCAAAGCTGGCCTGGCTGCGGCCCTATAGGAAGAGCAGCAGTGGGGTGCTGGGGAAGGGGTGGGCTGTGGGGCCTGCCCCAGGTTGGATCCTGACCCCAGGGGTGAGCTGCCGGCATCCCCCATCCTTCAGCACCGCGGTGCCAGGCCGGATCCGGCCCCAAGCCCCGCTCTGTGGCCGATAACGGCGCGGGTGTCCGGTGTCCTCGGAGCCGGGCGGGGGGGGGACCGGTGGGGGCTATCGAGTGACTTGGCGTGGGCCCCCCCGCTCCCCGCGCACAGAAAGGCCTCTTGTCGCATGAAAAATGCCCCACAATCCCTGCCCAAGGTTGCCTCAGCAACGGCGCGGCCAAAGAAACCAGATTCCCCGGCCGCGCTGATAATCCCGGCTCTCGTTACGGCCCATCATCCGCGCGGCCCGGCCGTGCCCGCTGCGGCCTCCCCATCCCCACGCGGCCCCCCGGGAGTGGGGCCGGTGCCAAGCCCCCAAATGGGGCCGGCCGGGACGATCCCCCCCGCTTTGTGCCCCCAAGGGAGCAGGGGGGCTGCCGGGTGCTGTCACTGCAGCGTTTTCGCAAGAGCCGCGTGGTGCCGGGCTCTTTATCCCAGATTCCAATCCTTGTTCGGGGCTAATTATATCCCGCTGCCTCCGTTTCCATTTTCCATACTTCCCATCCTGTGTGTTTGGGAAATAATGCAGCCAGGGGGTCCCAAAAGTGCTGCCACCCCCCCGACCCTGGCTTGGTCCCATGGGGAGGCAGACCCACCATGGCCCTGTCCTGGGGGGTGATGGCGTGGAGGGTTTTGGGGTGAATTGGAGCATCTTTGGGGGCTCCACCTGGTGCTATTGGGGTGGCCACAAAAGGGGTCCTGGATGGAGATGGGGATCCCAGGTGGAATTTGGGTCCCAGATGGAGGTGGGGGGTCTGGATGGAGATGAGGGGTCCTGGAAGGAGCTGGGGGTCTAAGATGGAAGTGGATGTTCCAGAGCTGGGGGTCCTGGATGGAGATAGGGGACCAGGATGGAAGTGGGGTTCCCAGATGGAAGTGGGGTTCCCAGATGGAGGTGGGGGTCTTGGATCGAGGCAGGGGGTCTGGATGAAAGGGGGTCCTACAAGGAAGTTGGGTTGCCAGATGGGGGTGAGGGTCCTGGCAGGAGGTGGGGGTCCTGGGCAGAGGTGGGGGACCCCGGTGTCACTCACTTGGCAGTGTCCACGCAGGGGCTGGCAGCGGTGGCACCCCCGTACCCGTCTCAGCACGGCTCGGCAGCGGGCAGGATCTGGCCGAGCCTTTCGGGAATGCCCGGCCCCTGCCCAGCTGCTCCGTGACGGTCCCGAGCTTAAAAATAACCCGGGCCCTGCCCCGCAGCCACCGGACATCGGCACGGTCGGGTGCTTGGAGCGAGCTGGTGGCTGTTTCACGGCCATTTCACGGCCACCGACTTGCTCCAACCCCCAGTCGAGCCAAGCTCTGTGTGCGCTTGGCCAGGCTCTGCCCCACTCTCATTAAACCCCAAACCTCCCCGGAGAGCAGGAATCGCCGGGTGTTTCCCCGAGCGGTGGGACCGCCTGGAGCCACAAACCCCGCTGCTGCGGGGACATCACATCGAGGGGGGGTTTGGTCCCAGGAACGGGGACCGCAGCGGTGCCAGCCCGACGTGTCCGCACTGGCAGCTCCCCAGGACAAGCTCTTACCAAACCGGGAGCAGCGAGGGACATGCCAGGAGGTTTACACACAGCTTGGAACAGGTTTCAGCCTCTGCGACTCCCCTGCTCCACTTTGACCCAGCTAAACCAGTTGCTCCAGTTGCTGGTGCCGGGGCTGGGCTTGATCTTGTCTCTCCGACCCATCGCTGGAGTATGGAAGAGGCTTTTCCATCCCTAGAGTTTGGAAGAGGGGGAAGCTGCTGGGTGTGCACCGTGTCAGGGTCGGGGACGTTGTGGTGGCACCAGGTACGCGGTGTGGTGGCCTTTCCTACCGTGGCCTCGATGGATGGGGAGCGTGATGAGTCCTGATGGACGGTGTGGACCAGTGCTGGACCAGTGCCCCCAGTGCCCACAGCCACTGTGAGCACCCCCGGTAGAGCAGAGAGAGGTTGGGGACAGCACCAGGACACGGCGACAGGCACCAACCCCACAGCCTGCCCCAGGGCGCTCAGCTTGTCCCGATAGCGCTGGGGACCCCGAGGCCACGTCACCGCTCCCTGCCCGCGCATCCATCCCATCACGGGGCTGCTGCAGTGCCTGCTCCTTCCTCACCCCATCCCGGCACCCCGAATTCCAGGGGCGCCGAGTCACGGGCCCGCCTGGCTCTTGGGGCCGGTGACTCACCCCAAACCTGTCCCTGTCCCTTCCGAGCCTGACTCACCCCGGCGGTTTCCCATCCCGGTCCCCTGACGTGGGGCTCGGCGGAAGTCCCGTCCCCGTCCCCCTGTCACCCCGGGGATGGGGACGGACCGGATGGGGCTGCAGGAAGCCAATTCCTCCCCCGTGAGCTGGTGTGACGGGTGCGCGGATGGGGACCGGGCTGCCCGGTGCCGGCCGGAGCCACCCTGTCCCCACGGACAGGTGGAACAAATGCGTCAGGGACAGTGACGGTTGCATCGCACCCTGCTCCTGGTCCCCAAAACTGGTGATGGGAACTGGTGACTGGGCTCCCTGGGTCCATCCCTGTCCCATCCTTGCTCCCCGTCACGCTCGATGTCACTCAACTTTGGGGACAACCCTGGCTGTGCACCCCAGCAAACCTCTGCCCTGGCAGGGACTGGGGGCAGTAGCAATTAGGGCCGTGCTCCCGGTGGGGACGGTCCCAACACCGCCTGTGTCCCTTCCATCCCGTGCCACCAGTGTCCCCAGTGCTGTGACATGGGGACAGGTCGGGGGCCCTGTGGGAACGGCCGTGCCGCAGCGGACACCTGCCAGGGCTGCCATGTTATAAATACCCAGGGATTAAAGGGGAGCGCTCGGGCAATCCCAACCCCCTAATTAATTTGGATTAATTAATTTTCACAAAGCCCACTATTAATAGGGATGATGTCAGCGGGTGGCTGAGTCACAACTCTCACTCGGTGCGGGGTGAGCCCAGCCCTGGCTCCGCAGCCGGGACGAGCTGTGGCATCGGGGGACGATGGGGACAGCGGTGGGGACAGCGATGGGGACAACGTTCCCGTCCCCGGTGCATCCCCATCCCCGCCGGGGCAGGGCAGAGCATGGGATGCATTTAGGGGAGGGGACATGGCCTGCACCCCTGGAATGATCCAGGTGGTGTTTGAGCCCCAGACCCCGTGGAGTGAACGTGCTGTGGGACCCCAGGGTCCCATCCTGCGCCCCCACGGCATGGTGCGGACACGGGGTTGTGCCGAGCGCTGGATTTGGGCCGCTGCCCATGAGGGGAGGGAGGAGACGGGAAGACGGGAAAACGTCGGCTGCCGGGCGGTGTCCGTGAGCCTGGCTGCAACGGGAAACCCTACACCACAGCTGGGGGGGACAAAGCGCCGCGCTCGCCCCGTATAAAACCCCGCGGGGGGCAGCAGCCACCCGCAGCCGAGCGGGGTAAGTCGGGGTCGCTGCCTTATCCCCATCCCGTCCCACGGCGGTGTTTGGGGCCTGCATGGTGCCACTGCTTCCTGGTGTCCTGCTGCCCTGGCTGCCTCTGTTTGTGGGATGGCAGGGCTGTCCCCAAATGGCTGTGCCCTCCCCGCAGTGATGCTGGGGGGTTGGGAGGGGGGGGTCTGGATCCCTAGTGCGTAATGGGGCAGCCCCCAGCTGCACTGGGACTCGGCTCTGCAGGGCTGAGGCTGTGCAAACTCGCTGCACCCCGGGCTGGGGAAGGGTTGGGGGTCCCTTATCCCACGCAGCCCCCTCCAGCCATCACATTCCCGGGATGCTCCATCCCCTCCCACCCCCTTCTTGGCTCTGCAGCCCCCAGCCTCCCCCCGGCACGCCATGGCCACGGGCGAGCTGACCGAGCTGGAGCGGGCCATCGACACCGTCGTCACCGTCTTCTTCACCTACGCGGGGAAGGAGGGCAGGAAGGGGACGCTGACGGCCGAGGAGTTCAAGGAGCTGGTCCAGCTCCAGCTGCCCAACCTGATGAAGGTGAGGGTCAGGGCAGCGTGAGGGGGGAGGAGGGCTGGGGGGGCTGGGTGGTTCCCACAGAGCCCCCGAGTGCTCAGCGGCTGCTCCGGGTACCCTGGGGTTTGCCAAGGGTGGAAAAGCAAAAGTAAAAGTGGAATTTGGGTGGTGCAGGAAGGGTCCAAGCTGCTGCAGGTGGAGGTGTTCTGCTGGTGGGGGGGCGGAGAGGACCGATGCTGTCTGTCTGTCCACCCATCTGTCTGTCTGTCCCTCCCATTACCCCTTTCTGCACCACCCTCAGCTGCGCTGGGGGCTCCCTGCCGTGGGGGATGCCCCTCACTTCAGCCCTGTTTGGGGACAGGGACGGAGGTGTCCCCTGGTGGTGGCAGCCCTGGCTCTTCCGTCCCCACCCTGCTCACTGGGGACCCTGTGGGAACACTGAGCCCCCCCTGCCCTCCCCACAGGACGTCCCCTCCCTGGAGGAGAAGATGAGGGAGCTGGATGTGAACAACGACCAGGAGCTGAAGTTCAACGAGTACTGGCGGCTGATCGGCGAGCTGGCCAGGGCCATGCGGAGGGAGAAAGCGGAGAAGAAGAAGTGACGGGGACGGGGGGACACTTGGGTGACACGATGCTAATAAAAGAGGTTTCCCCGAGCATGGGCATCGCTGCCGTTCTTAGCGGGAGGCCCCGGTGCGAGCAGCCCATCTCTTTGCTGGGTCCATCCATGCCACGAGCAGATGGGGACGTTCTCAAAGTGCCCTGGTGCTGGTCTGGCTTGCAGGGTCCCACCCCGCACCCTGTGGGGTCACGCAGGGCAGCCCCAATGGGTGGCAGAAGGCATCTGGGGCTGGCGGGGGGCTCAAGACCATCTCCAGCATCTCGTGATAGCTGCGGGTGGTGGCCACCTCCAGGACACCAACGTCCGTCCGCTCCAGGGTCACCTGGGGATGCGTCCCCTCAATAAACCACACGCCGTGCTCAGCATCCCCAACCGAGCCCCCAGCCCTGGCGTTCAGCAACCCCGTCCCCCAAGAAGGCTGGGTGGCGGTGCCATCCCCTCGGCGGGGTGACGGGTGCCCCGTCCCTGAGCCAGCCGGTGCCTGGTGGCCGTTCCCACGCGGCGCTGCGTGGCCGTGCCGTGCCGGATGGGGATGGGGAGCGCTCGGTGTGGCCGGGAAGGAGGCGTTTCCCAGCCCCACGCTGGCCCGGGGCCAGGCTCCGAAATGAGCCGCCTTGCACCACACCGTGCGCAGGGAGCTCCCACTCACACCTCCCTGGTATAAAACCCCGGTGCACCGCAGCCCGCTCATACCCGGGACAGCCCTCGGAGCAGGTAAGTGGCCTGGCCGCCTCCACGGGGAGGGGGTCCCCGTGCCTGGGGGTCTCACCGCCCCCGCTTTGCTCCCACGCTTGGCTTTGCCACGACTTGCTGCTGGAGCAGGGACGCTCCCATCTCCGGGACATGTCCCGGCAGCTCAGCGCATCCCAGGGCGCCTTCCTCGCCCCGACGCAGAAGGAGGGGAACCCCCCCCAGACAAGCAAGAGCTGATCCCGACTTTCTCCCCTCCCCCACCAGCTCCCCAAGACCCCGTCGGAGCAGACAGCCCCACCGAGGGACCCTCAGACCCCGCGAGGAGCAGCATGGGCCAGTGCAACTGCCGCAAGAAGCGCAAGGTCCTTGAGCGACGCCGCGGCACCGGGAGGGCCGGGAAGCCGTGGGGCATGGGGGGGGACCCCATGCGTCCCCCATCCCTCGGAGCATGGGGTGCCTCTGAGCAGTACGGTGGGGCCGAGGGCCACCCCTAGGATGAATTTGGGGTTCGGAGATGCTGCCCTGGGCTTGGGCACTTGGTGCCGGGGGTTTGAAAGCTTGGGGAACCCAGGCGGCTTTCTCCAGCTCCTGCCGAGCCACCCTGCTCCTTGCAACCTCTCCGAGGATGCCCGATGTCAGAAAGTCTCCTGCTTCCCTCTGCTTTCAAACTGGAGGCACCCACCCCGTGTGTTGGGGGGGGTCTCTTGCCGGGCGCTTTGCACCTGCGGAGGATTTGGGGCCGGGGCGCGGGGCTGAGGCTCTGAAGATTGCCGGTTTCTTCTCTAATGGCCATCGCCTGATGTGGTTTAAAGGTGTTTCGAGGGGAAACCACGGCGCCGGGTGAATCACCGCCGTTTCCCTTCAGATCCAGCTTCGCTTAATTAGCACGAGTGGTCGGGCAGCTGCGTCGGGCCGGGTCGCACCCCCCAAAGGCTGGGGCTGGGGGGCTGCAGCCCCCGTGGGATGGGAGGAGGGCGGCCACCAACCCGCCGTGCGCCCGGGCACTGACTCACACCTCCATCTGCCGCTTGTGCAAAGGAGAGGAAGAACCAGTCCGGACGGCGGCGGCGGCCCCCGCGCCGTGGGTGTAGCGCCCGGAGACGCTGGGGCGGCTGGGCAGGGAGAGACGGGGGGGACAGACCTGCTGGGGGGGTCATTTTGGGGTGTCGTGGCCGCACAGAGGGGTGTCGTGACCGTACGGAGGGGTACGGCGGCTGTGTGAGGGTTTTGGGGGCGTGCAGGGCCTGGAAGGAGGGGTCTTACATCTGCAAGGAGGGGTCCTGCATCTAAAAGGTGGGGTCCCACATCTGTGTTGGGGGGTCTCGCGTCTCTCCAGGGGGTCTCACAGCAGCGTGGAGAGGTCTTGTGTCTGTACGAGGGTCTCAGGTGTCTTCGGAGGGGTCAGCATCCATACGAGGGGTCCCACGTCTGTACGAGGGGTCCCACTTCCGAACGGAGGGGGGTTGTGTTGATAAGGAGCTTTATTATATCAGCGTGGGGGGGGTGAAACATCTACAGGGAGCGTCGGCACATCTGCCTGGGGGTGTCGCATCCTTCCGAGGGGTGTCCTATCATCCATCCTGGGGGTCTCCCCTCCATCCCGGGGGTGTCCCCTCCATCCCGGGGGTCTCCCCTCCATCCCGGTGGTCTCCCCTCCATCCCGGGGGTCTCCATCTGGTACCTCACCGTCTCTGCCCCCCCCTTGCAGGACTGCCAGGAGCTCACCGACGTGGAGCAGGCCATCGAGACCGTCATCAACCAGTTCCACTGCTACGCCGTGAAGGGGCAGAAGGAGTACCTGACCCCCAATGAGATGCGGGAGCTGGTGGTGCAGAAGCTGCCCCACTTGGGCAAGGTGAGGGCAGAGCCTGGGGACAGCGAGGGGGGTCCGGGTGGACGCGGGACCCCTCATCCCCATCACCTCCCTGATGCTTTTTCTGCCCGCCCCGCAGTGCGTCGGACCGCTGGATGAGAAGATCGAGTGCATGGGAGACCCCGACGAGGCCAAACTGGAGTTCGGAGAGTACTGGGACATGATGGGGGACGCGGCCAAGGGCTGCCGGAGGAAGTAGAGGGCATTGGGGGACAAGAAGGCGCCCGAGGCCTCGGGCTCTGCACCGCGATGAGGTCCCGGCGGCTGCGTGGTTGCAGGTCCCCCGGCCCCGGAGCGTCGCAGCGAGAGGGACTTTGCTCCTTTCCCCCCCCCCAAATCCCTTCGATGTGGGGGCTCCGGGCCAGCCCCGATGTCGCCGTTGGTGGCCTGGGCATAGTTTCTGCTCCCACCCTCCTGGACCGGGGGCACGATGCCTGCGCTGCTCAGGTTTTGGGGTGCTGCGCCTGCGTGAGGCTCCCCACCTGCCCCTGGCTGGCAGCCGGGCTCGGGGCTGAGCTGGTGGCGGGTTGTTATCAGCTTGCGTCACTTGCAACCATTTTTGTATAAATTAATAAAGGAAAAATGGAAAAAAAAACCACAAACAAACACAGCCAGGATGGGGTGACCTTGTTTTTCGGGGGAGAAGGGGGAGCAGGGAGGGATGGGACTGTGGTGCTGAGTGAGCATCGCTCGCTCCTGGGTTGTGCAGCCCCAGTGTGGAGCACGAGGGTGCAAGGGGTGCTGCAGGTGTGCAAGGGGTCCTACAAGTGTGCAAGGGGTCCTACAAGTGTGCAAGGAGTGCTGCAGGCATCCAAGTGGTGCTGCAGGTGTGCAAGGGGTACTGTGGGCATGCCAGGGGTGCTGCAAATGTGCAATGGGGTGCTACAAGTGTGCACAGGGTTGCATGTGTGTGTGCACTGTGGGTGTGCACAGGGCTGTGGGTGTGTGCACGGGGCTGTGGGTGTGCAGGTGCCCATGCAGTGGCATGGCCCATGCCCGTGGTCTCCATCTGGTGACCCCACAAGCACAGCAGGGCTGCGTCACCCGCACCCTGAGGTATTTGGGCACGAGGGAGCCCAGAGGAGCCCTGAAATCTCTGGGTTTGGAAAGAGCCAGGAGCTGTGGGTCCAGTGAACAGGATCCCACCTGGGCTGGGTGAGCGTGGGATTTCCGTGTAATTGCAGCAAATTAGGAAACAGCAAGTGCCACAAAGCGGTGGCTTCCTAGGACGGAGCAATTAGCGCAGGCAACGAGAGCTTGGAGCGCGAAGAAATGAGTTGGAGAAGGTGCAGGGCACCCACCGAGCCTGGCCATCCACCTTTCCTTGCCATGGTCCCATCCAGGTTGTGTGGGACCATGGTTTCTGCTGAGCTCCATGTCCTCGAGGAGCCCGTGGGCAGCCCTTCATGGGGACACGGATGGGGACACGGATGGGGACAGGGATCGGGATGGGGATGGGGTCCCTAATGGGTGCAGGGGGTGCGGGCACCATCTCCACACCTCTGTCACCGTGCACTTTGTGCTCTGGGGAGACAAAACGATGAAAAACCCCAAACCCTAGAGAAAAGTGATGAAACCTGAGGCCAGGCTGGGTGGCCGGTCCTCCCAGGCTGGCGGCCGGCACCGCCACCGCGACTCGGCCGCGGCCGCCCTCTGTCTCCTCTCACCTTGGGGTGGATTTCACAACGAGAATGACTATTTATTGTTCCTGCCTTGGAAATAAATACATGGAAATTAAGCCGAGAGGTGTGGTGTGCATTTAATTAGAGACAGGAAATGTGTCAAATGGTTGGGGTGATGGGAGGGGAAAGGGGAGCCAGGGCTCCTGGGTGCTCTCCCGGCCGTGGGAGTGGGGACTCCAGGCTTCTGGTTTGGCGACCCCAGCGTGACGATGCGCTGTCGGGAGGACGGCGATTCCAGTGGCGTGAGCCATCCTTGATAAGTATCTGTTGGACCTGGAAAGTCCTCGCAGGTGGCAGAAAACAGCTCAGCCCGCGCCGGTGACCCTCGGTGACTCAGCGGTGGCTGGGCATGCGTGTGAGCCACGCGGCGAGCCCTGAGAAACGCAGCGGGGCTGGTGGCTGCCGTGTGCAGGGGCACAGCGGGGTTATTTCGGTCCCCAAAACCCTCGTTGGGCCCCCTCTGCAGAGGGTCCCATGGGGCAGAGCCCACCAGCAAGAAGCCCAGCTGCCCCTTGCCCTCCAGCTGGTGGGACAGGGGGCAGAAGAAGCTTGTGGGGACAAGCGGGCTGGCTGGGAACTGTCTTGTGATGGGTTTGGGCCCTACGTGGCTGCTCCAAGCGCACGCACACGCCCTTGGATGCCTTGTAAAAATAAGGGCCTGGATGCGGTTGTGACATCTGCCAGGCACAGGAGGGTAATGAAAGCCCATGATTCAGAGGTGAGCTGTTTGCCTGCAGGGTCGGGGAGGGATTCCCACCCTCCTGGGATATTGCAGCAATGACACCCGAGCACCTCCGCCGAGGTGCTTTTGCTTCCTTCCCCCCGAGATTAGGAAGAAGAGGGCTGAGAGCGGGGATGACACACGCACTTTTTCCGGGACTGGTGTCCCAAAGAGCAAAGGTCCCCAAAGAGCAAAGGAAAAAGCGTGGGTGGCTCCTGCCTGGGCTCCATCACCTCCTATTTTGCATCCCTAAATGTGCAGCTCCCCAAACCTCCTGTATCTAATCTGGGCATCACATCACCGCGCCATTGCTCCGGCCGACACACAGGGGTACAATTTACTGCCCGATTAATTATGGATGTGAGTTTACAAGCACAGCTACCAGCACCTTATCTATCCCCGTGTATCTGGAGATGGCTGAGAGCTGGATACGGCCCTGCTTGGGGCTGGCGCTTGTGCTTCCAGGGCCCTGATGTAGCAGAGACCACAAGGTGCTTTCACAGCATTGCCTTCAGAATGAGCAAATTTGGTTCAAATAAATACTACTCCCCACCTTGCTATGAACATCTCACACCATGCTGGGGGAAACATGGGGCTGGGAGAAACAGCGTGCCTGGGATGGGGGGGTCCTTGGGCTGGCTCCCATGCGCCCACCATCACCCCATGGCCATGGGGTGGGGGCTGCAGCCGCTGCGCCCCTGCTCTGCAGGGCCGGGTGTTGCAATCAGCCCGAGCTGCTTCCAGGTGAGCCCCGGCCTGGGAACGCCCTGGGAACGTCAGGGAGGGGCGGGAGCCTCTTTAAAACCCGTCTGGGCCCAGGGCATGGGTGCAAGGTGAGCGGCGAGCGGGCGGCACCGGCTCCCACTGCCTCTGCTGCCAAAGGCGGTGACAGACGGACAAAGCGGGACCCACAGACAGGGCCAGGTAAGGCGCCGAGCCCAGGATGGGAAAATCGGCGCCTGCTCCCATGGGGGGGGGAACGTTCAACCGGGATCCATGCTGGTACGTGCGGCCGCAGGTTGGGTGGAAATCCCCCGAGCCCTTCGGCAGCTCCGCGCGCGCGGGGCTGGGGTGGAGGGGATGGAGAGCTTGGCAGGGGGGGCTTGTAGGGGGCTGGCCCCCAGGAAGGGGAATTTTCCCCCCTGATGCACCAACTGCGATGCCAGAGCCATGGGTTGGAGCTGTGGGAGGAAGGAGAGGGAGAGGAGAAAGCAGAAAAGGGAACCATGGCGGCAGGAATGCAGCAGTCGACGAGCCCCGTCTTGCCCTCCTGGCGTCCCCATGCCCCAGTGTGGTGACAATATCCCACTACGGGCCCCTCACCATGGGGACGAGGTCCCTGAGCCCCAAACTGTCCCCAGGGGTGCATGGCAGGGCTGGGATGGTGCCGTGAGTCAGTGGGGAAGCAGGAGCTGTGGTGCCCCGAGGACGGGATGGGTGCAGGCGGCTGGGGATGGGGGACCCCAGCCTGGGGTCTGCACCTGGGGGGTGCAGGGGATGGGCGTGCTGGGGTCTGGTTAATTTGTGGTGGTATTTAATGACCAAGGACAGGGAGGGGATGGAGATGAATGTCTGTGGTGAGTGGCTCTCGTGGGGACGTGATGAGCGTTGCTGCTCACAGCAGGGCCTGCTGCCAGCACTGGGTCCCCCTTCAAAACCCAGCCCCAGCCTGGGGAGTGGGTGGCACAGGGCTGTGGCACCACGGGATGGCAAAGGAATGGGGATGGCTCCTGGGCACCCTTCTGCGACGAGGAGCACCTCATGTCCCTTGTCACCACCCCGATGAGCCACCATCCTCAGCGTGGGGCTGAACTGGGGACGGTGGGTGCAGAGAGAGGTGGATTTGGGGTGCAGGGGAGCCAGGCTGGAGCTGGGGATGGCAATGAGCCACCCCTTGGGGTGGATTCCTCCAAGGCTGGTCGGCATTGCACCCAAGGTGTAAATGTTGGTGTAAATCAGCATTGCAAGAAGGAGCGGCAGCGCCGTGCCCCAGCTCACCCCGAGCCCCTGCTCCGTGCCCCGGCTGGGGCAGGAAAGAGCCAAGGCCGGACGAGGCGACGCAGTTCCCGTCCCCGCCCGTGCGCATCCTGCCCAGGACGCGGATGCTGGACCCCGTGACGGTCACCGTCCTGTTGGGTTCCTCCAGAGGAAGGGGCTTCCTGGCTTGGAGCAGCTGGGGGGGCGCAGAACAAGGCTCGGACGCCCCGTTCGCAGGCAGGGTAGGAGCGTGGGATTTGGGGAAACCCTTGGCTGACGGGGCCCAGACCTGCTCGGTGGGACGCCCCAGCCCAAGAGCCCCGCCGGGGTGTTCCTGGCGCCGTGAAGCAAGAGGAAGGCCGGCCGGTAATTCCTGCCCTCGTGCCGCCGCCGTGCGCCTGCTCGCCCGCCGCTCCCAGCCCCATTCCTCCCTAATGAGCCCTGGGAACCGGGCGCCGCGGTCCGGGTGCTGCGGGGCCCTGGCGCCATAATTGCCTCCCCATCCCACGCGCGGGGGCGGCCGCCCCGGGGGGGCAGGCGGGGCAGGTGCTGCCTTTTTGGGGTGATGCAGGGAACTGGGTACCTGGCTTTGCGCCGTCCCGTGGATTCCTCTCTCCTCGTGCGCCCTGATGGCACCGTGAGGCTCGCGGGTGGCCTGGTGACCCCCATCCCTGACAGCCTCCCCCCAACCCTGGTCCCTGCAGGTGACCGCGGGCGGCGATGGCAGACTGCACGGAGCTGGAATGGGCCATCCAGGTGCTGGTGAACAACTTTGACAAGTACTCGAGCCGCTGCTGCTGCCGGAAGCCGCGGCGCATCAGCAAGAAGGATTTCCGCAGGATGCTGAGCTGTGAGCTCAACCACATGCTGACGGTGAGGCTGGGCGGCGCGGGGACACGTGGGGGCCAGCTCCTGCTGCACATTTGGGTTCCCCCCCACCTTGCACCCCCACTTCCTCAGCACCAACATCTCCGCTCTCTCCCGCAGGACACCGGGAACAGGCGGGCGGCCGACAAGCTCATCTGCGACCTGGACGAGAACAAAGACGGGCGCATCAGCTTCGAGGAGTACTGGACCTTGATAGGCGGCATCGCCAGCCCCATCGCCCACATCATCCGCCAGCAGGAGCAGAGCATCAAGCACACCAAGTAGCGGGCTGCCCTCCCCGCCCGGACCCCCCCGGGCTCAGCCCCCGCTTCTCCACGGCCCCCTGCTTCTCCCCCGCTGCCGAGCCCCTGCTTGTCCCGGAGCATCCCAGCCTCCTGCGGCTTTGCCGGGGCAGGCAGAGCCAGTGTGATGGAGTGAAGGGGTGTGAGGCTGGCACGGGGGGGCTCCTCCTCGCCCCATCCCTGCCCTCTTCCTCCCCCCTCGGAGTGTCCCATCCTTGCTGGGATGCTGGGTGAGAAGCACAGGGAAAGGCTTCCCCGCATCTAGGGCATGAATGCTGTCTGTTCTCAGCCCTGCTGGGAGAAACCCCATCGCAACCGGCACCCCCTCTTCCCGCGGAGCCCCCTTCTCCCCGTCACCGTGTCGGGATCTCCCTGGGGAACGGGTTTGCCCCTGCCTTTCCCCCCGCCCCAGCTGGTGAAGGGTCTGCCCTGCCTGCTCCTTCGGGCTCGGTGTGCCTGGGCAAGGCCGTGCGGTTATTTATTGCAGCAATAAAGTTTGGAGGAGCAGCGGGGGCACGCTGAGGCTGGCCTTGTGGGGACGGGGTGGTGGTGGTGGTGGTGGTTGGGGGAGGACGGAGGATGGGGTCTGCCCTGCCCCTTGTCACCCAGTAACGCCCGATTTGGCTCGCCCGGTGCCTGGGGCTGCGCGCACCACCGCGAGGTGTCAGCAGACACCGCGACACCCCCGGCGTGTCCGTCGGGTGCTGCCACCGTGCGTCCCCTTGCAGGTCCCCGAGCAGCCTCGGATCACGGCACCCCCAATCTGTGCACCCCAAGGGCACGGCCACCCCGGGGACCCCCAGCCCCGCGCTGCGCCTGGGTGCAGCTCAAACCCTGCTGGGGACGGGGACGCTGCGCACCCGGGGCCGTCCGTGCTGACATCGCTCCGCGACGCCCACGGCGCTGGCGAGGAGCCCGAACCCTCTGCCTGCTGGGGATTTTCCACCGGGAGGGGATTTGGCTGCAGGGCTGCGAGTGGGGACGTGTCCCCTGAGCTCCCCCGGGGGTGTCCCCGCGCCCCATCCCCCCCGTGTCCTACAGCACGTGGGGTGGCAGCACCTCAGAGCCGGGACCCCCGTTCCCATCCAGCCCCCCACTCCTCTGGGCATCTCCAGCTCCCACCTCCTCCCTGTCCCCCCACAATGCAGCTCCCCCCTTCTTGCCACGCAGGACCGGGGTCCCAGGGTGGGTTTTGGGGTATGGCGGGTGGGTTTTGGGGTACCCCGTGGGAGCCGTTGCCGTCGGGCAGGGCCGGGGCTGAGTCACGGTGCAGGAATCCCGCTGGGGCGAGGGCAGGGCCGTGACTCATGGTGCTGGTTGCGGGGCTGGGCTGGGCGCTGTGCCCAGCTGCCTGCACGGGATCCCAGTGCCGCAGCGGGGTGGGGGGCATCCGGCCCCCAATGCCCCCGTTTTGGAGGCAGAAGGGCTGCGGTGCGTAGTTAGGGCTGTCCCCCCGTGCTTCGTGGATGCTTCCCTGCGTGGGCAGGGGTGCTTTGTGTGCGACAGCTGCACCCCGGGGTGCTCCTCCTGGAAAGCCTCGGGTGTTTTGGGTGGCACCATACGGCAGGCGGGGAGGGGAACGATGAGGACAGGGCTGCCAGGCTCCACAGCTGGTCCCCATTTAGGGACCACGTTCCCGTCCCCGTGTCCCCAGCAGCATCAGCCACGGGCAGTCTGTGCCTGCTGCACCCCCAGCCTTGAGGCACCCATGGGTGGCAGGAGGGTCCTGGGGGGGTGAAGCTGACCCCGAGCACACACACCCACACCCACCAGGAACTCCTCAGCTCCGGCTCTGCCAGCCCCAGGTGCTGGGTGCGTGCCCGAGGCCACCGCAGGGCGAGGTGCCAGCGCAGGTGGCTGCGGTTCTCGTCCCTCCTTGGGAAATCAGGGCTTGGCCAGATCCGTCCTCCTGTCCCTGGGTGGCCAGGGCCTGTCCCTGGCATGTTTTGGGGTCTGTGGGACCCACCCTGTTCCCCTCGGGGACAAGCACTGCCAGGCTGTCACAAAGGTTGGCACAGCCCTAAGGATTTGCAAGACTCCAGGAAAAGCCCCAAATGTGTGTTCCCTGCGGTCCTCTCCAGCCACCAAATCTCTGGGAGGAGGAAGACCTCCAGAGCTCAGCAGAAGGCATCCAGGAGGACCTCAGAAAGCAAAAAGCCCCCCAGAAGGACCCCAATGGAGGATAAGGGTGGCTGGGGTCGTCCTAGGGCTGTCCCCCCTAAGTCCCCACCCCCGGGGACTGGGAGCAGGGCTGGGAGAAAAGTCCAGGCTGTGGAGACACCACCAGTGACATCTCCTGGCCAGCACCCAGAGCAGGGAAAAGCCTCCCCTGTCCCCATGCCAAGAGCCGTATGGGCTCCAGGAGCTCTGCACAGCCCCCCGAGCAGACCACCGCCGCTGTCACCCTGCGCAAGCACTCAGGGCAGGGGGGTGACAAGTGCCAGCTGAGCTGGTGGAGCTGCCCAGCCCCACGAGCTGAGCCCCACCAGCACCCTCACGCCTTTCCCCGCTGCCCAGAGAGATGTGAGGCTGGGGCTGGGCTCTCCCCCCCCCCAGAAATGGGCTCCCCATCTGCCCAGGCCACCCAGCTACGGTGATGCCCACCTGTGCGGTGCCGTCCCTGACCCCGCCATCCTCCCCCTGCGCCGATGGGGGACCCGGAGGGTGAGGAGGACGACGCGGTGGACTTCAGGCAGTCCTCTGGCTTCTTGGGCTGTCTCAGCCTACTCTGCAGTGACATCTGGGCCGATGCCTCCTGCCCCACTGAGCCTCAGCCTGTGGCATGGATAAAACTGCTGCCGCCTCCCCAGTCCCCAGTTCGTTTGCGCTGGTTTGTGCTGGGGAGACTGGGGCCACTGAGCAAGCGCCCAGAGAGCTGCTGGCAGCAGTGGCTTAGTGGGGACACGGGCTGGTGTCCCACTTCTTGTGGTGACCCTGTGGGGTGCCCCATCCCTCCGCGTGCTCCTCGGCCCCCAGCAGCACCCCCTCAGCACCTCTCCCTAATGGCATCACGCGGTTCGTTAGGCAAAAATGAGGTGTGGGTGAAACCTCCAGCTGGGAAAGCCCCAAGGCGAGGGGCTGTGCTGGGCAGAGCTCCCCCAGATGGGCTATAAACCCCCGGCACGTGGTGGCTGCAGCACCCCAGCAGCTACAGCACCCCGGTGACTGCAGCACCGACCCCGGTGAGTCCCTTTGTGCCCCAAATTTGCCCTCCTGATGAAATTCACCCAGCGGTTGCTGCACCCCAAAACAGCCCCCGGAGAGGTGCCAGCGTCCCAGGTGGATTTGAGCAGGGTTGGTGGGGGGACGGCTCCCAATCACCCCCTGACACCGTCCCCGGGGCTGTCCCCACGCAGGAGGCTGGCGATGGCGTGTCCCCTGGAGCAGGCGCTGGCCGCGATGGTCACCACCTTCCACAAGTACTCGGGGAAGGAGGGCGACAAGTACAAGCTGAGCAAGGCCGAGCTGAAGGAGCTGCTCAACAAGGAGCTGCCCAGCTTCGGAAGCGTAAGTGGCTGTGGGGACACGGCGCTGCCCAGCCCTATGGTGCCCGGGCTTTGTACCAGCCCCGAGGTTTCCCATGGAGCATGGGGCAGGCCCAGGTGGTCTCCGAGTTCCCCCAAAGCCCACCCCATGGATGCAGCCCCGTGCTCCAGGGACCTGGGCTGGAACAGGCTCAGAGCGAGGGGAAACTTGGCTTTGCTTACACCCACTGAATATTTTCATTGGCAAAGTTGTGCTCCGATTTCAATGTTTTTCTCCCTCTTTTTTTTTATTATTTTTTTTTTTTTTTAAATTTTATTTTCCACTTCCCTTTCTGGCATGTGGTTTAAATTAGGAGGGGGGCGGAGGCGCAGCTTGTTAACAAAGCTTCTCGGCGAGGCAGAGGCGGATTTGCTGCACACCTCGGGTCCCGGGAAAGCCACTTGCGCCTCCGCGTGCCACCTCCTTCTGACAACACAGGGAAAGCCCTCCTGCAAACAGCCGGGAGCAAACGAGAGCCTTTTGTATTCTTCCTTCCCCACCTGTACCCTCCAGACCCGCTCACCCCTCCCCATTTTCTCCCCCTTGGCAGAAGCAAATGGACGAGGGGGAGTTCAGGAGGCTGGTCAACGACCTGGACCACGACAAGGACAGCGAGGTGGACTTCAAGGAGTTCGCCTGCTTCCTGGCCTGCGTGGCCATGGGCTTCAACGAGTTCTTCAAGGATGCCAAGCAGCCCCACAAGAAGTGACCCTGGTGCCGTCGGTGGTGTTTTTTTTTTTTTTTTTAATAAAAGCCTTCCCAAAGCCTCACCAGGGCTGCGTTGTTGCGGGTGACTCACGCCTTCCCCCAGCCCGTCCTTCCCTCCGTGGGATTTTCCACGGTGCGGCTCAGCCCCCGGAGGCTCTTTTGGAAAAGTCTGAGCAAAACAGCTCTGAACTGCCTCCAGGCGAGTCGCTGAGATATCCCCCCCCCCCACCCCAATTTGTCCCTGCTGTCCCAGGGGAGAGGTTTGGTGCACATTTGTCCCCAAATGGGAGCTTCCTGAGCTGCGCAGGGCTCGTGGTCTGGCACGAGCTGCCCTGGGCAATGCAGATTTGGGGGGAGAGAAAGCTGGAGTGGAGGAACTGGGCAGGAACACACAAGGTCCATGCCACAAAGCCCAGAGCAGGCCCCGGTACCTGTGCAGGTGGAGATGAACCATGGCTGGGAGGCCACAGGAGCCCCCCTGGGTCAAGGATGAGCCCACCCTGGGGGGCTACATTGCAGGGGATGGGCCCAAGACCCTCAATTTGCTGCGGGGTTATGGACAAGCAGCAGCACCCTGGGCACGCCAGGCTGTGATACCGGGCGGGCAGGATGGGGCTGGATGGGGCTGGCCCCCCCGCAGGCACGGCAAGTCCAGGCTGGTTTGCAGGAAGCATCGCAGCTGCTTCCAGCTGTCCCCAGCACCCCAAAACCCTGCAGAAAGCACCCCGGCTCCAAAAATCCACTGCAAAGCAGAGCATGGCCCCTCCACAGCCCCTCAGTAAGCCCCCAAGTCCTTCTTGAGCCCCCAAATCATTGACCCCCCCTGCCTCATTCCTCACCAAGCCCCCCAAAACCTCACCAAGCCCACCAGCAGCTTCAGGCTTTGCTCGTCCCTTTCCCAGGGTCTTTAAAACGAGCCCCCAGGGGCTTCTGCCCCCTCCCAGTAACCTGCACAAGTTTGCACCTGCTCCTTAATGGGGAGACAAGGTGCAGGCTTGGGGATTTCTTTTCCCAAAATGGTTTTTGAGGAAGCGCCCGACCCTGGGAGATGCTGCGTGGTGTTGGCCGAGGTTTTGTGTCCCGGGGTCTCATCCCCTGGTTTTCTCACTCTGGTCCCTGCAGTGCCAGGTGCCACCGTCCCCAGCGTGGTGCCGGGGACCCCAGGGGTGGTGTCAGCCCCCCCCCGTGTCACAGCGGGGGGCCGGCTCGTCCCAGGGCTGGGCTGTGCAACCCGCAGGTTCCCGGCTGTCCCCGCGGCTCCTCGGCACGTGCGCGGGACACGCAGGCACCGAAATAGCGCTCCGTTACACAACGGGGCGGCGTGCCGCGCTGGCCTCGCCGCTAGGAAACAGAAATCACTTGCAGGCGACTTGAGCTGAAAACAGAAAAAAAAAAAAAAAAAAAAAAGGACAAAAGAAAAAGCCAAGCCCAAAGTCTCGGACAAACCCTGCGTGGGCTCGTGCAGCTCCGGACACCCCCGGGGATGCTGCCAAACCCTTTGTGCATGGCATCCCGTCCCCCACCAGCCTGCCACTTTGTCCAGGTTGTCCCCATCCATCCCCAGGGGCACATTTTCCTCTTTCTAACCCAAACCAGCCCCTTGGCGGAGCACGGGGAGGAGGGTTTTGGGGGTGGGGGGGCCGGAGCTGCCCCCGGGGTTTCCTCTCCTCCTCCTGCAGCCAACGTGCGGCCAGGCGCCGCGGCAGCATTGGTGCCTGCTCATCCGCACGGCGAGGGGGGGGCCAGGCGGGGCTATAAATGCGGTGCCTTCCCGCTGCCTCGCTCCCACCCTGCCCCTCCTCGGCTGCTGCTTTGCGTTCGAGCTCTTGGTGAGTTGTTTTTTCCTGCGATGCTCCGGCCTCCCTCGCCCCGCCGTCCCTCCAGATGTTGCCTTCCAGATGCGTCTCCCTTGACCCCCCAACGCTGACCCCCCTGGCTGAGCTCGGGGGCCACATTTCCCCTCCAAAAGCTGCTGCCCACACCCCCGGCATTGCTTTCTCCCCCTCGGGCATGGCTTTTTGCGGGGTTGCTCAGCGCCCGTCCCAGGTGGCAACGCCCAGCCCAGCCGTTAGCGGGCAGGTGAAATTTGGGAGGAAACGGTGATGCATGGGGCGTGCCTGGGGACACCGCGCTCCGTCCTCACCTGCTCTTGCAATCGGTGCCTCCAGGCTTGTTGGTGTCCCCCATGGCGTGTCCCTTGGAGCAGGCGCTGGCCGTGATGGTCACCACCTTCCACAAGTACTCGGGGAAGGAGGGCGACAAGTACAAGCTGAGCAAGGCTGAGCTGAAGGAGCTGCTCACCAAGGAGCTGCCCAGCTTCATCAGCGTAAGTGCGGGGCTGCTGCGCCAGGGCCGGGGGTGCCACGTCCTGGAGACCCCGGGGATGTGCCCCTTGATGCAAAACCCTCATTTTGACCCCTCTTCCCACCGGGCAGAAACAAACGGACGAGGCCGGCTTCCAGAAGCTGATGAGCAACCTGGACAGCAACAGGGACAACGAGGTGGACTTCCACGAGTACGCCACCTTCCTGGCCTGCGTGGCCATGATGTGCAACGAGTTCTTCCAGGGCTACCCCGACAAGGTGCCGCGCAAGAAGTGAGCGCGGGGACCCCGGCTGGGGCTGCACCGTGCCCCCCTGCACCCCCTGACCCCCCCAACACCCTCCCGCCGCGGTTCCAATGTTCTTTCAATAAAGATTGCTTTAAACCAAGCTCTCCGTGTGTTTGGCAAGGGAGGGGTCTTGCTCTTGGGGCAGCGCGCCATGGTGCACGGAAAGCCCCCGTTGCACGTTGCGGGCGTTGGACGATGCCCCGCAGCAAGGAGCGCTTTGGAGGCGGATTTTGGCACAGGATTTTCGGCAGCGTGGGCACCCCGTTCCTGTGAGCCCTCGCGCACTGCCTGCGGGCGCGTCCCCATGAGTCAGCACCCTGCCCTGCCGCGCCGCCGTTTGCCCCTTTCGTTGCTTCGGGCAGGGCTCAGCGGGAGCTTTCCCGGGGATTAACACCTCTGACCGCGCTGTGATAACGGGGACGGGTGGACAAATTTTGGCCAAAATCATTCAGCACTCACTGACCCAGCAGCCAGGAGCACAGCCCCACTGTGCGAGGCACTGTGTGACACGGCTGATGCCAAAGGGACCTGGTGGGGACATTCACTGGGGTGACTCATGGGGGGGTCAGGGTCTGTCCCCCCACCCTACTACTCTGGGGGGTATCCAGGACCCTCATCCCCTCCCCAAGTGAACCCTTGGGGAGTGGGGTTTCGGTCGTGTTCCCACTTGGGGTGGGGTTATGGCGTGCAGAGGAGTGGCTTCACCCATGCACTCAGCCACCCCCCGGCCCCCCCGGCATGGGAGGACTCAGTCCATGGCTATAAATGCGAGGAGGAGCTGCGCAGGCACAGCCCTCCCTCCCCGCTCCCAGATCCTGTCCTGCTCAAGCCGGTAAGTCTCCATTTCCTCCATTCCATCCCCTTTCCCCCCCCCTCATCAGACATCTGTGGCTGCCCCAGGGGTGCGCTCTGGGCTCCAGATGTGCAGCTTGCCCTGTCCAGATGTGGACCCCCCCCCATCCCTTCACTCCTGGAAGCCAGACCTTGGGCGGACAACTTCGCCCTGGCAAGGCAGCGGTGCCACGAAGGCTTCTCCCCATCCAGCCCTAACTTTGTGCCCTGCTTTCGCCCCCCTTGGTCCCCCCCAGCTTCTCCCCATGGGCCCAGCCTGTGTGCGGAGGCGGCCGGGAGCTGCGCCCCGTGAGTCACCACAGCCACCAGCCTCGGCTTACGCAACGGTCTGGGATGGGGGGGACACAGGGCAGCCCCCTGCCCGACCCGGGATGGGGGGGACACGGGACAGCCCCCTGCCCACTCAGGGACAGACCCCAGGGCTATGCTGAGATGGGGCTGTGGGGGCTTTGCCCCCAGCCCGGCTGGCACAGGAGTGATGGGAGGGCTGCGGGACACCCCCGGGGGGACCGTGCCAGGGGGCTCCCCAAGTTGAGGGGCTGCTCACTGAGCTCCCTCCATCCCCACAGCCCAGCCCACAGCCATGGCAGCCCCCCTGGACCAAGCCATCGGTCTCCTTGTGGCCACCTTCCACAAGTACTCAGGGAAGGAGGGTGACAAGAACACCCTGAGCAAGGGCGAGCTGAAGGAGCTGATCCAGAAGGAGCTGACCATTGGGCCGGTGAGTGCGACCCCCCCTCTGCCTTCTCCTCGTAAGCCAAGGGCGTCACCTCCCAGTGCAGCCTGGAGGGACCTGGGTGCAGGGACACCCCCAGGACAGGGTCAGGGGACAGGCGCAGTGGGAGGTGACACGGGGAATAACGTCACCCGGGGGAGTTGTGGCACAGCCCTGTCCCCACACCTACTTTTATGGCACCTGGTGTGAATGCTGCTTTGCCACGGGGTGGGGATATAACGGGGGACACACGTCTGGCTGGGTCCTGTGGTGCCCCCCCAGCCCCACTCTGGGAAAGCGCAGGGCAATGTGCCCCCCCTGCCCAGCACCCCGGCTGGTAACAGCTCTGTGCTTTTTGGGGCTGCAGAAACTGAAGGACGCGGAAATTGCTGGGCTCATGGACGACCTGGACCGCAACAAGGACCAGGAAGTGAACTTCCAGGAGTACGTCACCTTCCTGGGCGCCCTGGCCATGATCTACAACGACGCCCTGCTGCAGTACAAGTAGAGCTGAGCCGGCCGCCGGGGAGACACCCCCCCCCCCCTCCCCAATGCCTCTCTGAGGTCCAATAAAATTTCTTTTTGTAAAGTTTTGCTGCTGCGTTTCGTGGTTGTTTTTGAACCTCAAATAAATTAAAACCTCATGGACGGTGTTGGTTTCATTTTTTTTTTTTTTTTTTTTTTTTTGTATGCTGGGGGGAGGCAGCGAGGGGCTGCACCCTGTGCTCACGTCCCCGTCCCGTGTCCGTCATGTGCTGGCGATGCCCTTACTGCTCCCACCCCGTGCTGCATCTTGGCAATGCAGGGGCTGGGGTCTGAGCTCTCTGTGCATCCCCCTGCCCCCAGATGGAGGGCGTGGGGGTTGTTTTATGACCCTGCCGGGCAGAGCTCACCTGAACATCTGCATCAGGGAAAGGAATGTATAAGCAGCCCTCCAGGCTTGGTGCAGCACCGCACTCACATCCCAGAGGCAGGGGAAGGGGTCTCCCCACATCCCCCCCGATAACCCCTTGGCCCTTTTGGAGCCTGCTTTGCAATTTGTCACTCTTTGAAACTGGCACGATGCCATTCACAAGCATCCCAGCCCTCCCGCCTCTCTTGCACCCTGTCACTGCCCTGTCCCTGTCCCTGTCCCTGTCCCCACAGGGCTGTGCTGGCTCCAGCCCCACAGCCCTGCAGCAGGCGGCAGCACCAATGCTGCATGGGGCAGGCTCATGGGCTGTGCCAAGGGCACCCCGTGGCACGTCAGGTGGTGGATGGTGACAGGAGGACCTGCGGTGCACGCATGTCTCTTCTTGCCTGTCCCAGGGTGTGTGCATCCCCTCCCACCTCCCCACGTGGCACACACGTGTCCCTTCACACCTCCCTGAGCCGCACATCCGTGTTCCTTCACACCTTGCCAAGTGGCACATCCACGTCCCTTTGCATGTCTCTGCGTGGCACATCCTTGTCCCTTCATGCGTCCCCACGTGGCACATCCGCATACCTTTGTGTGTCCCATCCACGTCCCTTCACGTGCCCCCACGTCCCTCTGCGCCTCCCCGATGGCGTGTCTGTGTCCCATCACGTCCTCGTGAGGTGCGTGCATGCCCCTGGTCCTGCCCAGGCGGGACACAATTATTGCCAATTACTGCGAGGATTGCTGCTACGTCACCACAGACACCAGGGCCTGGTCGGACCCCCCTCCCATGGAGGTCGCACCCATCCTGCCCCACCATACAATCTGACCCTTTGTTTCACTCTTTTGCAATGCGTGCTTTTTCTGGAACCAGTTCCTCATGCTCCTGGAGCGGGACGTAGACGGGGAGAGGTTTCACCACCACTGTCCTTCCCGTCTCTCAAAATCCCTAAGGGGCATCACGGGCTCTTTGTGGTGCTGTTCCACACGAGCACAGACTTGGGGTGAAAATTTTGGGCATTCTGGGGTGCAGGCTTCCCCCGAGGTGGCCTTTCCTCCAACACATGCACGGTTCAGCTGCCTGCTGAACCAGACACCAGGAACCCCATGGGGTCTCCACGAGCTGTGGCATTTCTGTGACCCTGGAGGAGGTGGCGATTGCCAATAATCTTGGTAGTCATCGGGCAGCAATCACCTCTGCTGGGAAATGCCACCTAAGCACAGCTGGCAGGCTTCCGGCATGCCGGCAAGTCCTGATCTGCAATGTCTTCCTTGGCTGCCTGTGCTAGCTGCTAGGAAATGATGCGCCAGGGATGCTGCCTGTGATTTTGGAGAGGTGACCAGGGTGGGATGCATCCCCCAGCACCCGCAGGTTGGCTCAAACACCCCGTCTCCATCCAAAGCCAAACATTGGGGCTGACGTAGGAAGGAAGAACCACATTCCCATTGGGAAATACCAGTATCACCCCATGGAGACCCTCACCCGGCATACTTAATGCGCTCCGGAAAAATCCCTCTTTCCTCATCTCCACCAAGAATCCAAACCTGGGGAAACCCCTGTGCCGTCATGTATCCACTATTCCGGCTCCCCACAAAGGTCTCTTTCGGTGTTTCCTTGTTTTGCACTAGCGAGTTTGGTGTGTCCCCTCCCTCATTAACCCCAGCAGCAGTCGGTTCCTGGAGACATGCAAGAAATTGCCGCCTGGGCGTGCTGCGTGCCGAGAAGCCTTGCACAATTCCCAAGGTTATCACCTCAGAGAAGATTTGAGGGTGTCACAAATCGTAGCTCAGGGAGGGTATAAAAGAGCCCTCTCCAGCACCGTGCAGCATCCGATCCTGCCCGCTCCTCTCCTCACCATGTCAGTGTCAGAACAAGCCATCCCCAGGCCCACCACTCGGTGAGTAGCTCTTCTCCAAACAGGGGCTCCTGGAAGCAGCCAGAGCCCACCTTGAGCTCCTGGAGGGGATGGATATCCGTCTCCTCTAATAATGTTTTGCTGTTTTTCCTTCTTTAGCAAGATGAAGACTGACCTGGAGCTCGCTCTGGAGTGCGCCATCAACATCTACCACCAATATGCCATCAAGAACCCCCGAGATGACTTCCTGAGCAAGCCGGAGTTTACGCAGCTGTTGAAGGAGACCGCCAAGACCTTCCTCACCCACACCTTGCCGGTGAGAGCCTTGCAGCTTGGATCTCCTACCGCTGGCGAGAGCTTGCATGGGTGTTGGCCTCCTTGGGGCACGGGGTGGCCGAGAGCTTCCCAGAGGGGAGGGAGGGTTGATGGGGTTTTCTTGAAGCTGTGCTGTCCCTGCATGGACCCTCCCCAAACCGAGGTTCTTTGCAGAGATGAAGGGAATTGGAGAACCCTGTGATGTAGCTGTGGGGTGGCAGGGAACCCAGGGCCCCCCGCTGTGCGTCGGACTGACTTGTCCCCATTTGTCCTCCTGCAGCCTAAGATGTCCATCGATGACTACATAAACCAGCTCTTTGCCAAAGCAGACAAAAACCGTGATGGTCGCCTGAAGTTCACCGAGTTCCTCACCACGCTGAACCTTGCAGCCATTGATGCCCATAAAAGGTCCCATGAGCCTACCAGGGGCCGTGGCCCACATCCAGTTGGTGGTCACGACCATGGACATGACCATGGACATGACCACGGACACGGTCCCCGCAACTGAGGCTGTTCCCAGGGTGGCTGTGCCCACAGAATTGTGCTCTTCCAGCAGCATCATCTCTTCCGTTTGCCCACAAGCATATAACCAAAGCTGTGTTGTCTGCTTCTGCCTACGGCATTGAAATAAAATTTCTTTCTCCATGCACCAAATGTATCTGTGCTATGTATCCTGCATTCTCTGGGGGGATGTGACATGCGCCCAGCTCAGCCCGCAGCCATGGGGGGTTAAATTCAGGTTGCAATGGGGAAGCAGTGGGACAGGGAAGGCAGGGGGGAGTCAGGCCACACGTCCCTGCTTCTGTCCCCTGGGACAGAGCGGAGCCACATGCCAGCTCACATGGGGCTGTTTCACATAGCAGGCTCCCCATCCTGCAGCATCCAGTCCCCAGCAGGGTCCCCACCACCTCCATGAGGCTCACAGGCTCCTTGCTTGGGGGTGCTTGGCCCCAGCGCTGGGTTTCCTGGATGGGAGCAGCCAGGGGGGCTGCACGGGAGCATCCTCACCCCTGTGCTCCCAGCCCCTCCTTGCCCCAGCTCCGGGATGCTCCATGGGTGAAGCACAGCTGGGTGCTCGTGGGGTGCTGCTGAGCCCCCCCAGTGCTGACCTTGGGTGGGGGCACTGTTTTTGCAACCTGCAGAGCTACTCATGTTTTCCTTGCAAACCCAGCACTGGCACAATGAACAGTGCAGAGGGGCTTTGTGGATGCAGTTTTAACTCTACACGATGAAGCCTCACACTTCTGTTAGCATTGGGTGGCAGCTCCCGGGCTCCCGACAGGCTTAGGAGCCACTCCAGGCTCTTGGGGGCCAAACACACAAGCGGAAAAGAGCTGGGGTGTTTGTGGGGAGCCATGCAATGAAGGGGAAATCCCCAGGCTCGTGAGGCTTTGACATTTCCAGCATCAGCTGGAACCAGGAGCCCACGCTCTACGAAACTGAGCTGGGAGAGGAAGCACGGGGCTGTTGCGTGGTTATTTGCACTCAATGACACCAGTCGTCGCTCTCCGACGTTGTTGTTTTGCCATCGGCAAGGAGCCCTTGTCCCCCATCCAGGTGCTCTTCACCCCCTGCTCCCTGCCAGCGTTCCTGGGCATCATTTGGGCATCACTATGGGTTTTGGGGAAGAGTCGGGGACTCAGAACCCACAGCTCTGCCCCCGGGGGGACAATGCAGACACACAGGGCAAAACCCAGCCGGGTTGGTGGCTTGCAATGACAGCTGGAGAATGAGGATGCAATTTGGGACTGCTGATGGGCCATAATGAGAGAATAAAAGAAACAATAAAGTGAGTCAGGGATACCAGAATAAACCTCCTGCGACAGTTCTCGTTACTGCTCCTGAGACATGTGAGGAGCACCCTCAAACAGGAGTGGTGACCCGTTTGTTTTTGTATCCTCACCCTCTTCCTGGAACCTATTGTCTTGTCTTTACACCTTTTCATAGTATCATCTTCATCCTTCTAGTACCTGCTGGGCTAGTGTCATGGGGGTGGCTGTTGCAAAACATCCCAGTTAATGCTCGGGGCAGCAAAGACCACGACCTCGGATTTTCTGCTTGCTTTGAGCCCAGTTTCCTCCACCAGGTTTCTGGAGCAAGACGGAAGGTCTGGTGCAGGTGATATGAAATGGAAAATAATGGAAAATAGTCTGGAAAACCATCTATTGAAATGTAGACAACACTTTCATTTTAGCTAGCATTTCTCCAGTTCATAATGTAGGAAACAGTTTGCAATCACACTAAAAATATATCCACATCTCTCCCAAAATCCCATCTTTTTTGCTACAGCGGCATGAAAGAGGGAAACATTTTCAGCAAAACCTGCAAATTTTTGTCAAGACCTGCCAAGGCGGACGGTGCGTTTCCGTCAAGGTAGGGGAGTACATCCAGCGGCTTCCCCATTCTTTGCCCGGTTGGAGACAATGGTGGGGTGACGGGACAGCATTTCCAAAGGCCGGTGGGTGCAACCAGGAACTGTGAGCAGAGGAATGAGATGGGGAGGGGCTCAGACCTTCCCACCTTGCAATTTCCAGGTGCGGGAAATGCTAATTCAAGCTGTTGCTTGCAGCAGGTGTGTCACCAGCTCTGATGAAAGAGAGTCTCAGATGCATATAAAAGGCTGCCCAGATGCCTGGGTCACTTCAACAGACCCATCTTCTGCAAACCCTACTTGGATACAAGGTGAGTAGCATTGCAATGGTTATTGCAGAAAATAAGGTGAGGGAGAAGTGATTTTGTATAGTACTTCATCTCTATAGTACTTCGTATCGTGTCTGTCTTGTTTCAGTGTTTCCCACCTTGGGGAGGCTGGTTTTGGCTGCAGCAAGGCTTTATGTTAGTATAAATAAGTGGTATTTCTGTGCCATTTTTAGTGTTGTATAGTTGTTTCTGCTATGTGGAGGTACCCAGCTGAGAGCAGGGTCTCCCCGTGCTTGGTGTCTGTGGTCCAAAGGGTTTAAAACCCGAAGTGACGAGGAGGAGGAGGTCAGGCAGAGCCCGTGATGGAGCTGGTATCAGAACTGCGTTGACTCAAAGCCATCCCTGCCATTGGCAGCATGGTGCTGATACACGGGTTTGTCCGTCCTGCCTGAACAATGCCCCCGGGTCAGCCACAACGAGCCGCTTCTTGGGTGAAGTTAATAACGTGTCTGGGCTGTGCTGTAAAACAGTGAGATTCCTAAAACCTCTCATTACCTGCTCAGCACCGAGGAGCTGCCGACCACCCCTGGGTGCTGCTGGCCCCATGGGACGGGGCAGGTCCTTTGCACACTGGTGAGGTGCAGCTCAGCCTCAGGGTGCCCAGGCGCATGGAGTGGGGTGCTTGGCTTTGTCCCCTCCAGGACCAGGCCTGACCCCTCCAATGGCTTTGGGGTCTCTCTGCAGGTACCCTGAAAGCTCAGCCATGTCTGCAAGCACCGCTACCACCCTGCCCGGGCATCAGCAGTTCCCAGGAAACTGCACGCTGGAGATGGCCCTGAATGCTATTGTGGATATCTACCACCGCTACAGCATCCGCAAGGGTGAAATTGACCTCCTCGACTTCAAAGAATTCAACACGCTGCTGAACGAGCAGGCACCGACCTTCCTGGCGGCCTGTGTGAGTGCCGTGGGGGAAGGAATCTCCTGGGGTGCTCCCCGGGATGCTGTGGTGGGAGCAGGGTGCCCTCATCCCCCAGGGGTTGTGGTCCATCAGGCCCAGCTTGTGCGCTGGGGGGGCTGCTCATCCTGCCCCCTAGTACAAGGGTGCTGAGCAGCCAAGGGGGCTTGGGGCCCCTGTCCATCTGGGGGTTTTACACACAGGACAAAAGAGGGGCTCAATGATCCCACGGCTTCCAAATGCTTCCTGGGGTACGTGAGAGCAGAGCTGGCTTGGTTTCCACCAGTGGGAGCCCAGCCTGGGGAGGGGGCACACTCACACGCTCTGTCCCCCATTGCAGAACAGGAACCGTCCTGGCTACCTGCAGGAGCTGTTCAAGGAGACAGACTTAAACAAGGACAAAGAGCTGTCTTTTGAGGAGTTCACCATCGTCTTGTCCAAGGTGGCTGATGACGCCCATCGCATCATGCATGGGGAAGACAGATGTAAACCAGAGAGCAACTGAGCTCACACGTGGCGTGGTGTCTGGCCCCTGTGAAGGACCCAGAAGGGGCTGCTTGTAGGAATAGGGCTGTGGCTGCTTTCTGCCTGTTTGGATTGCTCATGAGACAATAAAGCATCACTCGAAGCCTAATGAGTCCTTCTTATCTCAGCACTCACTTCCCATGGATGGGCAGGGTGGGCACCAGCTGCAGGGAGCACGAGGTCCTGCAGCATCACTGGGAGAAGAGCTTGCCTGAATGGGGGAACCCCAAAAACCCCTGGGGGGAGAGACTTATGGCAGATGGGGTGGGTGGGCAGGCAAGAGCTGTATTGCTCAGTGTCTGGCCCAAGCCAATAGGGCTGGGAGGGAACGAAAGGCCTGTGCAGGACACAGCTCTGCTGGGTTTAACCACAAAGCTTCAACACAGAGCAGCTCCACTGGAGGTTTTACTCCTGGGTGAGGAAAATGCATTAATACCCCCCACAGCAGCAGGCCACAGCTTTACAATGAGAACAAGCCATGGGGCTATTAAGGAGAAAAAAAAAAAAAAAAAAACAAACACAAAACCCACAGGCAAAAGTTGCTATTTGTACATAGAGCTCCCACCCCATGGGGTGCCAAAATTTTGGCTTGAGCTAAAGGAAAGCTTTGAAGGTCTCCAGGGAGAAGACTCCCCAACCTCTTTTCACAACCTGTGCCAGGGCTCTGTTACCTGCATGGCACAGATGTGCTTCCTGGTGTTCAGGAGGAGCCTCCTGTGCTCCAGGTTGTGCCCAGCACCCCTCGTCCTGGTCCTGAGCACCTCTGACAGGAGCCTAGGGATGCCCAAAGGGTCCTGCAACAACCCAGCCCTGAGGGGCTGCTCCCCAGCAGGGTTTGCAGTTGTGGGTATCTCGCACAGACCCTCGCTCAGGAAGCATCTGCCTTGCTCAGAGCAAGCCCCCTGATTTCCCTGAGCTAAAACCACGTCTAGCAACGATAACGTATTCCCAACCCAGATCTCAGGCTAATGCCCATTATGAAGTGCAGTGCACCTCACAGCAATGAACCCTGCCGTGCCCTCAGCCAGCTGCCTGCCCTTTGCTTCTCCCTACTTGTAAATCCGTGTTTTGAAAGCACTTTTGCAAACACTGCCAAGCACAGGGTGCCCGGCGAGGGCTCGGCTCCTCGAGGTACAACCAGTCCTGGTCACCTGGAACCAGATTTTCCGTGCTGTGCGGTGCCTGCTTCCTTCTCCTTCCCCTCCGCCGCTCCAGCAAGCGGATGCTTGCTCAACCCTGGCGGCCTTGGGGTCAGGATTGCAGCTCGCTGCAGCTGCTTTGGCATGGCCCGCGGGCACGGCCGGGCTGGAAGGCTCCTCCTGCGAGGAGAGACCTGCAGAGCTGGGTCAAGCGTTGTGCCAACACGTTCCCGTGACCCTGAGTGGTACCCAGGCTCCCCTGTCATTTCAAGGGCTGCGTTTGAATTTAAATGGTAAATGCTGCTCCTGGGGGCTCGTTGCTGCTGCCTGGTGGGCACAACAAAGCATCCATCTACTGCTCCTGCTCTGAACCCCCTGGCCCATGCCATGCCGTGTCCATCCTTGCCCTGCCCACCTCCGGGATGATAAAATAGCCAAAAGCTCAGTTTCGTGAAATTGCTACAAAATTCTGCAACCGAGCTGATGGTCCCCAGCACCCCGTTGTGAAACACCCCGGCCCTTCCTCAGCTGTTCCGTGCATCGTGGAGCTCCCCTGTTGTGAAACGTGGAGCATCCCCAGTGGCAAGGGCAGGGGCTTGGGGCTGTGCCCCCCGGATGCTCCCTTCATGGTGCTGCCCCACGGCCACTCGTCTGGAGCTCCACTGCCCCGTTTTGGCCTGCACTTGGAGCCTCAGATTAGCATCACGTTCGGCAGGTTGAACAAATCCCCAAACAAACCTGCTGAATCAGCAGGGAGGGGATTTTAATAAAGCAGCACTGGAAAATCTTGTTTTGCTCCTGCTCTTTGCTGCTCTGAGCCAACGCGCTTGCGCGCGGTCTCTGCTGCACCAAGAAACAACAACAAAAAATGCCACAAAGGGAGGACATGGATTTAAAAACACAAAAATACACCTTTTAGCCCCACCCCATCCCCGGGGCTCAGAGCATACCGCAGGTGGGGGAACCGCCTTGGGCACGGGCTCTGGTTGACCTGCAGAGCTGAAAGCTCCTGGAGCCGCACCAGGTTGGAAGCCGCCCCACATTATTTGCCTTTCAAGAATAGCTGCTCGCTGCAGGCAGGGGATGGTCCCCGGTGCAGGGGCACGGCTCTGTCCCCATGTCACACGGGTGACCCCAGTCACATCGGGGATGCTTCAGGGTGCACCAAGGCAGGGACGCTGCGAGGTTTGTTGGAAAAGGGCAGATGTGATACCGGGGGTCCCCTTTGCCTCGTGGCACGGCAGAACAACCTCACAGAGGGCAATAAAATAGGCCAGAGGGAAGCAAGCAAGGGAGATGGACTTGTCAAGTCAATGGGAAATGACAGCCCTGATAGCCACGGGGACACAGCTGGGGGGACACGGCTGTGCCCTGGCCACCACCCTGCCACCCAGAGGACATGACACACCGACATTACAGGAAAAGCCACAGAGCCCCCTTTTAAGGAACTACCCCTGAGCCTTAAGCAACATGAGTATGTCATGACGATGGACTGGAATTGGATGAAACGGACATTTCACAACGGGGGGGCAGCGCCGGCAGCCAGGCTATAAGAGGTGTCACGCTCCAGCCCGGCCGCAGGTCAACCCAGGACCGTCTCGCTGCTTCGTCAACATGAGCAAGGCAAGTCTAAGGGTGTTGTGGGCTTTTAAGGTCTCCGTGCTCTTTTCCAGGTGCAGGTTGGGCCACCGGAGGTGCAGGGACCCACCACAAGTCCTGGCAGAGGGTGACAGCTTCCATCGGGGCTCATCTGGGCATGACCACGAAGAGCAAAGTCTCTTGTGGAAAGGACTCCCTGCAGCATGGCCCCACCACCAAAGGGGATGTCAGATCTCATGCTCAGTGCCTACATCTCCACAGGGGCTTTTGGGGAGCCTTGCTCCCTCCAGCAGCACCTGCCTTGCAGAGGAAAATAATAGCTCGCAGATGTTCTTGGTCGCACAACCCAGAGCTGAAGCAAAGAGAGGCTGCAGCTCCCTTCAGACTCCCCCAGCTTGTGCTAGATAAGCGCAAACCCAAGCAAACAGCCCAACTTTAGCCTGAAAACAGAACGACTGCAAGCCAGGCTGCATCCTCACCTGGTGCGAGGCAGCTGGCTGTAGGGGAGCCTGCTGGTGGGCACCAAATGCCTTTTGTGGCCCCTGATTTTATTCGGCTGTTTGTTTCTCTTCCAGGGCTGCCAGACCCAGGGACCGCTCTCCGAGCTGGAGAAGTCCATAGATGTCATCATCGATGTCTTCCACCAGTACTCGAGACGGGAGGGGGACAAGGACACCCTGACCAGGAAGGAGTTGAAGCTCCTGATTGAGAAGCAGCTCGTGAACTACCTGAAGGTGAGCGGAGCTGAAGCAGGGCTTCTCCTGCCCTGCATGGGGAGGAAACTGGGTTGGACCCCATTGCCCCACTGGTCTTTACCAGCCCAAATGCCCCCAGGACCAGAT
Source organism: Anas acuta (assembly GCF_963932015.1). Taxonomy (NCBI): domain Eukaryota; kingdom Metazoa; phylum Chordata; class Aves; order Anseriformes; family Anatidae; genus Anas; species Anas acuta. The sequence continues at coordinate 2,697,695 of NC_089006.1, read as the reverse complement.
TCATCCCAACAGCTCCCTCCTGCTCTCTTCTCCTGCCCCAACACCGTCTGCCCAGGCCCTTCCCTTCCACCTGCCACTTTCCCACATGCTCCATGAGATGCCCTAAAGACAGAAGGAAACCCACCAAGGCTCAGGTGTACCCTTAGCTGAACATTTATCCTCATTAAAAAACATCAGAACCCCATTGCCCAACAGCTTCTTTGCCATCTCAGAGCGGTATCAGAAATACAAACCCAAACACCCGTTTTTCCATAACTCACTCTTCTAAGGCAGAAGGTAAGTGTTTCTAGTCTGATGTGCTAAGAAAGCAGCTAGTGGTGACACAACTCCACTGCCTTCGCTGGCCTCCTTGTTGCACGGCATTCCTGCAGCGATGTTAGCCTCCTGCTCTCCCATTGCTTCGCTGCCGTGGGTGTCATTGCTGCACCCAAAGCAGCTCCTGATGGCACAGGGATGGAGCCAAGCACTGGGCTGGGCTGTTGGAGACCCCAGGAGGGTCCCAGTGAGGCTGGGGGGACCTCTGAGCTGTGACCGGTGGGACTTTGTCCTCACCCCAGCTCCTTTCTCGCAGCACGTGAAAAACCAGGTCTCCATCGACCAAATCTTCAAGGACCTCGACACCAACAAGGACGAGCAGCTGAGTTTCGGCGAGGTGATGCTCCTGATCATCCGGGTGACTGTCGCCACCCACGAGCACCTCCACTTCTGCGAGGACAGGCTGCACCACCAGCAGCACCCACAGCAGCAGCAGCACCAGCAGCAGCAGCAGCACCAGCACAACCACTGAAGCGAGCTGTGCTCCGTGGCCAAGGGCTCCCACCCCGTGCTTCTCCCCTGACTTCTCCCCTCCACCCCTCTGCTCCCCCTCTCCGTTCCTCTCTGCCTGCCTCCCTCCCCTCAAGTTGGATGGTTTTGCTGCCAAATAAAGATTTGCCCTGAGGCTGTCAAAGTTCTCCTGTTTCTGCCTGAGTTTTATCATCTTGCCCTCCCCCAGTGGGGCTTTAAACCAGGAAATTTGACTGTGAGGTTTTGAAATTTGACTTTGGCTGCAGGTTCCTGCAGGCGAGGTGGCCTTCTGGGGACAGCAGGGTTCACTGCAGTGGTGTACCCCTTGCAGTGTCCTCCATAGGCCCAGACAGACAGCACAATCTGTCAGATCTCTGCATTTCATAGAATCATAGAATATCCCCAGTTGGAAGGGACCCGTAAGGATCATCAAGTCCAATTCCTGGCACCGCACAGGTCTACCCAAAAGTTTAGACCATGTGACTAAGTGCATTTCCATGTGACTAAGTGCATTTCTACCTAAAAAGTCCATTTTGACCTGGGAGTGCTCTCATGTCCCCTAGGACTGAGCTGCAGTGGTGGGTGACAGAGCTGGAGGAGGAACACCCTTGTAGGGCACTTTGTTCTGCATTTTTGGCACTGGGTGGTGGATGCATTGCACTTTCATGCCAGGGGGCCACTGACAGCAGTGAGGTCGGGGTGCTGGGTTTCATGTGGACAAGAAATGAGAACAACCCCAACACATTTCTCTGAGCATCCGGGGTTTGCATCTGGAGGTCTGCTCTGAAGGGCTGATCTTAGGGGCTGGAAATGCCGGCGGTGCCTCCGAGCAGCTTCACACCGTGAATGCACAGAGCCCCGCTACTGATTTGCACGTACCTTTTAGAGGGGAAAAAAGGAACAGTAGTGATTTCCCAAGGGTGAGTCAAACCCCTGAAATTGCCCTGCTCAGTGAAGAAACATGCCACAAGCTTCCCAAAAGCAGCGGCACTGAAGCAAGCCCCCCGGCTAACACAAGACTGCCACAAGTTTGCTTCACTGCCGCTGGCCAGGTTGCTTCAGCTTCCTTTAGGGTTGATTTTGACATATGAAACGTGTCAAACACCTTCCTACAAGGTAAAATCTGCTGGAGTGAATATAGGATCAGATCATTTCTGCCTGGGGGCCTGCACAGGGTGGTGCGTCCCAGCTGGAGCTAGACCCTGCACCCCAAAATGGATCTTGCACCCCAAAATGGGTCAGGCACCCCATCCTACAGCATTTCTGTGTCTCCACAGCAGGGAGAGAGCAGAGCAGGGTCACTGCCACCACCCTGCCAGGGCAGAAGCACATCGTACCCGAGAGCAGAGCAGTCCCATGAGGACGTGCCCATTGTGGGACAAGCTGTTCGGGTCCTCTCCTGCAGCAGCTCAACTCCCCAGGCGCTCAGCACCCTGCCAGTGGGTGCTCAGCAGCAAGGGGGTCTCCCCGTGCAGAGTCCAAGTGCACAAATCTGGGTGCTGAAGGCACCCAAGGGCCATCCTCACCCCTTCCACCGGGAACCACTGCTGATGCAAGAGGATATTTGCCAACACAGCGGGACTTCACGCTGCCCCGAGAGCTGGGGTGCAGGACTCCTGCTGTGTCATCTGTGCCATGGCAGAGGAGATGAAGCACGAGCCACATCCTGCTCTCAGCAGAGCAGGACCAAGGCACCAAAGCAGGGCTGCAAGCAAGCAGAGGGGATGGCTGGCTCCTTCTGCAGTAGCTGAGCGGACCCCAAACCCATACACTCTCCAAGAGCTTTCAGGTCCCCAGAAGAGAAGAGACCAAAGCAACGCAGGGAACTTGTTGGATACACCCCAACGATCCCATATCCCATACAGCAGGGATGTGCAGTCAGGCTGAGCAGCTCAGCAGCTTTGGGTGCGCTGCTGCCTGCGGGACGTGGTCACGGCCACGCTGGTCCTTTTGGGGATGGGGACAGCACCTGAGCCCCTCCAGCCCCGCTGCTCCAGGGGCAGCAGCACGAAGCAGGAGTGTGCAGGCTGGGGGGACAGCCCCGGCCTTCCCGCATCCAGCCCCAGGTTGTAGGGCAGGATTTGGGCTCCGGATCCCAAGGCTGGGAGGTTTGGGACAGGCTCCGGCTGCCACCTGGTGGCAGGGCCACCGCCAACGAAGCCGGCGCTCATCGCACCCCGCTCCTACAGCACCAGCGCTGCTGCAGCGAGTACATTTATTATTTTCCTCCATGAGTCTGAAAGAAAAAACTGAATTTCTGGGCTGCGCTGGGGGGACGTGCAGCGGTTTGCAGCCACCCACAGCGCTCCTCTTGTGCTGCCCCTGCTCAAGTCGCTGCGTGGGGACACCAGTAAGGGCTGGCTTCTTCCCCAGCACGGCCACATCAGCGCTCCTCAGCTGTGTCCCACGGCAGGCAGAAGCAGGAGAAGCACCACAAGCAGCAGGTAAATGGTGGCTGCAGGTAAATGCCAACCCCAGCTCCCCCTTCCCTGCTTGGGGGCTGTACCCTACAGCCCCCTCCTGGAGTTTGCCAGTGTTTTGCATTCATACGTTGCTAAATGGCCCAGCCCAGCCCACACCCAAGGACCATCTCTCTCCTATTTGTCACACTCCCTGTCCCACAAAAATGCCCTCAAGGTATCCCTGCTGTCTCCTCACGCTGCAGACCCCTCCCAGAGCTCCCAGGCTGGAGAAAAGGGGCTGCAGCCTGCAGGGCTGGGCTTTATGAATGACCCCATAACAAGCAGATGTGGCACAGCCCTAACATCCCCCTGCCCCCTGCTCTGCCCACCACAGAACCGCAGCCTGGCTGAAGTGGGAAGGGACCTCAGGGTCCGTCTGGTTCAACCCCTGATCAAGCAGGGCCACCCAGAGCAGGGTGCTCAGCACCATGTGCACAAGCTTTTGAAGATCTCCAAGGAGGAGAGTCTCTGGGCAACCCGTGCTCAGTTCTCAGTCAGTACAGAATTGTTTCTTGGTGCTCAAAAAACCCTCTTGTCCTGGCCCTGAGCACCACTGGCAGGAGCCTGACCCTGGATGTGATTGAGATCCTCTCCTCCAGGCTGATCAGCCCCAGCTCCCAGCCTCTCCTCCCAGCACAGGGGATGAGGGATGAGCCGTGGCAGGGTAAAACTGGTCCGTCCTGGGGTGCCAGTGAGGGCTGTGGCCAGGATCTGACCAGTGCCCATAGCCCAGTGGAGCTGGCCTGGCGGGGGGCTCAGGGGCTGCTGACGCTGCTCTGGGTGGGGACGTGCCACCGCAGGATGGCACCGTGGTGGCAGCCGGCTGGAAGGGAGGAACCGGTGGAAGGGAATGGCTCGGAGTGATTCAGAGCAATTTTCCTTCTAATTCCTTCTGTTCCCAGGGCGGACGTGTGCTAATTGGGGTGGAGGGAGGAGCGCGGCAGGTGGAGGTGCCATTGCCATGCGTTGCCTCCCGTCCTCCTCCACAAACACGTCCTGCTGCACCGCAGTGCTTGGCCACCACACCAGCACTCCGTGCTCCGTGCCCAGCTATGGGGCCAGCCCTGAAACCTTGCTCCTTGCCCCATCCTGACCCAAGGCTCCTCCAAGAGCTCTAGCTCCCACGGATCACAAGCAACTCCTGGGCTGTTCCAATTTGCAACAAAATCAGCTGTGTGCCAGGCAGCCTTTGTTTCGCAGAGGGCCTGCAGCAACTTGCAGGGCAAAATTTAGCTCTAGACCATGCTCTGCGTCTCATTTCCAACCCACTTAATTGCAGAGGTGCCTTGTGCCGTGCTGGCGGTATCAGCAGCGACACGTGGGCGGCCGAGGCTGGCTCCAGCAGCCCCTCCTCTCCCAAACACGCTGCCTGGGAAGGCTGATGCAGAGCGTGATCTCACCTGGCTTCCGACCAGATCTGGCGATCTAGCTGAAAGCTGGCACACCCTGCACGTAGGGAGGGCTCCCGACAGCCCTGTCCCGGTGCACAACCTGCGGCCTTCGCCTTTCCTGAGACCACACGGGGATTCAGGCGTCCTGTCCCAGCCACCTCGCTGCGTCCGTCTGTCCTCAGCCCTGTGCCATGCTCTGTCCCCAGCAGCCACCAAGTGACTTTCGCAGGGGAAAGGCTCATATCCACACCCATGGCTTATATCCAGAGCCATGGGCACCCAGGGGTGGCGTCACTCGGGGCGTCCCCACACTGCCATCAAGCAGACAGCGTGGTCCTCTTTCTCCTTCCTTGCAGAAGGAACCACAGCTCAGGTGCTGTTGGCAAGGCTCTGAACATAGCCTGGGCTCTCTGTCAGGCCATATCAGGCAGATGGAACAGCCTTGAAAATAAGATTAATCCCACAGTTTCTGGAAGAACTTATTTTCTCTCTGACTTTTTCAAGGCTTTGGCACTGCAGAACCCCATGAAGTCACAAATAATTGTGATTTTAAATTAAAAACTAACAAACAAAAAACACTTTATGGGCAGCTAAATGCAGACTTTCAAAAATGAAGCAAAAAATCCCCTGTTAGAAATATTTTCGAGCAGATTCCTGCAGCCTCCTGCCACCGGCAAAGCCCAGGCTTGGTGCCCCGAGCCATGCCTGCGGCGAGCGGCTCCATGTGCTGACCTACATTTGGCTTTCCCAGGTAAACATCCTCGGCAGGCAGGAGGACGAGGGAGGCTCCCTGGGAAGCGCAGCGATGCGGGGAGGCAGAACAGGCCGAACCGGGGGGAAATCCTCGCCCTCCACCCACTCCTCCCCACCAGGAGCTCGCAGCCAGCGGCTGCTGCCAGTGCGACCTGCGCCCGTTGGCTGGTGGATGTGGGTGAGTGGGGTGAGTCTGCGCCGTTCCTTTTTGTACTCAAAAGGAGCTTTTTATGTTTCCAGGGCTGTTCTTCCTGTAGGGCTCGGGGCAGCAGGGACTAAAGACACAAGCACAGCGTACGCTGCCCAGCCCCGAGCGCAGCTTCAGGAGCTGATTCATTCCTCCCAACAAGTGCCTGGGGCGGCTGTGGGGATGCAGCTCCTTTGAATTTAAGGAAGTGGGAAAGGGAAGAATCAAAGTGAATTAAGGTGAAAGTTCTGAGAGCAGCCAGGGAGAGGGGCAGCCCAGCTGCCAAGGGATGTTTCATTTTGAGTTTTGAGTTTTTGGAAGGGAAGGCAGGGGTTTTCCTGCAGACAGAGTCACCTTACCGTGTCCCCATGCTTTTTTCCTCATGAGGACTGGCAGCATCCTTCCAACATGTCCAGGCTGATCAAAGCCATCACTGACATGATGGACAGCTACAATGGAAATACCAGGAAGGGGAAGAAGTCTGAGTCCTTCAGCAGGAGTGAGTTCAAGAAGCTGATCCAGCAGGAGTTTGCTCCTGTGAAGGTAACTGCATGGGCTCGAGGGTGCAGCGATGAGTGGGAAAGATGCTGGGGTGACATCTGAGGGTGGCCAGGGGGTGATGAGGGCTCGTGCAACACCCACACCACATCCAGGATTACAGCTGGATTTCTCTGGTCATTGATTTTCCTGGGGTTTAGTGTCATGGGTGCTTTCCTCGGGGTTGTATTGCAAGGCAGCAAAGCCCCCATGCAGCTTCTGCTGTCCCCATCCTCCTGGGACGGGGAGGGCAAGGAAGGGGTGCCTGGTTCCCAGGATGCTGTGTCCCTGCTGTGCCTTCCCGAAACACCAGCCAGGTATTTCCCCCACACTGTGAAATGTTAGCTCCAGACCTTGTGCAACCTCTGCTGTGACCGCCCTTTGCATTGCATTGCCCTCGCAATGAGGGGAGCAGCCCTTGATGCCCCCTGGGGATGCTCTGAGGGTCTCCTTTCCTCCCAGAGGTCTGCCACCAGCAAGTACCACTACATCGGCAGCCCACCAGATTCAGACACCGAGCCCATGAACAAGAAGGAGAGGCGCTCTGCCAAAGCCTGCGTGTACTGAGGGGCTGCTCCTGGGGCACGGAGATGAGGAGGTAAGGGGGGGGGGGCAGTAAGTACCTGATGATTCCAAATGGCATTTGCATTGCCTTAACCTGCAGGGACAGGTCCGTCCTGAGGACTGGCATCACTCCAAGGTGCCCCATGTCTGCTTTGCCCATCCTGGTTTGCCCAGCAAACACAACCCATTGGGGAGGATGGGATGGGATGGGATAGAGCAAGGAGCCGTGCTCCAGCTCCCATAGGGAGTGTTTAATCAGCTTTAATAGCTCCAATAAATTCACACAGTGCTAATTGGGTGCAAACTCCATGCAAAGCATTGCAGCTGCCCAGGGCAGCTGACAGGGAGATGGCATCTGGGGGGGCTGCCAGCTTTTAATGGGGCTGTGGGATGCTTGGGGGCAGCTGCCCCATGGTGTTTTCTCCCCTCTCCTGCAGGATCCTCGAATTCCCCTGTGGGTGAAGGACAGACCATGGTGTGATCACACGGCGGGGGGGATGTGAGGACGGTGCCCCACTCCATGTATTACCTCCATGAGGCGAAAATAACCCTGGGTTTCCTATTTCTTTTGTCCCGATGCTCCATGGGCGTCTCTTTGGGGTGCTTTGCAAATGCAGCTTGAAGATCTGGGGGTACGGGGACAGATTTGCTGTTTTCTTCACATAAATGCAGCAGCAAAACCAGGGCTGATGTATGAACACTGTCCTCTGCCAGCTCCTTTGGTTTTAATGGGTAGAAAGTGAAAAATCACTACTCAGAAGGGCTGGAATGAATTATGCAATTAGTTGACTCAGGCTGTCCAGTAATAATGAATAAAGAGAGAAAATTATTTGGGGAAAATTAAAGGTCTGTGGTTGGGAGTTCATCTCTGGCTGATTTGAAGTCAACAACAAAATTCCCATGGGTTTGAGGGAGCCAGAAACACACCTCAGCACTTCGGAGATGTTTTGGTCCCATAAATACAGCTCAGCCAGTGTGTTGTCTTCCTTTTCCATTGAAAAAAAAAGGGAATCCCAGACTTCTTTTTTATTAGTTTTATTTTTTAAGCTTAGGAAAACTTTTACCCATGATTTTGTGTAAAAAGCAGAGAGATGCACAAAGAAATGCAGCTGACAGTGAGTGATCAGAGGATGAGGAATGGGGCTCCTTTCCTCATCCATTCTTGATTAAGGCTTTGCTCCTGATACAGAAACCAATAAAACAAAGCTGCTTTAATAGCAAGGAGGGGATTCTGGAAACCCCAAACTCCAGTGGAAAAAGATATTGCAGATAGCTGTCAGGTGTGTAATATTCCTGTCCTCACCTATAAGTTCTGGAAAGCCAGAGAGCAAAGTCAGAGATAAGGATTCACTTCATGGTCACTTAACCACGAGGATGGATGTTTGCTGCAGTGATATATTTCCCTCAAGCTGATGCGAGCAGGATCCAGTCCTTCAGTCCAAATGAGTTGCTACATCAGCTGCCTTGACTGTATTGTAAATATCTAAAAGGGTTTTGGGCTTATTTTTGTCTTTCTTATATAAATATTGTAAGACCATTAAAAAAAAGAAATAAAACCTGTACAACACAAAACCTGCCTGATTGCTGTGAGCCAGCCGGTGATCACCAGCTCAGGGCTGCATCTAAAAAGCTGTCGAGGTTGGGAAGCCCCATGGGGGTGGGAAAAGAGTGCAAAGACCCGGGGATTTGGGGGCACCGGGGGAATCCAGGGCTGGGCATTCCTGCAGGATGTGGAGAGGTTTTGGGGTTTTCTCCATCACCTGGGACCCAGCTGGTGGAGGAGAGCAGGGATGAGTATCCAGGGATGATCCATACCAGGTCTGGTCAGAGTATCACAAGGGTTGAAAGCGAGAGAGGCATATATGGATTGAGCATGAATGAAAAATAAGGACAAGGAGCTTAAGAAAACACTGAGACGAGAGAGATGTGAGAAATGTGATGCTTTATTGGGTTGCTGGCACCTCCTGGGGCCAAGGCACAGCCTGGTGGCTCAGGCGGCAGGGAAGCAGGAGCGATGCCCATCCCAGGCAGCTGCAGCTGGGGGGCAGAGCTGGGGGGCTGCAGATGGATGCCCCGGGGCGTGCAGAGCTTCGGGGAGGCTGCACGGAGCTGGTCCATGCGTGGGCTCTGCTGCCACAGCGGGGCCGCACGGGATGCCCCATCACTTCATCTTCTGCGAGGGCAGCTGGTGGACCTGCTGCTGCTGCTGCTGCTGCTGCTGGTGGTACACCACCTGTGGCTTCCCGTGGCAGCTGGAGCCACCGGAGCTGTGACATCCACCGCCACCGGAGCTGTGACAGCCACCGCCACCGCCGGAGCTGTGACAGCCACCACCACCGCCACTGCTGTGGCAACCGCCACCGCCACCGGAGCTGTGACAGCCACCACCACCACCGGAGCTGTGACAGCCACCGCCGCCGGAGCTGTGGCAGCCGCCGCTGCTCTGTCGGATGTAGCGCTCCTGCTTGTGGCAGTGGTCCTTCTCCTGGCGGGAGCACATCCTTGTGTGCTGGGGTGGCCTGTGGGAGAGAGGGGCTGTCAGGGCTGCTATGAGTCCCACTGCCCCCGTTGCCCTGGTGGTCCCCATGCCCACCCTGGTTGCCATCCCACCCCTGGCACCCCTGACCCCCCAGGAAAGCTCTGGTTCCGGACCAGTGCCCTGCATCCTCCCATGGAGGATGCCATCAGGATGGCACCATGGAGGATGCCTTCACGCCACCACCCTGGAGCATCCCCGAGTCCCCAGCAGTGGAGTTTGCATTAAACCCATCCTCTGCATCCCTTTCTGGAAGACGCTGTCCCGGAGAAGGAAAACCCACGTTGCCAGACTTACCTGAGCTTGAGAAGAAGGCAAAAGGAGGAAATGAAGATCTCCGGGGCAGGGGCAGTTTTATAGAGATCTCAGATCCCTTTCCCCGGAAATGAGACAGCTCTCTGTCACAGCGATCCATTAATTTAATACCCAATCCCCACCAAACCACCCTCTGTTTACATCGCTCACCTGACTCATTAGAGATGGCTATCATTCCTTTTTTATCTGTTTCCTGTGCCACATAAGTATCTAATTGGCAGCCTCACCTGCTCTTAATAGGGAAACCCGTGGGTGCCTGGGTTTCCAAAGTCTTGTCTGTTTGGGGTTTGTTTTGTTAAACCAAATCCAGGCATAATTATAGCCCCATCCCATGAGGCTCTGCTTTTGGAGTCTAATCCCTGCTATTGAGCTGCCAATGGATAAACCCAGAAATAATCCACGCACAAAGGAGAGTGGAGTTTCTCACTCTTCTCCATTAGGTGCTTGAGCCAAAAAAAACCGTGGGTGTAGCCAGGACAAAGTCACAGAATCTTGGGATGGTTTGGGTTGGAAGGGACCCTTAAAGAATATTGACACCAAGCCCGTGCTGCAGGCAGGGCCATCTTTCACCTGGACAGGTTGCCCAAAGCCCTGACCAACCCAGCTTGGGATACGTCCGATGATGGGGGCGTCCATGACCTCTCTGGGCATCCTGGTCCAGGGTCTCACTGCCCTCATGATGAAAATTTTCTTCCTTAAGTTCTATTTCTTCCTCAATCCCCCCGGGCTTCCTCTAGAGAGGTGTCTCAGGTCTTTGTCAGGGACTTTCTAGGTTTCCTCCGTGATCTAAAGGGTGGGAATTTTCCCCAAAAGGCACCTGAGCAGCCAGAAGATGCTCTTGGGGCCCATTGAAAGCCTTGCGAGCCCTGCTGTGTAGTCACAGGTTCGTGTACAGGCATCTGAAAGCACAGTCCTTGAATACTTTATTGACAAAGACTATTTCCATCATCTTAATGACAGGGTTGGGAAATACTGAGAAATGTGAAGACTTATCCGGTGTTGCATGCCTCATTGTTCTGTCTTCTGGCACAAAGGTGGAGGTCTTCAGATGGCCCTTCTGCACGTCTTGTCCTGGCCGAAAGGCCCTTCATCACCCCAAAGTGTCACTGTAAAGGCTACAGGCAGCTCCTTGTTTACAGGATGAACCCAAGAAAAAGCCCGAGGCCCAGGAGACAACGATGGGAACCACACGAAGAGGCACCGAGGTTCCCCTTGCTGCCCCAGAGAAAAGCTGCAGTGGGGAAGAGGCACCAGGGCTTGGAATGCTTGTGCTGAAAGCTGATGTCCTTCCCCAAAAACAAACACACCCGCTGCTCCTATTTCATTGCATTCCACACCGTTAGTGGCACCAAAAATTAACTCCTTCCTGCTCCTCCTGGGAGCTGTTGGGTGGCTCCTGTCTGCCTTCACACAAATGCCTGCTGGTGGTCCTTGTGTCCTGCACGTGGCCCTGCTGGAGCAGCATGGTGACAACAGGATGAAGCCTCCAAATGGGGCAGCAGGGCTCTATAGGGTGTGCGCTGCTCAAGTCTGATATTTTGTGTGGCTGAGCTCTGCACCTTGTGCCTCCTGCCCTGCCATGGAGCCTGCCTCTTCTTATCTGAGGGGTCCGCAGGTGGGAGGGATGCAAAGCTCTCCTGCAGCCTTGCCAAGCACGAAATGCAGCTGGTGTTTACTGTGCTGGCTGCCACTGGTGTCATAAAAATTCACATAGAAACCGGTGGCTGAGATTGTAATTAGCAGGTGAGCTGGGCAGGCTCCCACTTAGAGCTGAGTGCGCTACAGGCAAAACCCGTGCGGCTGTTAGAGCAAGTGCCTGCATGCATGGACTGGGCTGAGCCCCATGTCCAGGGGGCTTGTGTGCATCCCTCCTACCACCCCAAGCAGCAAACCATGACTAAGGTCTTGAGGACAAATGCATTTCTGTGTAAGGAGCCTTTGCATTGCTTGATGCAATTGTTCTTTGTCTTTTCCAGAGGGTATTAGGAGCAGGCTTGCCTTTCCCAGGTCATGGGTGATATTCTGTGCAGGAAAGTTTAGTGCTTTTTGGGTGGTGATCTCATTCATTCAATGGGGAAAGACATGTGAGGATTTTCAGTTTAACTGTGTACCATGTTTCATAACAGTTGGTGCTTTCCTTGCATGCCCACCCTCTCAGGATAGTTAATTCAACTTTCAGTTAAAGACAGAAAACACATTAGAATGGGGGCATAGAAGCCTCTGTCTTTTTTTAAATTACGATTACAGGGAAAAAAACAAAACAAAAACAAAACAAAACAAAAAAAAGACATTAAAACCTTTAAACAGACAAAAAGCAGAGAGGCAAAGGAAAAGACCATCAAAGCATACAGCTAGCCATCACTCCTAGGGTTTTCTCGGGGTTCTAGGGCATTGCTGCTGTTCCTGGATGAGCTGGGCTGGCAGTGGGGTATGGTGCACCCCCAGCTCCTCGGTCAGCCTTTGCACAGCGCTGGAAGACATCTGGGCCAGGCTGCTTGCAGCTCCCAGCTGCAAAAGCTCTCCCCTGGCTGGCCCCTGCCTGCCTGTAGCATCTCTGCCAGGTCCTGGGTGCAGAGAGAGATGCATTTGGCTTCTCTCAGTGCCAGCTCTCTTCCTGGAAGGGGGATTCTTTGCATCCTGTGGCACATCCCACAGAGGCAGGTATCTGCTGATCTCATCTGACATTGGCACACGCACAACAAGCTTCAGGAAAGACACAGGGCAAAGTCTTCAGTGAATTAATTTGGTTCTTATACACGCTGTACTGTTTCATTCCTGCAGTACAGTTCTCCCTGGGAGGCAGCACCAAACGGTCTCCTTGTACACATGGGCTAAAGGGCTGGGCATGTCCTCAGGGGTGACATCCCCTGGTTAAGATACGTGACGAGTTAATAACTGTATGGACACTATGTCCCACCAAACCCCAGTTGCATCCCTATAGCGTGCATGGAAAATAAGAATGAGGAGCTTAAGGAAACACTGAGACGAGAGAGATGTGAGAAATGTGATGCTTTATTGGGTTGCTGGCACCTCCTGGGGCCAAGGCACAGCCTGGTGGCTCAGGCGGCAGGGAAGCAGGAGCGATGCCCATCCCAGGCAGCTGCAGCTGGGGGGCAGAGCAGGGGGGCTGCAGCTGGGTGCCCCGGGGCGTGCAGAGCTTCGGGGAGGCCACATGGAGCTGGTCCATGCGTGGGCTCTGCTGCCACAGCGGGGCCGCATGGGACGCCCCATCACTTCAGCTTCTGCACCTGCTGCTGCTGCTGCTGCTGGCACACCACCTGCGGCTTCCCGTGGCAGCAGGAGCCTCCAGAGCTGTGACATCCACCGCCACCGGAGCTGTGACAGCCGCCGCCACCGCCGGAGCTGTGACATCCACCGCCACCGGAGCTGTGACAGCCACCGCCACCACCAGAGCTGTGACAGCCACCACCGCCGGAGCTGTGACAGCCACCACCGGAGCTGTGGCAGCCGCCGCTGCTCTGTCGGATGTAGCGCTCCTGCTTGTGGCACTGGTCCTTCTCCTGGCGGGAGCACATCCTGGTGTGCTGGGGTGGCCTGTGGGAGAGAGCGGCTGTCAGGGTTTTCCTTTCCCATTTCTGTTTTTCCATGGAAGAGGACTCTGGAAGTTACATTTATCTGTTCCTTGCCAGCTCCCACAATCACCTCTAAACTTAAGAATCACAGAATCGTAGAGCCATCTAGGTTGGAAAACACCTTCAGGATCATCAAGTCCAATCATCAGTCTGACCTACCGAGTCCCACCACTAAACCAGGTCCCTTAGTGCCACAAGTCTCTTCCAGAACCTCGGTGGTTGTCCAACTGGAGCTGTCTCCAGAGATGCTGGGAGGCATCTGGAGCCGCTGGACATGGATCATGGCTGGGTTTTCCAAAAAAGTCACAAAGCAGTGCCCCAGGACCTCCCTCTGGCTCCAAACTTCTCTGCCCTCTTTCAGCATCGCCCTTCTGGAGCCCTGCACTCCCTCCTCACTCCATCTCCCTGCTCTTGAGCACCCATGGAGCAAACTCCAACCCCACTGAGCCCAGAGCCCCGCAGCATCGCTGCTCTTACCCGAGGTGCTCGTGCAATGAAGGGATGAGGATGCAATGCGTCTCTCTGGGACAGCCGTGCTTTTATACCCTTTCTGCAAATGTGGTCTGGAAATGAAACACCTCCCCATTGCATAGGTCTGTCTGCTCATTTAATTCACTGGTGGCTTTTTCTTTTTTTTTTTTTTTGCCTCCCCACTCTTTGGGTTGCCTGTGTGACTCACCTTGTCTGCGCTGAGTATCGCCTCTTGTTATCGGCTATCTTTCCTGTGCCGCAGAAATATTTAATTACTAGCCCTACCTGCGCTTAGCTCCGGTGGGGGAGTCGCGTGGGTGGCCCTGATTTCCACAGCTTGTTTTTGGTGTTGATTGCAGCTCAGGATTGCTTCGCCTTTGGGGGGAAGAGGAAGGGGGAATAATCATAGAGTCACAAAATGATGGGATGGTTTGGGTTGAAAGGGGGATTAAAATCCATCTCATTCCAATGCCTGACATAGGCACAACACCTCCTGCCTGAGCAGGCTGCCGAAATCCCATCCAGCCTGGCCTTGGGCACTGCCAGGGATGGGGCATCCACAATCTGTATGGGCAGCCTGTGCAGGGGAATCTCACCGCCTTCATCGTGAAGGATTTCCTGCTAATACCTAAACCAAAACTGCCCTCTTTCACTTAAAAACCATCGCCTCTTGTCCCATCACTCCAGGCCCTGGTAGAAAGTCTCCCTTGTTCTCCTAACCCTCTTTGTGTATGGAAAGGCTGCAGGGAGGTCTCCCTGGAGCCTTCTTCTGGCCGACCACCGCAGCTCCTGGCTTGGCCAGAGGTGCTACAGCCCCCAAACAGCCTCGCGGCCTCCTCTGGCCCTGCTCCAACAGCCCCACATCCGCCTCATGTGGGGGACCCAGAGCTGGATGTGGTGATGTCCTGGACCTGCGTCATGTACACCTGTTAAAAGGTCTAGGGGAGCTCTTAAACACCCACAAACCCAGAGATGTTTCTGGAAGTACCAGCAATGCCTTTGGCACTGTAGAGCTCTACCTTAATAGCAGTTGGATGGGTACCACTGCTGGCTGGGTTCTGCTAACCTAGCAGGAACGGGATGCAGTTGTGAAGAAAGAGAAAAGGCAGCTCCTATAAAACTTTTTATTGGCCCAAAAGTTTTCTGCCTTTTGTGAGAAGGACCAAAAGCATCTGGGATTCTTATTTTTGGAAGGGGGAAGATCTGCCCTAGGTAGTGATCTCAGATGAGCAAGGTGCATAATTATGTGGTTAACTTTCAGCCTGTGATTAATGCCGGAGCGGCAGCACTGGTGGCTGCTTTGAGGTCATGAGTGGAGGAGAAGGCTCCCGTGGGTGCTGCCCTCAGTGACGCGCGGCGGCCTGTGGTGGGTGCTGTGCCTCGGGGAGCTGGCAGACCCCAGGGACTTTCTCCAAGCTGGTAGTAACATCATTTTTGGAGCCCTTTTCTCCCCAATTAGTTCATAATTGGCCAAGAAATCCAAGTGTTATTTTGACTAATGCACAGACCCACAGGAGCCTTGAGGCCACGCACTGTGTTTGCAATGAGAGCTAATTACAAGCAGTAATTTGGGATAGTCCTTGTACCTTTCCACTACCTCCTCTGCTTGGGCTCTGGGTATGTGCTGAGGACCACAGATCTCATTTTGCCCTTTTTCTGCAACTACTCATGGAAGATATTTCAGTTATTGCATAGGCAGTGAATAAAAGACTAAAATCAGTACTGTGAACAGTCAGATGAAATAAGGAACTGCTGAGATTTTGCCAGAGCTCGGCAAACACCGGCTGACCACAAGCAACGTTGAAGTATTTCGCCTGCCTGAAGAGATGCTCAAATCATGGCTACTGAAGGGCTCCTTGTCCTCCACCATGTTCATTACACTTGAGGACTGTGTAGTATTCTTGGTCCAACTCTGCTGCCTTTTACTTTTTTTTTCTTCATGCATTTAATTTTTCCATTTAAGTTTTCATGCTACTCCCAGGCCCGCACAACAGCCATAGCCCCATCCCTACTTTGCTCACATTGTTATGAGATTCAGCGTTCTTTGGGGAACGGTTATAAAACCAAGAAAACCCAGACGTGGAAGTATCTCTCCAGCCCAGTGTCAGCTCCTGCTTTGAGACCTGGTTCTTGAGCCTTTTGTTAACGTGCTGCCCATCCTGAGCAGTTCCTCATCCGGAAAACATCTGACACATTTGCTGCTACCTAAACGCGGAGGATTTTTAGAAAGGCGGGAGGGCAGGGCAGGGCTAATGAATCAGGCACGTAATCTAAATGCTTCTTTTGTATTGCTTAATTGCTGTTACGAGCTAGAACAGTGTCAGGGCAAACTGTACTCAGGTTTGATCACTTCTTTTTAATTGTATTTTGATCTGCCATTAGAAGAAATATAGTAAGTGTTCTCCGTGAATAAAAGGTTAAGTGTAATTTTTAGCTCTGGAAGTTGTGCTGTGTTCAGTTCCTCACATTTTTGTTGAACTGAGTTTGTTAAAGATCAGCAGCCCTGGGCACCTCTAAGTTTTGTGCATGTCCTCCTTAGCATGCCTTGAGAATGGGACTTGTAATTGGGGCGTAAGGCACGAAGCCACAGAACCGGCTTTTTCAATCGATTCAGTGCTCCTGCGCCGAGTGCACCCTGCCCAGGGAGTTTGTTTCTGTCTGCACCCTTTTCAGCAATGCCAGATATTTCTGATCATCGTGACACACTCGGGAATCATCTTACAAGGGCAACAACCATTTCATGAACGGCAATAGCAGACCGATAAATTACACAATTCCATTTAATTACGTGCTGAGAAGAAATTTATCAGTTCATCATGTACCACTAGCATCGTGCTACACCCCTGGCTCGACCCAGGGCTCTCCAAGCACTGGGCAGGGGGCTTCTGGAAAGGCTGGCTGGAGGGATTGTCACCGGCACATGGAGACACCTGCCCTGGGGATGGTGCCTCGAGGGCAGATGGCAATGGAAGAGTTTTCTGCCCCCATACCCTCACCCCAGAGGAATTTTTCTGTGTCACCACTCTGTGTGTCCGGAGCTGGTCCCAAAGATTTAAGCAACACATCCTATGGGGTCTCGGTGGGAAGATGGTGTGGAGGAGAACAGCCTGCACTGTGGATGTGTGAGCCAGCCTCCGAAAATGCCAGCATTTAAAAATATTTATTCTCCTTTTTTCATTAGGAGCTCATAAAGGAGACAGTGGCAGTGCCCACCCCATTGCTTGGACCTGCGCAGGGTCAATTCAGAGCCGTTAAACAAGCACAAGGTGTTGCAGCACCATGATATGAAATGCAAGGGGAAAGAAAAACCATGAACACAAAACTGTCAATGCACTCCAAATGGTTATGGCTCATTTATTGTCAAAGATTGATACAGAGAAAACCATGTCAGACTGAATATGCACAGCACATTTCTGGCACCTACACATAAGCTCATCACAGGTACAAGACTGGCCAGGAGAGGGAGAAGAGACATTGCATTTTATGATTGCCGGGAGACATGCAAGGATTTTGGAACACGTGCACCACATGCAGGCAGTGACCCGATCACTTCATCTTTGACACCTGATAAATTTGCTGCTGGCAATCTTGTGGCTTTCTATGGCAGGATCCCCCCCTGCTTCTGTGGCATCCGGACCCCCCACTGCTCCCGTGGCACCCAGATCCCCCAGTGCTCCCATGGCACCCAGATCCTCTGCTCCCATGGCATCCGGATCCCCCGCTGCTCCCATGGCATCTGGATCCCCCGCTGCTCCCGTGGCATCCTTCACTGCTGTGGCACGAGGATCGCTCTTGCCGGTGGCACTGGTCCTTGTCCTGGCGGGAGCACATCTTCGCAGGGCTGTTAGAAAGACTGTCACCTTGGAGTGGGTGCAAAGGCAAGAGGCACTGCCGTGTCCGCCAGCCAGCAGCAGCAGTGCCATTATGTGGGATTACATCTCAAGAATAAATTATCATTATAAACCAGGTTCTTGAAGAATAGAGAAAAATTAGTGATGCATACCCCTAACCCTAACCCTTCCACTTCCATGCTTAGCAAAGATGTAAGATAGATGTTAAGGCACTTGGGGATTAGTGAGAAGTGGTGGCCAGAGTCCAGCGCTTGAGTTGAAGAGTCCTGACCTCAACAGCCTGAAGCAGAAAGTTTTAAGTTTTTTCTAGTTATTTTCTTTTATTCATGTACAGAA
Organism: Anas acuta; assembly: GCF_963932015.1. Lineage (NCBI taxonomy): Eukaryota > Metazoa > Chordata > Aves > Anseriformes > Anatidae > Anas > Anas acuta. Next base: position 2,679,913 of record NC_089006.1, on the reverse strand, counting down.
AGAGAAGACAATGTAGCCAGAAGGACTGAGCTACTGTGAGCAGAGACAGGCACAGAGATGAGAAGCATAAGAGAAGTGGCCAAGGACACAGTTGGCAATCATCTTTTGACGCAGGAGTTTGAGCTGGACTTACTCTGTTCAGCAGGAGCTCAAGAGGAGACGTGAAGCTGAGAGAATGAGGAGAAATGGGGTGCGAGGTCTTTTATAGGGTGCTCGGGATTTTTCCTCCGGAAACAAGAGGAGCTCCCACCGGAGAGACTTGATTGTTCACCACTGCAAACACTTCACTAATTGGAGTTTTTACTCTCCTGTTTTGACTCATGGTGTTGCAAACAGATCAATATCCTGCCTTTGGGATCACCATTCCTCTTGTTACTCCATAAAAATGTTAATTGCCCACCACACCTGGTGTTGTTCATGTGCAGGGATGGGGAGGTTTCTGGATAGTTGTGCTGCATTTACCCGAAATATTTGCCTGCTGCATTTGCCTCACATGAAGCAGCCAAGAGTCCAATTCAGCGATGTGAACATGTTGTAGGAAGGTGCAATAGTGGGGTGGGATGTTGGTCTTGGGGTTTTATGGGTTGCCAAGGGACCCAGCAGAAAAAAATAGCTAAAAAAAGGCCATGGTGGTGTGTAGGATAAATGAGTGTGTTTGGGCAGCTTGTGAAAAAAAAAAAAATCTAGGTTGTGAGTGGGCGAAAGAGATAAAGGGAATTAAGGATGCAGGTATGAGCACATGATGGGTCGGCAGGAGGTGAGGGAAGAGCCTGGGGCTGGTGCCCTGAAATAAGGAGTGTGAGCATCCTCCACTGGCCCCAGGGCAATAGGGGATGGTCCCATTGGGGTACAGAAGGAGTGGATAGGCCTCTGGGGTCTGAACTCATTCCTGAGGTTTGGGTTTGGGGTTTTCAGGTGGGAGACTTTGGAGCAAACTCCTGCTGGATGCATCCAGTTGGAGCGATGGGAATGGGGAATGCAGGCTGGGCATGGACTGGGAGGCAGGGGAGCAGCATCGATGATAAATCTATCTCTGACTAAAACAGCAAAGAAGCACAAAGGAGTGATGTAATATTTTAAGTCAGTCCTTCTTAACTGAAGGAGAGACATTTAACCCAAACAGAAGGAATTTAAGACCCTACAAGGAAATCAAACGCATCCCAACAGGAGGCTCACAAGGCCATTTGTCCCAGTGTCTGATACTGATCTTCTTTCTGACACTCAGATAGGAGAAAAAAGAGGGAAAAAAAGCTCTGAAACTTTTTGAGCTCTTCCCTCCCACTCTGCCTCTGTCTTCACATGTAAATTGGGATTTGTGTCTCTGCCCTTTAGTGCTCTGCTCTGGGGAGGTATGTGGCTTTCTGCCTGTGGAGCACATGCAGCCTGATCCCAGCCAGGACTCTAGAGGCCACTGTAATATTAATAATAGCACGGACAGACTGAAATAAAATAGTGTCCAGGAAATTCACTGCTAGGCAGTGGAGCTGAATCACTTGATTGAAGAGGTCCGAGAGGAAACTGGAACGTGTCTGGGGATATTTCACAAATGACAGAAGAATGAAGATTCTTGTGAAACTATTATTCACGATGAAGCACTAATTGCACCCTGGATCACCCGGATGGTGACAAACATGTTTATCACTTCTCTCAGTGATAGAGACATCCACCTGAACATGGTCTGGCAGGGAGGATGCTCACGCATGTTAGAGACCCAGACCTGTGTCTGACCCTATAGCTGCTGCCCGAGACCCAAGGTTCTTCTGCAAAGCACCTAGACTTTGGGAAATGCTTTCCTGAGTCCTTTGGTCCTACGTGGAGTGGATTGCAGGTTTGTTCTGTGTGTAATTTGTTGGTTTTATGGAAAGAATTGCATTTGCAATTGTCCTAATACAAGGAGCTGGTCACGATTATTCCGTATTTCAGTTATTGGTTTTCTATTTACAGAGGGGATAAATGAAGCACAGAAAAACATACTACACCTTAGAAGGATCTGTGGGACAAGTCTGGCACAAGTACAAACTTCCAAATCCCTTTTTGTTTTCAGGCAGGTTTTGTTCATGTGGAATCCCCCTCACTAGAGGTTGGACAAACCTATGTCAAAATGGCTTAGGCAAAGCAATTCCTGTCCTGGGGAGTGGAAAGCAGGAGCTGCCCTCCTGACATCTGTCCCATCCCTCCTTTCCCCAGCCCAGCAAGCTCCAGAGGGGATCTGAAGTGGATTTGTCACTTTGCCCCAGCCCCATCCTTTCCTGTGAAGGTTTTGCTGGCACCATCCTTCCCACAGAGGTCCCTGAGGTGCTCACAAGTGACATTGCGTGCCGTGGGGTGGCCAAGCCATTGCAGCCTGAGCGCTCGAGGCCCGTGGGCTGTGCTGTTGGGCTGCACAGGGCTGGGACAGCCCAAGGAGCCATGCTTGGGATGGGAGCTGTGTGATCCTCAACGTGTCATGGCATCGTCCTTTGTGCCTGGGTGAGGAAGAGCCCGGTGAGGAAGGCTGGCATGTCGAGAGCCCCATGTGTGCACTGACAAAGCCTCCATCCCAGTAAGGGGCACCTTGCACCTGCATCGCCTCCTTTTTCTCTCCAGGTTGTGCTGCAGGAGAAATCTCCACCTCTAACGCTGCCGAGCGGCTGACTGCGATGTGTCACATCCTGCAGGCTGGGCCGGGCAGGACGCTGGGCGGTGGGGACATTGGAGGCTCTCGCCTGGGCTGGGTGAGGTGCGAGGAGCCTCCTGGGACATGAGGCTGTGAGTCACCAGTTGCAGGTCCCTGCTTTGCTGCCAGCAATCCCCCTGAGGAGCTCCTCTAATCCCCCTGACCTGGCCCTATAGGGGGCTGGGGGCTAAAGAGAGTGGGTCCAGCCAACTCCTCCCATCTACTGCCATGCTTCTGATCCCCATTTGGCTTGTATTCTTAGCTAAACAGTCCCCATTCCTCCCCCAGCTCGAAGGCTCCATCCCTGAGAGGTCTCACCCCTCCCTGACCTCGTGCAGCACCCATCAGAGTGGCACCGAATGTTGCTGAGCTCCGGCTGCCCAGGATACAGAGGGCAATGAATGAAATGAGGTGCCAAGCAGAACTCTTCTTTTTACCTCTCTGATGAAGTGTGTGTGTGTTTTTTTTTTTTTTTTTTCATGTTAGTATATTAATATTTAATTGCTGGGTTGCACACAGAGTATGTGATGAAAACTGTTAGCTTTTTCTCAACAGGGAAGGTGTGCCTGGAGGAGGAATAATGTGAAACTGGTCTGAATCAACCAGGAGCCTTGAAGTCATGGTGAACGGGGATGCTGCAGACATCAGCTTCCACCACAGGAAGGGGCAGAAGCAATTCAAAGGGATGAAGTAGAAAACACTGATACAAGGGGGTCATGAGCTGTACTTTTTATTGGCTCTGCATCTGCTGTGAAAGAACTGTGGGAGGTGAATTGATCACAGTGCAGGGTGTTTCATTACATGAGCCACCAAGATAAGGAACAGCACTTAATATTTCACACTGAGACAGTGGGTTACATCTTCAAAGCACGTTACAAGCAAAATGACAAGAAGAGTGGAAACCCTTGAGCGACACAGGACATGCTGAAAACTGGGGCGATGTTGCGAGGATGAAAAGTTTCCCGTTCATCCCCACTCCTCACATCCCCTACTTTATTTTCCGGGCTGGCACTTTGCAGACCTGCTGCTTCTGCTGGCTGGGGACGCACTTTGCCACGGGCACACAGCCTTGCTGCACTGGGACGGGGTAGGTGGGCAGTGGGCAGATCTGCGGCACCCTCTGCACCGGCTTGCTGCAGCACGGCTGGTACCCTGAGCTCTGGCGGGTCTCGTGGCATCCTCCTCCGGAGGACGTGTGGCACCTCTCAGAGCACACCGACCTCCCGTAGCCGTGGCATCCCCCGGTTGAGCCGTAGCTGTAGGTGGGTCTTCTGACGCAGCTGGAACCACCACCTCCATGGCATGAACCCGAGGACGTGTGGCACCGCTCGGAGCACACCGACTGCCCGTAGCCGTGGCATCCCCCCGTGGAGCCGTAGCTGTAGGTGGGTCTCCTGACACAGCCCCCGCCTCCGTGGCACGAATCAGCCGCCGTGTAGCCGTGGCACCGCTCGGAGCAGACCGGCTGCCGGTAGCCGTAGTGCCGGTAGTTGTGCCCCCTCATTCCTTCCACGCCTTCGCCGTCGCACCCCGAGGAGCAGGTCTCGTAGCCGTAGCGAAAGGGCGTGCGCCGTGTGTCCAGCCAGGACCCCGAGGGGTCGTACCAGGTTGAGTTCAAGTTGAAGTAGGATTCCCTTCCAGAGGAGTATATCATGGTGTCGTTGTAGGGAAAAATCTGAAAAACACATGGAGAAACTTGCATTTTCATCTCTGTTTTCATTTAACTTCCCATAAGCTGCTTTGGTGTCCCATGCATAGTCCAGCTTTGCTTATCCTGAAACCCAGGATCTAAAGAAAGTCCTTGCTGTCACCCTGTATATCCAAACCCTCTCTCTGACCTTACCCTTATTTTTTTTCCTGTCTCCAAGAACAGAAGCAGCCATATGGCATTGCAGCACATAGCGGCATTGCTGAAAATCCTGAACCCAAGTCCCTCAAAGGCTTCTTTTGTGTCTTAGCTCACCATCTAGCCTCTGTGTGAGGAGCACAGTCTAAAGGAAAGCACTAGTATGCCCGGTCTGTGACATCCTAAATCCAGACACCCCTCCAAAAATGAACCCAGGTGCTCTGAGCTGTCTTACCCAATTCACAAGGAGAAGGCAGACGCTGAGCGGGGGAGCAGATTGTGAGAGGCAAAGGGACCGAGTCCTTTTATACAGTTCCAAGTCTTCCCCTTGTAAATGAAACACACTGCAGGAACGAGGACTAAATTATTTATTGACAAAACATCCCCTCCATTTGGATGCTGTTCCCAGGACTTGGCATGTTCTGCTTGACTCATGATTCTTGATAAGTATCTTCTAATTATACCATAGTTACTGTGTAGTGCACATAAAGAACTCACAGAGTTTAAGCCACACATAGTCTATATGAGGCAGGTAATATCATACTTATTCACCAGCTCCAGAGGACCGAGACACCGCGTGCAGGCTGATGGGTGACCTATGAGTCAGGAGCCTCCATGTGCGCAGCGTTATCACCCTGGCGTTCCCACTCTGCTACCCACGGGGAGCATTTCCAGGTGCCTGAAGCACAAACAGGGGTCTGGGAAGAGCCAGCACAGAGCCACTGAGGGCAAATCATGCTGATGGGTTTCGGTGATGATGATGATGTTGGTTCTGTGGATGGGGAGTGCAATGGATGGCACTGCCTTGACTTTTGCAAGGCTTTCGGCACAGTCTGCCACAGCAGCCTTGTGGTTGAACTGGTGGAGGTATGGCCTGGAATGGGTAAACTGCACAGTGGATTTAACATTGACTGATGCTGGCTGACATCTGCATTAATGCCCTGGATGATGAGGTGGACTCAGCAAGTCCACAGGTGGCACCAAATTAGGGTGAGTGCCCAAAACTGCTGGAGGACAGAACCTGGGCAGGCTGGAGAAAGAGTACCGTGGCTGGGACGGGTGAAAAGAAGTTTCGAAGACAAGAGGGACCAGAGCCAAGCTGGAGGTGTGAGGACTGAGCTGGCCTGCGGCCTTTCCATGGCAGGTTTTCTGTCTTAAGTAAATACAAATTATTTTTCCCCCCTGATTTCCCTTGGGAATTGCTAGTGGGGATCCTTGGGGCTATACTAAGGTAATACAAAGAAAAAACACTGGGTATTTTAATGTGCATAGTGAAAGGCTTTTCTGCTAAAGTGAGAGAGAAGCAGCACATTAGCAGTGTGTCCGTGGGGAAGAGCCTGACCCGCACCTAGGGAGAACATTCCTGGCATGCTCAGACACGCCTCACGTGCTGAGGCACACGCTTCATTATCCTGATTAGCACTTATATGAGGGACAGCCTCCCAGTGTGGTGTTACTGCCTAGCTAATGGAGGTAATGGAACACATTGTGGGGCAAACAGTTTGTGCTGAGATCACTTACTGGAAGGGTGCGTGATGGGCAATAGTGAAGTCCACCCATCGGTCCTCTCATGAGTAACCACCATGGGGAAAATTTCACAGCACACAGCTGAGGTCAACCTGGTGAAACACCCATAGCCAGGGCTGCAGTTGTCATGTGTGACCTCGAATTTTGTTTTTAACTTCAAAGATATCCTCGTGGGAATTCTAATGACCTTTAATATCTACTCCTTGTAATATCAGTGATATTATTGGTGGAAAAGAAAAAGGAACAAAGTGTCAACTAATTTTTGTCAATTTTATTCTTGAATACACAGGGAGAAAGTAAAATTGCAGGAGTCCCTGGTGCTCCTGCCATCACAGTGTGTGCCTTTTCCCAGTACAGTCCTGTCCCTGTTTAGGAACAGCCTTGAAATCAGTCCTCTGAAGCTGCGAGAGAAGGGGCATCCATTACAGGCTGCTTGCACCTCCTTGTTCTGGCTTTTCTTGCTCAGTTCATCCATCCCCTCTGCTTGCCTTCTCACCAGAGGGAAAAACCAGCAACTCCCAGCAAAGGAGGAGCAAAATGGGGTTTGGGTGATTAAAGCCTATTCCCTGGTGGGGGGAAGATCCTGGGAATTTCACAGAATCACCGAGTGGTTGGGGTTGGAAGGCATCTTAAAGCTCATCTTGTTCCAACCCCCCTGCAGTGGACAGGGACCCCTGCCCCCAGCCCAGGCAGCCCCCAGCTCCATCCAGCCTGGCCTTGGGCACTGCCAGGGATGGTGCACCCATGGGCAGCCTGTGCCAGGGCCTTGATTTAAAGTGTCAGTGCTGGGGTCAAGCAGGGGACCACAGTCCCTGAATCCAGGGCGTGCAGAGCAGCAGCCAGAAAGCAGAGCTGAGAGCACCAGCAGTTTGAGCAAAAAGCGGGGCATCTCCGCGCCGAGCAGCGGCATAGGGGGAACACGCTGGGGAGGGCCCCCTCCTCATTTCTTCTGCAGGCAGGGGGGCAAGAGAGGGACCTGTTTGTGCTGGTGCTGGCCGGGATGCTGCACGGCAGGGGGGCAGCAGAGCTTGACGGGTGGGCGACAGTGCTGGACGGGTGGGCGGCAGTGCTGGACGGGTGGGCAGCAGCACGGGACGCAGGGGCAGCGGTGCTGCAGCGGCCGGGGACGCAGCGGGATGGGTGAGCAGGGCTCTTGCACGGGGCACTGCTCCACTCTCCTGCGAGGCTTGCCGCAGCTCCCTGGATCCTCGCTTTGCAGTGGCGGCCGATACTGCTGCAGAGGCCGGCGGTGGATTTTAGTGGGGGGGCAAGAAGGCTGCACGGGGCTCAGCTCCACCCGCCGACGGGGTTTGCCAAAAGTGCAGCGTTGCTGTGGCGGGCAGCAATTCTGGGGCGGGCAGGGCTCCGGCAGCTGGCAGGCTTGCGGCACGCTCTGGCAGGACCCCTCAACGTCGCGGCTGAGGCTGCCGGGGTCATGGCAGGGGGACAGGTCCGTGACGCCCATGGGGCTTTCGTGGCAGCCGCAGATGGAGTCGTCGTGGCACAAATCCTGGTCATCCTCGCCTTTACGGTACTGCATCTTGTGGCAGAGATGTCCAAGCCCTCGGGGATAAAGTCTGAGAAAAAGAAAACAATGGAGTTTTTTTTTTATTGTTATTATTAATATTAGTATTTATTTTTTTTTAATTGGCTCTTTCTATGAAAAAATGCTAGCAATCTGAGGCAGCAGAGGGAATCCAACTCACCCTGCGACTGGTGACAGACGGGCTGAGCAGGGTGTCCGAGTCCTGAGGACCGCGCTGGAGCCAAAAGCTTTTATATGCAGCCGTGCTCTCTTGGCAATGAGGCATGCCATGGGAATTAATAGCTAAGCAGTGAGTGCCACTTCTGCATGTATATTTTTTCTGGCACTTGCTATTGGATTAATCAGCTGCAATTAGCATCTCCCTCGCTGTAACGTCAGCTTAGCTCTTTGCATATGCATTGGCCATTAACTAATTTGTTCTCCCATCGGTCATGTTCAAATAGGCTGTTACCCAACGTCAGTCAGATGGGATCCTGGGATAAGGATACCTGGAATGCCGTGATGCTGACTGGTGTGTGCAAAAAGAGCCTCTCGTGGCAGTGGGAAAGTCACCTACAGGTCCAGGGTTCCTGGTGTCCAGTCCCCATGTCCCAGCACACTAGTGCTCAGGCCATAAAATGGGGTGTCAGAGCAGAGGTGGGTAAACAGAGACAGATTTTCATGAGATTAAAAGAAAGGAGAGAGAAATCTAGCATAAAAAAAAAAAAGCTTCCTGCAAAGTATTTTTTTAAAGGAAAAATTGGAATAAGAAATAAATTATTTTTTCATTAATAAATGATTTTTCAACTCTATTTCAGCCTAAAACCACCCTGGCCAACTCTAAACCAGGAGTCTTTGTGTTCATGGAGCTGGGGTTTAACCCCAAGCCACTCTTTGGCCTTTTCACCCACAGGTGGAAGTCCAGCTTGGTGCTGCAATTCCATGCTCAATGTAGACAAGAGGAATTTCCTGCCTCTCCATGCTTTGTGCCATGGCACTGTTGTCTGCGGCTGGCACAGGGGCTACACTCACCTATCATTCCTGCTTGAATAAAACTAGTAGAGGGAAAACCTTTTTTTATTTTTCATTTTTTTATTATTATTATTATTATTTTTTAATAATGCTAACTTTGTGAAACTGCCGTGTCACTGCTGTGTCAAACCCACTGGCCTGCAGAAATAATAGGAAATTTCCTGGGGGATTCCCACAGCTCTCCCCTCTCTCACCTCTGATCTCCTTCCTGTTTGGCTGGGTGACTTTGGACCTCTCCCATGTGCATGGTCCTGGAGTACCATCACCTAATTGTTTGTGCCCAGAGCACCTTTGGCAGGCACCTGGGCACAGGGTCAGGCTGTGGTGGGGATGTCCTTTCCCCCATTTTAAGGAGTTAATTCCCTTCCAAGTGAGAAGTTTCTCAGCCAAGTGAGTGGGTACAACACCAAAAGCCCTTTTATGCTCTGCAAATCTGGAATGAGGACAACCCAGGGCACTGCTGACCTCACGAACTAACAACGCCAGGCTTTGTCAAGTGCCACATCCGCCTTCTGACAGTTCTGCTTTGACTCACTGTCCGTGGAGCTCCTCCTCTGTGCATTTCTGTGGATGGTCAAGGCATTTTTTAAATGCCAGCAATATATCTCGCACAGCAGCCCCAGGCTGTCAGTGCAAAAGGAATTTCCATCCACTCACTCCACAGCAGAGCTGTGGAAGAGATGCTCAGAGGTCTGTCCAAGTGGCGGTTGGGTTTGAATCACGGGGAAAAGCATGTGCAGAATTCAGGGGTGTGACTGTAGGGCACGTGCTCTGCTGCTGCTGAGATAATTTATTCTTCAGCTACTGGAAAAATGTAATTGCCTTGCAGGAAGGCACAGGACTTGCATGTAGAGGTGGAAAAACCCTTGGTTAGGGGCCAACTAGGGCTTTTGATTTATAGCTCATTACTGCTTTCTTGCGATTATGGTGTTTCTACAGAACTTGGATTTTTTACATTAACAAAGATGTTTTGGAGTCACTTCTGTTCCCAAGGGCTTTGCAAATCATTAAGTGCAAATATTTCACTTCTGAATATCACCTCTTAAAATCTGCCATATTTTAATAGAACCCCAAATGGAATTAGATAACATTTCTGAATCCTTCAGGCCAGACTTTCAATGGCTCTCTCCTTGCACCATCTGTTTTCAGATGAGTCACTTGCTGGTCTATTTAACCTCATTGATAAGACATTGGGTATTTAAGAAGCTTGCTTTAAAGCTCAGCAAATTTACTGGGAAGGATTCCATTAATAAAAAAGACCCTCAGCTCTAGCCTTAGGATGATACAGATGCTTCTATTGCAGACTGCACATCTTATAAGCAGGGAGAAGATAAGACAACACTGCATAGCCTGTCACTTAATGCACTGACACCAGCAAGTGCTGCTTTTCCTCAGGTGAGAGGCTGACCCAAGTTCACTGCATATCCTGGGGTGCTGCCATCAGCAGCAGGCTGAATAGTTGAAAAATTCCCCGTAATCAGAAACTAAGCAGATGCTAAAGAAGTCCCGGATCAGAGCTACAGCTTAAAAGGAAAAGATAAATGAATGAACAGAGACCAGAAGTTTGCAGTGTCACAAGCCACAGCTTTTATTGTCTTTCATGAGTAATTGGAGATTAAAGCAAGAAAGAAGAGCATGATATATCAACAGCATTAAGCATACTACACACCGAGAGGAAAAACTAACAGCAGAACTAACGCTTACAAAGGAAAATCACACTGTAGAAACTTCAAAGCACATTACAGGCATTTGGTGATTAAAGGCAAGTAAAGAAAAGGAGAGATCTGCAGTCTAGCAGAGGAGGAAGAGCACTTAGGGTCATATCCATATCCATATCCAAGGTGGGAGTGAGCCAGGTGGGAAGCAGCAGGCAGTGCCGCAGCAGAGGAGGTGAGCACAGCCCTGCCTGCCTCATGCCCAGGGATTTAGTTGCCACAGCAGCCACCACCGCTGCCACCGCAGCAGCCTCCGTTGTTCATGGTGTAGCAGCAGGTCTGCATGGGCATGCAGCAGGTCATGGGGCAGCAGCACTGCGAGGGGTAGCAGCAGGGCGTCTTGCAGCACTTCGGACTGCTGTAGCAGCAGACGGTGTAGTTATTTCCACCGCAGCATCCACCACAACCTCCGTTGGCCATGTTGTTGGTAGTGTAGGCAAAGCTGGAAAGCAACAGAAAGAGTCAGGCTGTGATCAGGAGCAGCATATTTGGAAATGCAGAAATCATTCATTGCGCTGCTTATGCTAAACTCAGAGATTCTAGGAACTGAAACCCACTGTTGTCTTTATTTTTTTTCTAATAAATATTGCTTATAACTCCTGCCTCTGTCTTTTTGCTGCTCACCTACTTACACCAGTGCATCCCTCTGGGTAGCAGTGCTACCAACATGGTGCAGACAGTCCTGGGCCAGAAACATTCTCAGACCTTTTGCTCTGCATGGCCCTGCTGGTACCCCTGCAGCCTCTCCATCTTAAGGCTTCGAATTTGTCCCCATAATTCCCAGTACACTCTTCATAAAGACCAACTTTAGCCAAAGGTCCAGTCTAGAGAACCATCTGTATTTGCTATTGTTATAAGATATCCATAGCATTTTCATTTAGTGAAGAGGAAGGAAGATCAAGATGTTCTCACTTACCCTGTGGAACGGTGAGGAGAAGTGAAGAGAGGAGAAGATGAACGAATGAAGTGAGCTGGGCCCGGAGACCTTTTATAGTCCTGGGCACCATCCTATGTGGAAATGAGACAGCCATTGACCATTCAGACTTCCCTGTTTACTAACACAAACCCATACTTTTTAGCTATACGTGTCTTCAGCTATTTACTCTTTGCCTTATTATTTGTGATCACTACCTTTGTTTTGTCTCATAACTATTTAGCCTGCAGATAATCAGAGGGCTCCTATGAATACTAATGAATTTGTTCTCTCTGCAGCCTTGCATGGGAGCTAAAGAATGCATCCTTGCATCCGTTTGACGAATGCAGATGGTGACGGCCAGAGATGCTAAGGGACTTACTCAGAAGTGGCTGGTGCTGAATCAGTGTAAGAGCCCAACAGAAGCCCCCAGGTCATGTCTTTTGGACACATGATGGGTTGCTTCACCGGGCTGGTGTTTGAGAGAAATATTTGGCAGATGTCATGAAAATAGGTATGCTTGTTACTGGTCACAGGACGTGCATTTGAGGAGGGAGTGAGAAGACCACGTGCTCGGGACATGTCAGGAGTCACGCCAGTTCCTGGGTCTGTCACCCGCACATGACTCCGCACAAGATCATCGTCCCCTCCTGCATGCCGAGAGCATCTTGGTGTTGGCCTTTGGCTTGCCTAAACTTCTGCAAATCCTCCAGCCTGTGGGTTCAGGTTTGCATGTGGGCATTACCAACACAGGCTGGACAAGAGTCCTTCAGTTCCTGCTGTGCTTTGCTTTCCACTTTGCTTCCCTGGGAACATTTTCTAAGACTCTAAAGTGAATTGGCCTCACTTCAGAATATTTTGCATTTTAATTAAAAAGTCAAGGGACTGCCTGTGCAAATGGTAACGCGGGGAGGCATGGCTCTGGGGCCAGGTGTAATGCAAAATAGCCTCAGGAAGTCCAGCAAGGCCAAGTGCATGCTCCTGCACCTAGTGGGAGTAATCTAACTGGGTATGGGTGGATTGAGAGCAACCCCATTGGAACAGCAGATTGGAACAGCAGGGCGAGGGAGGGGATTGTCCCCTTTTGCCCCACTCTCATGAGCCCCCCCTGCAGCACCACATCCAGCTCTGGGTCCCCAGCATGAGGCGGACGTGGGGCTGTTGGAGTGGGGCCAGAGGAGGCTGTGAGGCTGCTCGGGGGCTGCAGCACCTCTGGTGTGGGGCCAGGTTGGGAGCTGGGGGGGTTAGGCCTGGAGAAGGCTCCAGGGAGACCCCACTGCAGCTTTTGATACATAAAGAGGGTTATGACAAGGGGGATGCACTTTCTACCAGGGCCTGGAGTGATGGGACAAGGGGCAGTGGTTTTTAAGTGAAAGAGGATAGGTTTGGCTTAGGTATTAGCAGGAAATCTTTCACAATGAAGGTGGTGAGATCCCCTTGCCCAGGCTGCAAATACAGGTTGCAGATGCCCTGGCAATGGGAATGTTCAGATCTGGGCTGGATGGGGCTTCCACAGCCCGATCTACAGGAAGGTTTCTCTGCCAGTGGCAGTATGGTTGGACTGGGTGATCTTTAAAGGTCCCTTCCAACTCAAACCTTTCATGATTCTGTCATTTCAAGACAAAATGTCCCTCCTCCCTCCTCCCCTTGCATCTGGCTAAAATGCCCTTGTGTGCTGGAGCCCTGGCACTGATTTGACCTAGCTCTGCATGAACTCCTTGGTCCTCACAGGGGTCATGGAGTTAAGTGGAAGGCAGAGACTCAGAAGCGATGCAGGAAGGGATGTTGCTCAGGTGGAACCATTTTCTGGAAGGGAGAGAGGGAGGCAGGAAGGTCAAGGTAAGGCAGAACCGTGGGACACTCAGCCAGGGTGAATGAATGCTTATTTAACACCGGCCACGGCCTCCCATGCACTTTGCTGTGGGGCTGAATGCTGGCAGGAACACAGGGTATTTGAGAGGAAGTTTTTACACAGATGAAAATTGCACCTCTCGTCTGATGGCTTGGGAACATTACTCTGAGAGGAGTGCTGCCTAATGAGAGGATGGTGGAGCCTGCCTGGTGAGTTCCCTGCTGCTGCCCGGCATCCTCCAGCATCCCCAGGGCATTCTGGAGCCAGCTGCTCCTGGCTGAGCTGCTGTCAGCCCCAAGGATGCTAGCAGGGACCCTGGTTTGCTTTCTGCACAGTGCAAAGGAACAGGCTGTGGTTTTAGTGCTGCTTCACCCCTGCAATAAATCCAGCCAGCTCCTTTCCATACTTTCCTGAATGAGAATAATTCCTTGAGCAAAACACTGGAGAAGTAACTTGTAATTGCAAGTCCTGCAGCCAGGGTAGAAGAACATGCATGGCATTTCCTCTCCAGCAGATCCCCTCTGAGGAGGCGTACGTTGCCTGCCCATGAGAACCGACTAATTTACAGGGAACTAGTGGGGCAGAAGCAAAGGGGACACTTCGCTTGTGCCTTCAGCAGGGAAGTTCTCATTTGCAAATCCTGCAGCTGCAAGAAGGGAGGATCTAGGTGGGCACTTCCCATCTGTGTCAGCAATGTCCAGCCATGCAGGTGAACTGGATATTCATAGACCTTGGTGAGTGGACTGCAGATACTAATGCAGAGAAGGGACTGACATGGGGTGGAAACAGAACTGGTAAAGGGCATTAGACAAAGACTGAGGACTGTAGCACATGTCTTGCATGCTGTGTTTTAATAAAATTCTTACTGATCCAGCCACTTGTTGAAGATGGTAGAGGCTTCTCACCATCTCTTCTGACCATTCAGCTCCAAATCTGACAACCCAGACATTTTAGCAAAAGCAAGGCCTCCTTCTCATAAATGTTAAACTGCTTGTAGGAACTCGCTAGAGGTACTTAAGTAGACCTATAGGTGGTTTAAATACATGGAGCTTTCCAAGTTGTGATGTGCCTGTGCTAGTGTTCCAGAAGAAATTCACATCCCTGTAAGTTTATGTATGATTTTCATCCCATTTCTTTGTAGTTTTACAGTGAGAGTAGAAATGCTGATTGCACAGGTGCCAGACACCCAGCTTATATTAGAATAGACTCATGCATAAGCTCAGAGCTGCATCAGGGATGCAATGATTCTCTTTATGTGGTCAAAGCCCCCTTAGTCAACACCTTCTAGAGAGTAGTATCCCATTGCCAGAAGAAAATGCAAAAAGGATGTGATAGATGTGGTGATACACTCCAGGTGCACCAGCTAGAAATCAGATAACCACCAGAAGTTTTGCAGTCTCAAGAACTACAGGTTTTATTTCATTTTTTCAGGCAGATTGAAGCAAAACAGCGATGAAAATAACATCCCACACACCAAGAGGAAAAACTAACAGCAGAACTAATGCTTACAAAGAAAAATCACACTGATCAGTGTGTAGAAACTTCAAAGCACATTACAGGCATTTGGTGATTAAAGGCAAGTAAAGAAAAGGAGAGATCTGTAGTTTCCAAATAGAGGATGAAGAACATTTAGGGTCATATCCATATCGAAGGCAGAGTGAGCCAGGTGGGAAGCAGCAGGCAGTGCTGCAGCAGAGGAGGTGAGCACAGCCCTGCCTGTCTCATGCCCAGGGATTTAGTTGCCACAGCAGCCACCACCGCTGCCACCGCAGCAGCCTCCGTTGTTCATGGTGTAGCAGCAGGTCTGCATGGGCATGCAGCAGGTCATGGGGCAGCAGCACTGAGAGGGGTAGCAGCAGGGTGTCTTGCAGCACTTCCGACTGCTGTAGCAGCAGACAGAGTAGTTATTTCCACCGCAGCATCCACAACCTCCGTAGGGCATGTTGTTGGTAGTATAGGCAAAGCTGGAAAGCAACAGAAAGAGTTTATTTTTCTCTGCCTGAATTTGACCACTGTCTATGCATATTAAACCTTGCTTATCCCCAGGTTTATCCCATACTGGATGGATGGTGTAGTCCCTTCTGTCCAGAATCCCAAGGTAGCCTGTCCCTGAGATATCCATATTCTGGCTTTGGCCAGCAGTGCAATTGGCATAGTGGCCAGCACTGGTTCCATCAGAAAGAAGCCACCCAGATAGATCTCCAAACCAATCCCTCCAAATTGGCCCCAAACAAGACAGTGTAGGAAATCATGGATGACTTCCTACAAAGTACACAGAAATACAGTAGAGTGCAAAAGAGAAGGCAAGCAGTAAACTCCAACTTACCCTTTTGACCAGTGAGGACAAGTGAGAGGAACACAAGGAGTGAATGAAGTGCTCTGTGATGGGCAGCCTTTTATATGGTTCAGAACCACCACCCCCCTGGAAATGAGGCATTTTTCAGCAATTCTGACTTCACTGTTTACCACCCAGTATATGCCTCTCACGTGTCTTCCGGTACTTAATCTTTACCTCTTTCTGTTTGCTCACCACCTCAATTCCGCACCATAATTAGTTGCACGTATGAACAACAGGTGCAAATTTTCTAATGAATTTACATTAATGGGAATCGGAGGTAGCTATAAGGTATTCCCATCCACTTCCTAAGGAGTGAGTGACCTTGAGACACAGAAGCACCTAACAATTTGCCCAGGGGGGGCGGGTGCTGAAGCAGTGGGAGAACTGTGTCTGGAACTAGGAAATGTCATCAGTCACATGTCCCCTCTGAGCTTGGCTGTGATTCTGGGGGACCAGTGGAAACTATTGGCAAATGTGAATCATTCTTTCCTGCCTCTGAGAGGTGGCTGTGCGTCCAAAGTTGACTGAAAAATTTATCCTTTTTTCAGACTTGTGCTTAGGTCTCTCACCATGGTGCTTTGTCCTCACACCTCCACTTTTTATTTCTTGCGTAGTATTAAAGATTTTTTTTTTTTTTAATTTTCACTCATAAAGGGCTCTGTTAAGTCTATATTAAGCAGCTTTCAAAGCCACAGTGCACACATTTTAGCTTTCCTCTGTGTTGTTTCTGTATGCTTCATTTTCTGAGATTATTTTTAAGGTCTGTGAGACTGAGATAACTTGTCTTTCATGATATTCATGCTGATTAAATTTGAGGGTGTCATACAAAGAATTTGATTCTACACCTTTGTTTGCAAATATGATATTCAACTCTCCTGTACCCCTGATGCTCACCTGGTATCACACAGGTGCTCTGGGTTCAGGCACCTGTCAGCACTTTTTCAGCGATTGCCTCTAGCTGTTATGGATGCAATGACCTAAGGCCAAGGCTGCTGTGCATGCAGAGTTCTGCCAAATAGGAGGGGACAGATAAGATGGGCAGAATGTGGCCACAGCAAGTTTGCAGACAACAAAATTGGGAGAATTGGTGGATACACCAGAGGATCGTGCTGCCATCCAGAGGGACTTGGAAAGTCTTCAGAAATGGGCTGGCAGAAACCTCATGAAGTTCAATAAGGAGATGTGCAAAGTCCTGGCCCTGCGGAGGATCAGCTCCAGCACCAGGACATGCTGGGGGCGCCCAGCAGGGAAGCGGCCTGGCAGAAAGGCCCTGGAGTGAATGCAAGCCAGCAGTGTGCCCTTGGGCAAAGAATGCTGATGGTGTCCTGGGCTGTGTTAGGCCCTGCATTGCAGCAGGTCGATGGAGGGGATCCTGCCCCTCTGCTCAGCACTGGCAAGGCTGCATCAGGAGTGCTGGGACCCCAGTCCAGGAGAGGCCTGGGGAGAGTCCCATGGAAAGGCCTGGGCCTACTGGGGAGAGTACCATGAAGGCCACCATGCTGTTGGAGGGCCTGGAGCCCCTCTGCTGGGAGGAGAGGCTGAGAGCTGGGGCTGATCAGCCTGGAGGAGAGGACACTCAGGGGAATCCCATCCATGTCCATGCAAGGGCCAGGATCCTGCCAGTGCTGCCCAAGGCCCAGACAAAAGGCCCTGGGCACAACCTGGAGCACAGGTTTTGTTTGGGCACCAAGAAACAATTCTGTGCTGATTGGGGACTGAACATGGGTTGCCCAGAGAGGTTGTGGAGTCTGCTCCTTGGAGAACTTCAAAAGCTTCTGCACATAGTCCTGAGCAGCCTGCTCTGGGTGTCCCTGCTTGAGCAGGGGTTGGACCGGATGGACCCAGAGGTCTCTTCTCACATAGAAAATTCCCTGATTTTGTGATTGTGTTGGAATCAATGAAGATGTTATGAAACAGGCTTGAGGATGAGGAAAAGAGCTGTGGTCATGTGCAGAGTCAGGACAGCTCCATTTGAGAAGAAGCTGCAGATAGTTTTCATATGAGAAGAGGGAATAAAAATGTAAGATTGGAGTCCCAAGATGCTGAGACAGCACCTCAATTAAAGGCTGCCGTCATGTTCAGCAGACTCTGAATGTGTGGCTGGAGTGACAGCAGGAGATCCTTGCTGGTTGGGACACGTAGTTTCTTCCCAAGCTGCGAACATGATTTTCTATGACGTTGGGTGTCCCTGCTGGAATTGTCCCCAGGGGACCATTGGTCACACAATAACAGGCAGATACCTGCCTGCAGGAGGTAATACCCCATTGTGGAAACCCTCAAACATGCCACCCGCTGAATAAATCAGTCATTGCCCTTTTTATCAGCCATTATTGCTGTCATGTTGGCTAAGACGATCCCTGTATAGAAATGGATGTGAACCCTGCAGGACTGTTGCTAAACAGGGTTTTATACAAGTATTGAGAAGATAATGGGATTTAATGCTTATTTGGTCAGAAATATCTTCCATACTATATCCCTGTTACATGCCATGCTATGGCTTTGTAAACTTCCACAGTGGTTACGTGAGTTTGGGAGTGGCAGCACCTTTTTGAACTGGGAGGAATCTGTGATGGCAGCTTTTCCAGCATGTGCTAAAATTAATATTCACAATATGCACTTCTGATATAGTATTCTATAATATGGTATAGGATATCCTTCTGCCAGTGTATTGGAAATGTTTTATCTATTAATCAAAAACTCCTGAAGACTTGAATAATCTTTTCAGGAGAGTCTAAGGTGGTAGAGATTATTCTAATGCAAACTTGTGTATATCTTCATAGTGTATACTATGAAGGTTTGGTTGAGAGAAGCAATCAAGACAGTGCTCAAGGCATTTTTCTGAGACATGCAATTCAGAGCTGTGTCCTGAATTTTAATAGTAAAGGAAGTCCCAGCCAGGTAGAGAAGGTATTGTTGACTCATGTGTGTGCTATTTGAGGAATGGAGCTTTTAAGTTCTGTGCTAGCATTTGGGTTTCATTCCAGTGCTTGTAATCCAGGAATGCCACATAGGTAAATCTTTGCTGATATAAAATATTCCACCAATTAAAGGTGCTCTCTAAATTTTGTTTTCAAAGGTGTTAGTGGAAGAAGATGCTGTCTTCTGTTCAGTGAGTAATGAATTCCTCTCAGTACCTATTAAAATGTCCATTAAAATATCAGGAATGGGTTGCTATACATAGCTGGGGTGGTGTGTTTTCAGTGTTGGAATTATGCATACTTTATTCAGTCCTCGGAGTTTTATTTACCTTAACCACTTAGTTTTACAGTCAAAATTGAGCTGAGTATCTGAGGCAGAGCTGCAGTAAGTGCAAGAAGGTATCACACTGCTCTGCTCTCTTTAGACATGGCACAATTCATGCCAACAGGAAGCAAAGCTGAGTGGTTCTTTGTTTTTTAAATGTTCTTCCCTTCTATGGGAGCACATTTGTAACCCTTGGGAGTCTGATGATGATGTAGAAAATGGCACCAGAACAAGGACCCATTCTAGGCAAAGTGAGGTAAGAACAACCAAACAAGGTATTTTGCGTTTTGCTTAATGCCAAGTTTTATTGTCTACAAGTCAAGAAAGAAAATGAAGAATGATGACATTAACAGCAAAAGTATCCCATGTCCCATACACCAAGAAGAGAACTAACAGCCACAATAATATGTAAGATCTCTTTGCCTTACACCGTGGGTGACATATTCAAGTGCATTGTAGATCTTCGATAATTAAAGGAAAGAAGAAAGAAGAAAACCAGAAGAAAATTGCTAGGCAGTTACTCCGTCATCATGTGAAACAAGTGAATGATGGTCAGGTTTTCATCCCCTTGTGCCTGTTCTTGTTGCACGCCAGAGATGGGAGCCAGCAGACTGCTTTTCCTACCCGGAGTTGGCTCAGCAGCACTTCTTGATTGTGGTGCAGCACTGCTGGATGGGAATGCAATACTTTCTCATGGGGGAGCAGTAGTTCACGGGGCTGCAGCACACCACAACAGGCTTCTTCTTCACCACGTAGGAGCAGCAAGACAGACATCCAGAGCAGCAGCAGGGGCGGCAGCCACAGCAGCAAGTCCGCACGCATTGCTGGCCACAGCAGCAGCAGCAGGGCTTCTGGCAAGGGTCACAGCAGGACTGCTGGCAAGGGTCACAGCAGGGCTTCTGGCAAGGGTCACAGCAGGGCTTCTGGCATGGGTCACAGCAAGACTGCTGGCAAGGATCACAGCAAGACTGCTGGCATGGGTCACAGCAGGACTTCTGGCATGGGTCACAGCAGGACTGCTGGCATGGGTCACAGCAAGACTGCTGGCATGGGTCACAGCAGGGCTTCTGGCACGGGTCACAGCAGGACTGCTGGCAAGGGTCACAGCAGGGCTTCTGGCACGGGTCACAGCAGGACTGCTGGCATGGGTCACAGCAGACAGCCTTCTGGCATGGGTCACAGCAAGACTGCTGGCATGGGTCACAGCAGGGCTTCTGGCAGGGGTCACAGCAGATAGACTGCTGGCATGGGTCACAGCAGGGCTTCTGGCAAGGGTCACAGCAGATGGACTGCTGGCAGGGGTCACAGCAGGGCTTCTGGCAAGGGTCACAGCAGATGGATTGCTGGCATGGGTCACAGCAGGGCTTCTGGCATGGGTCACAGCAAGACTGCTGGCATGGGTCACAGCAGGACTGCTGGCATGGGTCACAGCAAGACTGCTGGCATGGGCTGCAGCAGACAGTCTTCTGGCATGGGTCACAGCAGATGGTCTTCTGGCATGGGTCACAGCAAACGGTCTTCTGGCAGGGGCTGCAGCACACCGTTTTGCTCTTCACAACAGAGCAGCATCCAGTAGAGCAACATCCACTGTGGCACATGTTGTTTGTAGAGTAGTCCAAGCTGGAGGGAGCGAGGATCTGAAATACAGTTTACATACAGATACAATCCATCTTTACAAGTTCATAGATGTGTTTTATTTTGGCATACAAATGCTGCTGTCTAGCCCCATGGGTGATAGCCATACCACACTTCACTTCCTATTTATTTGTATTGAGTTGCCCAAAAAAACCCTTATAGAAATTGAGCTACTTGCCACTACCCCAGCAATATTTCTACATTTTTTGAACAATCCTAGGTGTTACCTTCCCTGTGCTGATCCATGAACATCACCTGCTGAATTCTCATCCCAAGAAGCCTGTTTTCCACTCCCAAGGCCTGAGCTCTCTTCACCAACTGTCTTTTGCAGTAAGCAATAGATCAACAGACTTGGAAAGTCTGGATTTCAGACAGAGTTGTAGAGCAGATACAAAAGCACATTTACATCCATTGCTTGACCAAAGCCAAATGAGAACCGTTGTCAGCAAACAGCACTAGGTAACACTTACCTTGCTAACTGAGTGGTTCAGTTGAGTGAGGAGCAAAGGGACGGGGAGACCTTTTATTTGGCTCGACATGGCCCTGACGGAAATGAGATACCCCAAAGCAATTCGTGATTTACCCACTAAGCCTATACTTATTTGTTGAATGTGCCTTCATCTATTTAGTCTTTGCCTCATTATTTTTGACCAACCCTCAATTTTGTATTATTATCAATTTGTTCAGTAAATTTTTTACAATTTTTTAATGTCAAATTAATTCTCGTGTGATGCTTATGAACTGCTTAAAACGTATGTTTCTGCTCATTTTGCATATGGTAATGCTGTTACACCAAGTGGCTAGGAGGCTAGTTCAGACCTAGCAAGTGCTAAATTAACATACAAATCATAATTCAGATTGAGGAGCATTGGATTCCAGAGGTACGCAAAGGCCTTTTGGACGTCAGTCGCTCCTTGGTATGTCTTTTTTACATGGAATTCCAGCATGTATGATTCCATGTCCCCGTGCTTTGTTTATGAGTGCAGAAATGGTAAGGCCTCATGCATTTCTTTGGGGTCTCTGGTCATCAGAAGAGCAAATACGGAACAGAAAGCTCTTGACATCTCCTCTTTTGATCAAGATACGGGAAAATGCATGCCTTGGTCTTACCAATATCAGAAATTTTAGATGAAAGAACTCTGCAAATTCATCATGGAAATGTGAAATAGAGTTTGGATCAAATCAGAGTTTCACAATTCCTTTTGGACATCTTTACATAAAAGCAAAACACAAAAGTTTCTTGGAAGTTTTACATGCTTAGCATATGCTTAGCATGACTTGATCTGCAAAATTCCTACTCCGTTTCTACTCCAAGTTCTAGTATGCCCTCGAGTAATGAAATATCCACCTACGGATGTTATTTTTGGAGTAGCTCTATGCTCAGTTCTCAGTCACCCATTGGCAGTCATTAGTGCTGATGTTAATGATCATGTTGCAATTATTCATTAATGATGTTAATATTTATTTTGTTTGAAAGCCTGAAGGCATCACATGATGCACTGAGCATCTTTAAGATTTCGAATCTAACTACATCTTTTGAAAAAAATGTCTCCGGTCAGAGGGAATTCACGGGACCCAGGCCCATGACTGACGTCGTTGAGTGCTTTGTTTCTGAGATCACCCTGGGGCAAATGCCTGCTCATGCCACCATGGGTCTGTGCATCTGAAGGACCCTGGACCACCCTCCCTTACAGCTCCACTGGAGATATACTGATTTCTGCCAAGACAAAGGTGAGAAAAATCAGGCTTTTTTTGTGTTTCCTGAAACTTCCCTGAACACAGTGAAATCCAGAATCACAGATGCTGAGATCAGAAGAGGTCATTATTAACCTTCATTTTGACCTCTGGTGGCATGAAGCACGTTTCCACTCAATTTGTGTCAGGTAGCTGCTGATTTTGTTTGGCTAGATCCCAGCTTTTAGAAAGCTACCCAGTTTTGTTTTGAAGAATTCAAAGGACCATGAAGTCACCATTTCTCTAGGCAAGCTCTTCCCAAGGTCAATGTTCTTGTCTGCTAAAATACAGGCTTCATTGCCTGTTGAATTTGTCTAGCTTTACGGTAATGACCTGGTTAGGTTTGGTTGTAGCCACACATTATCATCTAATTGGTGATACAATCAAATAATGACAGGACAAGGGGGAATGTTTTTAAACTAAAAGAAGGGAGATTTAGATTAGGGATTAGGAGGAAAGTATTCACTTGGAGGGTGATGAGGCACTGGCCGCACAGAGAGGTTGTGGATGCCCCATCCCTGGAGGTGTTCAAGACCAGGTTAGATGAGGCCCTAGGTGATCTGATCTAGTGGGTGGCATCCCTGCCCATGGCAGGGGGTAGGAACTGGATGATCTTTGAGGTCCCTTCCAACCCAAGCCATTCTATAATTGAATTCTATGATACAAATTGACAACAGCTGAGTCTGTGCAACTCAGCTGACAATCAGGAGGCTGATGGCAACCAGAGGGGATAGACAGGAGGAAATTGCTGAGAAATGAGAGGGGACCCCAATTTTAGAAATGTGTAAGACTAAGCAGTGAGATAAAAGATGTTGGTTGAAGTGAGGCAGCTTTCTACATGTCTATGTATGGATCCAGTGCAGGGCTTTATCCGTTGACCTGCTAGAATGTAAAGTACACTGTTGCTTTTAGAGCTGGATGTGCACATCAGAGATGGATAAAGCCATGTGAGACAGCCAGATTGGCTGCCTGGTGACCTGTAACCAATTTTACAAGAGGAGTTTTACAAAAAAAATTGTGATTAGATTAAAAAAATTAAGAAGAAACCTCGCTTATATTTCAGGCTGAGTAAATGAACACAGAAGCCTCAGAAAGATGCCCAGAGTAAGAAAGTGTTGTTTATTTTGTTTAGAGAATTACGAATGTGGTGAAGCA
Organism: Anas acuta; assembly: GCF_963932015.1. Classification (NCBI taxonomy): domain Eukaryota; kingdom Metazoa; phylum Chordata; class Aves; order Anseriformes; family Anatidae; genus Anas; species Anas acuta. The sequence goes on along the minus strand of NC_089006.1, from coordinate 2,656,742 downwards.
ATTCTTGCCATGAACCAGCTAACATAAATTCCTCCTCATTAAACCTTAGGGGTTTGCTAATGGTTTATTCTGCTTGTGCAAATCTGCTATTATGTTATTTGACACAGTGGAGCAGAAATGTTCCTCTAAGCTACCTAAAGCATTAGGTATGGAGAACTTTTTCATTTCTGAGATTTTAACTATTTGAACTATTCTAGTGAAGTAAAACTTCCATAAAAGCTTTGATCCATGCTGTTGCAGCTGATGAATCTTCCCAGGGCTGACAAAAGCTTAATTCTTGTTTCCTTATTTCTACAGTTTCTCATCCTGAAGCTAGTGGGAACTTCAAGCTCAAGTGCAGCAGTAAGCATACCCAGCTTGGAGGCTTCATGCCTTTTGTGGGACTAAAGGAAAGGAAATATGCTGTGATTAGTCAGAGAATAGAAACTTCAAGGCCTGGGGCAGGAAAGGAAAGTGAACATATGTATATTTAAAGGCAAAACTACTCATGTACTCTGAAAGCTTTGTTGATCTGATGCCCAATTGGAGAGAGGTGAAAAATGAATAGGGAAAAGAGTTTTTAATGTAGTTCCCAATGGTTGCATGAAAATGAACCGTCTTGTAGTGAAGACAACAACTTAGGCATGTAATTAATTGTCCTCTGTCTCCCATTTGCAACTTTTCCTCTTTAATAGGCTGTTCCTCTATAATGACGAATTTCTCCGTAACTTATAAATAACTAATTCCAATTACTTACGTACCAACTGGTTATTTACTAGGGAATTCCAGTGCCCAGCTCATCCAGCCTATTTCCCATGCCTGCCCTAGGATGGATGAATCATGCTTGGGAAACCTTTGCTCATTTTACACTGTAGAAAATGTTTAATTAGGGGTGTTCCAAGGCAGGTTAATGTCCCTGCAGGATTTGCTTTGTTTTGTTTCCAGATATAGAAGCAGATCCCATCTGGAGTGAAAACATGAATGTGCAGGCAAGGCCCCCAGCTGTAACTCTTAAACCCTCATTGCATATGCTGAGCTCAGTTCAAGTAGTCAGTTTTCACTAAGAATTAATCACGTTTCTTCCAGCCCTCTGCCTGTGGTGCCGCAAGCATTTCCCTCGACTTTTGTGTTTCCTTAGCATTCCTCCTACTTAGGCTGATTTCACCAGTGATTAGAATATGGATGAAAAGCCACAAAGTAAAAGAGATGCCATAAGAAAACAAATTATGATGGACTGATGACTGTAAACACCCAGAACTGTTGAAATACAACATTTATTTTCTTGCTGAAGATTGAAGGACCAAAGCATGAAGGAAAATCCCAGCAGAAAACATTGTGATTTACATTGGCTGATAGAACTTAAACAGCTCTAGGATAGTAAAAGCAAGATATTCATCCAAAAATTTCCATGACACTCCAACTGCTTTAAAAGCATTTGATTGCAGAGAAGTGCTACGGACGGTGAGCGATGAAAACTGGAGATAAATTCAATGCCTTGAGCAAGGAGTCATCCAGTGGTTGTGGTGGTAGGCGCGTGCCCGGATCCTGGTGCTAGTACTTGGGGTACGTTGGCGGCAGCTTGCAGATGTTCTTGGTGTACTGGGGGCAGTAGGGCTGCACGGGGGGGCAGTAGCGCTGCACAGGGGGGCAGTAGCGCTGCACAGGGGGGCAATAGGTCTGCACGGGTGGGCAGTAGCGCTGCACGGGGGGGCAGCACGGCATCCCGCAAGGGAACTGGGGCACAGGTTCCCTCTGGAAGGTATAGTGGCAGGAGGGTCCTGAGTCATGGCAGGAGGAGCGGGAGCCGTGGCAGGAGGACCCTGAGCTATGGCAGGAGGTCTCTCGGCTGTGGCAGGATCCACGGGAGCACATCTTTCTGGGGAGTCGGTAAAGCTGTCAGGAGGAAGAGATCATCCTGGTTAGAGGAGAGCCAGGCGCACTTCTCACGTAGCCTCATCCCCGCCTTTCTTTCATTATACCTTTTCCCCATCTCTCCCCTTTGCCCTCTTTCTTTGTCTCCATCTTCCCAGTCCAACCCGAATGCACCCTTATCCCTGCCTCACCCTTGTGTCTTGCTCTGGCTCTTCTGGCATGGAGCTCGGTCCCTCAAACTAATGCAAGGAGTCCTGCCACCCTGTCCTGAAGACCATTTCCCATCCCAGGGTGCAGGGCCACCGGCAAGGAGCTCCCTTGCCATTGCCTCACTGCCCCCTCTCCTGCCCCAGCCATCCCCATCCTCACACCTGCTTCTCCTGGAGCAGTAGTCGAGTGCAATGAGATGACACAAAGCTTGGTGCCAACACCCAGGAGGACACCACGGCCCCCAGTGCCAGGTTCTCCTCTAGCAGCAGGAGGAGTAAGGCAAAGAGGAGAACATGTCTTACCTCTGGAGCTGCAGGGAGCAGTGTCTGGATGTGATGGTGAGCGAGTGAGGAGCCCTGGGCTGAGCCGCCTTTTATACAGCTCCCAGAGGTCATGTAGGGTATGAGACACCACTGCACAAGGGCGGTGGGGTTCTTCACGCGCTCAGTGTGGCACGTGCTGGCGCTACCCTATTCTTAGTGCTTCCTCACTGACGCACGATGTTCTCTCGCATCTTTCAATGCCAGAGATTTCCCTAGGAGGACGGGGGAAGCGATCTCTTTCCCGTTTCCTGGAGACTGACACTAAGCTCATCGGTGTTCTCTAGGGTGCCGAAGGGCAGCTGGGGTTGCATCAGGGGGAGAAATGTCGTTATTGCTCAGAAACGCTGACTCCTGCAGCAGGCACACCGTTGTGTGCAAGAGACAGCTCAGGACGTTAATTGAGGTGTTGTTTTACGGTAAGAGGAAATGGGATTAGCAGGGCCTGGCTTGATGCTGGGCAGTCTGCTGGGATTTCCTTGGCCCCGTGCTGTGGCTAAATGGAAACTCCTTGTGATTCTTCACCTGCCCCTGCACTTGCCAGAGGAATGGGCCTCTCACCTTTTTCCCCAGTTGTATCAACGTTTCCTTGTTGCTGAAGTTCAGAGAACATATCTGTGGTCTGTGGCCGTTCAGGTTTCATTACCTTGATTTTTTTTTTTTTTTCATTATAGCCATTTCTTACCCTTTTATCAGCTAAGCTCATGTGCAGGGAAGTGTGGAAGGCAATGATTCTGAGAAAGGGAGATTTTCAGCTTAACTTTGAGAAATTTTTCATCCTGTCCCCGGGGGAAACATGATGGTCATTAAGGCTGGATTTTAGTCCCACTTGAATCATCCTGTAAAATGTAAAGCCATGAAGGTGTCAGCTAATCCCCCTTGGAAAACATGACTCATCCAACTATCTGGCTCTCTGGTCCCAGAACCTCTTCTCCCATCTCTCCAGAACATGGGTGTTCCACAGCCGAAGGAATACCTTAGGCTAAAGGCAATGAAGTGACTTGTAGTGAACTTTGTGCAGCAAGGAAGGATGGTGTGAATTGCTGAGGGACGTTTGTTGACTCTGCTGTGGATCCCAAACCCCAGGAGGCTTCATGTCACCGGGTGGTGACCCTGTTGCTTGCCCTCTGTGTGTGCCTATCCTGTGCTCAGTCATCTCCTGGCTGGCCTCCAGGCTTCAGCCTGCAGCATCCCATTGGCGTTCCCCCTCACTCTCTCCGCCTCCATCCAAAGACTTTCCTGCGTGGGGCATCCTCATTTTACACCCTCTCACTGATGTTTCTGAGCTCTCACATTCAGGTCCCGCTAAGGGAAATATGACTGTGTGGAGCTGCCATCGATGGCGTGCCTTTCTTTGAGGGGAGTACAAGAGGAAAGGCCAACGTGGAGTGATGAAATGCAGTTTTTGAGTGATGTGGGTGTTGGTACCGGCTCAGTTGCATTCATCAGGGATTGTCTGATGGTTTCTCCATCGAAAGGGATTGCAGGGACTGCATTGGTGCCACAGTAGTGAATCTGGATCTTACGTGAGTTTGACATTCACATGCTAGGCCATTTTTCCACCCCAAAGCATACATCAATGAGCAGCCGCGATGGCACAGGGAGGAGAAGTGCATGGCATCTCTTCTGAGGCATTAAGCTAGTTGAAGGCAGAGATGTGGGAAAGCTGTGGGTCTGAGTTTGCAGTAGCTGGCTGTATGGACTGCCTACGGGATGGACAACAGCTCTGCTTGTTCCCCAAAGCCAGAGTTTGCCCGTAGTGGTGTTTGCTGTTGCTGTTTGTCTAGATCCTGGGAGAAGGAAAGTGTGTGGTGCAGCTGATGGTCTGTGTCAGGAGAGGGAGCTTTGTGCTGCTCATCCCCTGAGATGCACATGGAGATCTGTGAGGTGAGAGCTTTTTGCTCTGATAATGTGTCTGATATACCCATTATGTCCCCTTTTGTCCCCTTATGTCCTCAGGAATTGTAGCTGCTGGACAGGGACAATGGTTCCCATGTCAAGAAGGAGAACCTTGGAGAGAAAAATCCAGAAGACCTCTAAGGCCCTGGAAAGTGAGCAAAGAAATGCAAAGAGAATGTGGGTTTCATGAATTGTAAGCTTTATTGTTTTCCCCATGCAGAGGAGGCAAACCAAAAGGAACAGGCAGCTTCAAGGTTTCCTGGTGGTAACTGTCCGGCACACCTGGAAGGGCCATCTCCTGCATCGTTGCAAAGAAGGACTGCTTGCAGGATGCTTCGGGGCAGAGTTCAAGCGGGGTAGCGGTGAAGCACGGGGCTGAATCCCCGGGACAGCCATAAGGATGGGCTCTGCGTGGCCAGAGTGTGGAGGAGAAAGCATCTGGCGTTGGGTGAGCAGATCCTGGTGCTAGTACTTGGGGTACGTTGGTGGCAGCTTGCAGATGTTCTTGGTATACTGGGGGCAGTAGGGCTGCACGGGAGGGCAGTAGCGCTGCACAGGGGGGCAGTAGGTCTGCACGGGGGGGCAGTAGCGCTGTACGGGGGGGCAGCACGGCGTCACACAGGGGAACTGTGGCACAGGTTCCCTCTGGAAGGTATAGTGGCAGGAGGGTCCTGAGTCATGGCAGGAGGAGCGGGAGCCGTGGCAGGAGGACCCTGAGCTATGGCAGGAGGTCTCTCGGCTGTGGCAGGATCCACGGGAGCACATCTTTCCGGGGAGTCGGTAAAGCTGTCAGGAGGAAGAGATCATCCTGGTGAGAGGAGAGCCAGGTGCACTTCTCACGTAGCCTCATCCCCGCCTTTCTTTCATTATACCTTTTCCCCATCTCTCCCCTTTGCCCTCTTTCTTTGTCTCCATCTTCCCAGTCCAACCCGAATGCACCCTTATCCCTGCCTCACCCTTGTGTCTTGCTCTGGCTCTTCTGGCATGGAGCTCGGTCCCTCAAACTGATGCAAGGAGTCCTGCCACCCTGTCCTGAAGACCATTTCCCATCCCAGGGTGCAAGGCCACCGGCAAGGAGCTCCCTTGCCTTTGCCTCACTGCCCCCTCTCCTGCCCCAGCCATCCCCATCCTCACACCTGCTTCTCCTGGAGCAGTAGTCGAGTGCAATGAGATGACACAAAGCTTGGTGCCAACACCCAGGAGGACACCACGGCCCCCAGTGCCAGGTTCTCCTCTAGCAGCAGGAGGAGTAAGGCAATGAGGAGAACAAGTCTTACCTTTGGAGCTGCAGGGATCAGTGTCTGGATGTGACGGTGAGCGAGTGAGGAACCCTGGGCTGAGCGGCCTTTTATACAGCTCCCAGAGGTCACATAGGGTATGAGACACCACTGCACAAGGGCGGTGGGGTTCTTCACGCGCTCAGTGTGGCACGTGCTGGCACTACCCTATTCTTAGTGCTTCCTCACTGACGCATGGTGTTCTCTCGCATCTTTCAACGCCAGAGATTTCCCTAGGAGGACGGGGGAAGCGATCTCTTTCCCGTTTCCTGGAGACTGACACTAAGCTCATCGGTATTCTCTAGGGTGCCAAAGGGCAGCTGGGGTTGCATCAGGGGGAGAAATGTCATTATTGCTTAGAAACGCTGACTCCTGCAGCAGGCACACCGTTGTGTGCAAGAGACAGCTCAGGAGGTTAATTGAGGTGTTTTTTTATGGCAAGAGGAAATGGGATTAGCAGGGCCTGGCTCGATGCTGCAGAGTCTGCTGGGATTTCCTTGGCCCTGTACTATGGCTAAAAGGAAACTCCTTGTGATTCTCCACCTGCCCCTGAACTTGCCAGAGGAATGGGCCTCTCACCTTTTTCCCCACCTGTATCAAAGTTTCCTTGTTGCTGAAGTTCAGAGAACTTCTGCAGGGTCTGTGGCTGTTCAGGTTTCCTTTCCTTGATTTTTTTTTTTTTTTTTTAATTCTGCATCTGTTCCTTATGGTTTTATCGGCTGACCAAATGAGCTGGGAAGTGTGGAAGGCAAAGATTCTGAGCAAGGGAGGGTTTCAGCTGAACTCTGAGGAATTTTTCACTGTGTCCCCAGTGGCAACACAATGGATATTAAGGCTGGATTTGTAATACCACCTGAGTCAGCCTGTAAAGTGTAAAGCCAGGAAGGTGTCAGCTCATCAGCCTTGGGAAATGCTATTCCATCCGACTATCTGGCTCCATGCTCCCAGAACCTCTTCTTCAGTCTCTCTATAACATGGATGTCCCACAGCCCAAGGAATACCTTATGCTAGAGGCGATGCAGTGAATCGTACTGAGCTTTGTGCAGCAAGGGAGGATTGCGTGAATTTCTGAGGGACGTTTGTTGACTCTGCTGTGGATCCCAAACCCCAGGAGGCTGCTAGTGCCCAGGTGCTGATCCTGTTGCTTGCCCTCTGTGTGTGCCCATCCTGTGCTCAGTCATCTCCTGGCTGGCCTCCAGGCTTCAGCCTGCAGCATCCCATTGGCGTTCCCCCTTGCTCTATCCACCTCCTCCAAGGACTTCCCTGAGTGGGTCATCCTTCGCTTACCCCTGCTCACTGATGTTTCTGAGCTCTCACATTCAGGTCCCGCTAAGGGAAATATGACTGTGTGGAGCTGCCATCGGTGGCGTGCCTTTCTTTGAGGGGAGTACAAGAGGAAAGGCCAACGTGGAGTGATGAAATGCAGTTTTTGAGTGATGTGGGTGTTGGTACCGGCTCGGTTGCATTCATCAGGGATTGTCTGATGGTTTCTCCATCGAAAGGGATTGCAGGGACTGCATTGGTGCCACAGTAGTGAATCTGGATCTTACGTGAGGTCGACATTCACATGCTAGGCCATTTTTCCACCCCAAAGCATACATCAATGAGCAGCCACGATGGCACAGGGAGGTGAAGTGCATGGCATCTCTTCTGAGGCATTAAGCTAGTTGAAGGCAGAGATGTGGGAAAGCTGTGGGTCTGAGTTTGCAGTAGCTGGCTGCATGGACTGCCTACGGGATGGACAGTTGTGAACTCAGAATCACAGAATTTCTAGGTTGGAAGAGACCTCAAGATCATCGAGTCCAACCTCTGACCTAACACTAACAGTCCCCACTAAACCATATCCCTAAGCTCTACATCTAAACGTCTTTTGAAGACTTGCAGGGATGGTGACTCCACCACTTCCCTGGGCAGCCTATTCCAATGTCTAACAACGCTTTTGGTAAAGAAGTTCTTCCTAAGATCCAACTCCTTTCTGCCCTTTCAGGGAACAGCTCTGCTTGTGCCCCAAAGCCAGAGTTTGCCCGTAGTGGTGTTTGCTGTTGTTTTTTTTTTTTTTTTTTTTTCAGAGCCTGGGAGAAGGAATGTGTGTGGGGCAGCTGATGGTCTGTGTCAGGAGAGGGAGCTTTGTGCTGCTCATCCCCTGAGATGCACATGGAGATCTGTGAGGTGAGAGCTTTTTGCTCTGATAATGTGCCTGATATACACATTATGTCCCCTTTTGTCCCCTTATGTCCTCAGGAATTGTAGCTGCTGGACAGGGACAATGGTTCCCATGTCAAGAAGGAGAACCTTGGAGAGAAAAATCCAGAAGACCTCCAAGGCCCTGGAAAGTGAGCAAAGGAACAGAAAGAGAATGTGGGTTTCATGAATTGTAAGCTTTATTGTTTTCCCCATGCAGAGGAGGCAAACCAAAAGGAACAAGCAGCTTCAAGGTTTCCTGGTGGTAACTGTGTCCGGCACACCTGGAAGGGCCATCTCCTGCATCGTTGCAAAGAAGGACTGCTTGCAGGATGCTTCGGGGCAGAGTTCAAGCGGGGTAGCGGTGAAGCACGGGGCTGAATTCCCAGGACAGCCTTAAGGATGGGCTCTGTGTGGCCAGAGTGTGGAGGAGAAAGCATCTGGCGTTGGGTGAGCAGATCCTGGTGCTAGTACTTGGGGTACGTTGGTGGCAGCTTGCAGATGTTCTTGGTGTACTGGGGGCAGTAGGGCTGCACGGGGGGGCAGTAGCGCTGCACAGGGGGGCAGTAGGTCTGCACGGGGGGGCAGTAGCGCTGCACAGGGGGGCAGCACGGCGTCACACAGGGGAACTGTGGCACAGGTTCCCTCTGGAAGGTGGAATGACAGGAGGGTCCTGAGTCTTGGCAGGAGGAGCGGGAGCCGTGGCAGGAGGACCCTGAGCTATGGCAGGAGGTCTCTCGGCTGTGGCAGGATCCACGGGAGCACATCTTTCCGGGGAGTCGGTAAAGCTGTCAGGAGGAAGAGATCATCCTGGTTAGAGGAGAGCCAGGTGCACTTCTCACGTAGTCTCATCCTCTCTTTTCTTTCATTATACCTTTTCCCCATGTCTCCTCTTTGCCCTGTTTCTTTCCTGTGTCTTCCCAGTCCAACGGGAATGCGCCCTTACCCCTGCCTCACCCTTGTGTCTTGCTCTGTCCCTTCCTGCATGCAGCTTAGTCCCCCAAGCTGATGAAAGCACCTTCCCAGCCTGTCCTGAAGCTCTTTTCCCATCCCAGGAACCTGGTGCAGCCACAGGGATTTCTTGCTTTCCGATCATCCCTTGCTGTGGCCTCAGTGTCTCTTCACCAGCCCCTGCTGTCTCTGTCCCTGCACCTGATGCTCTCGGTGCCACTCCCAGAGTGTGCCCCCAGCAGTGGCAGACAGCACAATGTTGTGTGCCCACTCCCAGGTAGACACCATGGCCCCCAGTGCCAGGTTCTCCTCTAGCAGAAGCAGCAGGAGGAGAAAGAGGATGAGGAGAACAAGTCTTACCTCTGGAGCTGCAGGGAGCAGTGTCTGGATGTGATGGTGAGCGAGTGAGGAGCCCTGGGCTGAGCCGCCTTTTATACAGCTCCCAGAGGTCACATAGGGTATGAGACACCACTGCACAAGGGCGGTGGGGTTCTTCACGCGCTCAGTGTGGCACGTGCTGGCACTACCCTATTCTTAGTGCTTCCTCACTGACGCACGGTGTTCTCTCGCATCTTTCAATGCCAGAGATTTCCCTAGGAGGACGGGGGAAGCGATCTCTTTCCCGTTTCCTGGAGACTGACACTAAGCTCATCGGTATTCTCTAGGGTGCCGAAGGGCAGCTGGGGTTGCATCAGGGGGAGAAATGTCGTTATTGCTTAGAAACGCTGACTCCTGCAGCAGGCACACCGTTGTGTGCAAGAGACAGCTCAGGAGGTTAATTGAGGTGTTTTTTTATGGCAAGAGGAAATGGGATTAGCAGGGCCTGGCTCGATGCTGCAGAGTCTGCTGGGATTTCCTTGGCCCTGTACTATGGCTAAAAGGAAACTCCTTGTGATTCTCCACCTGCCCCTGCACTTGCCAGAGGAATGGGCCTCTCACCTTTTTCCCCACCTGTATCAAAGTTTCCTTGTAGCTGAAGTTCAGAGAACTTCTGCAGAGTCTGTGGCTGTTCAGGTTTCCTTTCCTTTTTTTTTTTTTGTTTTTTTTTTTTTTTTTCATTACTGGCGTTTTGTACACTTTTATCAGCTGAGCTTATGAGCAGGGAAGTGTGTAAGTCAAGGATTCTGAGTAAGGGAGGATTTCAGCTGAGCTCTGAGGAATTTTTCACTGTGTCCCCAGGGGCAACACAATGGAAATTAAGGCTGGATTTGTAATACCACCTGAGTAAGCATGTAAAGTGTAAAGCCAGGAAGGTGTCAGCTCATCAGCCTTGGGAAATGCTACTCCATACGACTATCTGGCTCCATGCTCCCAGAACCTCTTCTTCCATCTCTCCAGAACATGGATGTCCCACAGGCCAAGGAATATCTTATGCTAGAGGCGATGCAGTGAATCGTACTGAGCTTTGTGCAGCAAGGGAGGATTGCGTGAATTGCTGAGGGACGTTTGTTGACTCTGCTGTGGATCCCAAACCCCAGGAGGCTGCTAGTGCCCAGGTGCTGATCCTGTTGCTTGCCCTCTGTGTGTGCCCGTCCTGTGCTCAGTCATCTCCTGGCTGGCCTCCAGGCTTCAGCCTGCAGCATCCCATTGGCGTTCCCCCTCACTCTCTCCGCCTCCATCCAAAGACTTTCCTGCGTGGGGCATCCTCGTTTTACACCCTCTCACTGATGTTTCTGAGCTCTCACATTCAGGTCCCGCTAAGGGAAATATGACTGTGTGGAGCTGCCATCGATGGCGTGCCTTTCTTTGAGGGGAGTACAAGAGGAAAGGCCAACGTGGAGTGATGAAATGCAGTTTTTGAGTGATGTGGGTGTTGGTACCGGCTCGGTTGCATTCATCAGGGATTGTCTGATGGTTTCTCCATCGAAAGGGATTGCAGGGACTGCATTGGTGCCACAGTAGTGAATCTGGATCTTACGTGAGTTTGACATTCACATGCTAGGCCATTTTTCCACCCCAAAGCATACATCAATGAGCAGCCGCGATGGCACAGGGAGGAGAAGTGCATGGCATCTCTTCTGAGGCATTAAGCTAGTTGAAGGCAGAGATGTGGGAAAGCTGTGGGTCTGAGTTTGCAGTAGCTGGCTGCATGGACTGCCTACGGGATGGACAGCTGTGAACTCAGAATCACAGAATCACAGAATTTCTAGATTGGAAGAGACCTCAAGATCATCGAGTCCAACCTCTGACCTAACACTAACAGTCCCCACTAAACCATATCCCTAAGCTCTACATCTAAACGTCTTTTAAAGACTTGCAGGGATGGTGACTCCACCACTTCCATGGGCAGCCTGTTCCGATGTCTAACAACCCTTTCGGTAAAGAAGTTCTTCCTAAGATCCAACTCCTTTCTGCCCTTTCAGGGAACAGCTCTGCTTGTGCCCCAAAGCCAGAGTTTGCCTGTAGTGGTGTTTGCCATTGCTGTTTGTCTAGAGCCTGGGAGAAGGAATGTGTGTGGGGCAGCTGATGGTCTGTGTCAGGAGAGGGAGCTTTGTGCTGCTCATCCCCTGAGATGCACATGGAGATCTGTGAGGTGAGAGCTTTTTGCTCTGATAATGTGTCTGATATACCCATTCTGTCCCCTTTTGTCCCCTTATGTCCCCAGGAATTGTAGCTGCTGGACAGGGACAATGGTTCCCATGTCAAGGAGGAGAACCTTGGAGAGAAAAATCCAGAAGACCTCTAAGGCCCTGGAAAGTGAGCAAAGGAACAGAAAGAGAATGTGGGTTTCATGAATTGTAAGCTTTATTGTTTTCCCCATGCAGAGGAGGCAAACCAAAAGGAACAAGCAGCTTCAAGGTTTCCTGGTGGTAACTGTGTCCGGCACACCTGGAAGGGCCATCTCCTGCATCGTTGCAAAGAAGGACTGCTTGCAGGATGCTTCGGGGCAGAGTTCAAGCGGGGTAGCGGTGAAGCACGGGGCTGACTCCCTGGGACAGCCATAAGGATGGGCTCTGCGTGGCCAGAGTGTGGAGGAGAAAGCATCTGGCGTTGGGTGAGCAGATCTTGGTGCTAGTACTTGGGGTACGTTGGTGGCAGCTTGAAGATGTTCTTGGTGTACTGGGGGCAGTAGGGCTGCACGGGGGGGCAGTAGCGCTGCACAGGGGGGCAATAGGTCTGCACGGGGGGGCAGTAGCGCTGCACAGGGGGGCAGTAGCGCTGCACAGGGGGGCAATAGGTCTGCACGGGGGGGCAGTAGCGCTGCACGGGGGGGCAGCACGGCGTCCCACAAGGGAACTGTGGCACAGGTTCCCTCTGGAAGGTATAGTGGCAGGAGGGTCCCGAGTCATGGCAGGAGGAACGGGAGCCGTGGCAGGAGGACCCTGAGCTGTGGCAGGAGGTCTCTCGGCTGTGGCAGGATCCACGGGAGCACATCTTTCCGGGGAGTCGGTAAAGCTGTCAGGAGGAAGAGATCATCCTGGTTAGAGGAGAGCCAGGCACACTTCTCACGTAGCCTCATCCCCACCTTTCTTTCATTATACCTTTTCCCCATCTCTCCCCTTTGCCCTCTTTCTTTGTCTCCATCTTCCCAGTCCAACCCGAATGCACCCTTATCCCTGCCTCACCCTTGTGTCTTGCTCTGGCTCTTCTGGCATGGAGCTCGGTCCCTCAAACTGATGCAAGGAGTCCTGCCACCCTGTCCTGAAGACCATTTCCCATCCCAGGGTGCAGGGCCACCGGCAAGGAGCTCCCTTGCCTTTGCCTCACTGCCCCCTCTCCTGCCCCAGCCATCCCCATCCTCACACCTGCTTCTTCTGGAGCAGTAGTCGAGTGTAATGAGATGACACAAAGCTTGGTGCCCACACCCAGGAGGACACCATGGCCCCCAGTGCCAGGTTCTCCTCTAGCAGCAGGAGGAGTAAGGCAAAGAGGAGAACATGTCTTACCTCTGGAGCTGCACGGAGAAGTGTCTGGATGTGATGGTGAGCGAGTGAGGAGCCCTGGGCTGAGCCGCCTTTTATACAGCTCCCAGAGGTCACATAGGGTATGAGACACCACTGCACAAGGGCGGTGGGGTTCTTCACGCGCTCAGTGTGGCACGTGCTGGCGCTACCCTATTCTTAGTGCTTCCTCACTGACGCACGGTGTTCTCTCGCATCTTTCAATGCCAGAGATTTCCCTAGGAGGACGGGGGAAGCGATCTCTTTCCCGTTTCCTGGAGACTGACACTAAGCTCATCGGTATTCTCTAGGGTGCCGAAGGGCAGCTGGGGTTGCATCAGGGGGAGAAATGTCGTTATTGCTTAGAAACGCTGACTCCTGCAGCAGGCACACCGTTGTGTGCAAGAGACAGCTCAGGAGGTTAATTGAGGTGTTTTTTTATGGCAAGAGGAAATGGGATTAGCAGGGCCTGGCTTGATGCTGGGCAGTCTGCTGGGATTTCCTTGGCCCTGTACTATGGCTAAAAGGAAACTCTTTGCGATTCTCCACCTGCCCCTGAACTTGCCAGAGGAATGGGCCTCTCAGCTTTTTCCCCACCTGTGTCAAAGTTTCTGTGTTGCTGAAGTTCAGATAACTTCTGCAGGGTCTGTGGCCGTTCAGGTTTCCTTTCCTTGATTTTTTTTTTTTTTTTTAATTCTGCATCTGTTCCGTATGGTTTTATCGGCTGACCAAATGAGCTGGGAAGTGTGGAAGGCAAAGATTCTGAGCAAGGGAGGATTTCATCTGAGCTCTGAGGAATTTTTCACTGTGTCCCCAGGGGCAACACAATGGAAATTAAGGCTGGATTTGTAATATCACCTGAGTAAGCCTGTAAAGTGTAAAGCCAGGAAGGTGTCAGCTCATCAGCCTTGGGAAATGCTACTCCATACGACTATCTGGCTCCATGCTCCCAGAATCTCTTCTTCAGTCTCTCTATAACATGGATGTCCCACTGCCCAAGGAATATCTTATGCTAGAGGCGATGCAGTGAATCGTTCTGAGCTTTGTGCAGCAAGGGAGGATTGCGTGAATTGCTGAGGGACGTTTGTTGACTCTGCTGTGGATCACAAACCCCAGGAGGCTACAATTGCCCAGGTGGTGACCCTGTTGCTTGCCCTCTGTGTGTGCCCATCCTGTGCTCAGTCATCTCCTGGCTGGCCTCCAGGCTTCAGCCTGCAGCATCCCATTGGTGCTCCCCCTCACTCTCTCCACCTCCTCCAAGGACTTCCCTGAGTGGGTCATCCTTCGCTTACCCCTGCTCACTGATGTTTCTGAGCTCTCACATTCAGGTCCCAGTAAGGGAAATATGACTGTGTGGAGCTGCCATCAATGGCGTGCCTTTCTTTGAGGGGAGTACAAGAGGAAAGGCCAACGTGGAGTGATGAAATGCAGTTTTTGAGTGATGTGGGTGTTGGTACCGGCTCAGTTGCATTCATCAGGGATTGTCTGATGGTTTCTCCATCGAAAGGGATTGCAGGGACTGCATTGGTGCCACAGTAGTGAATCTGGATCTTACGTGAGGTCGACATTCACATGCTAGGCCATTTTTCCACCCCAAAGCATACATCAATGAGCAGCCGTGATGGCACAGGGAGGAGAAGTGCATGGCATCTCTTCTTTTCTGAGGCATTAAGCTAGTTGAAGGCAGAGATGTGGGAAAGCTGTGGGTCTGAGTTTGCAGTAGCTGGCTGCATGGACTGCCTATAGGACAGACAGCTGTGAACTCCTTCCTGTCCTTTCAGGGAACAGCTCTGATTGTGCCCCAAAGCCAGAGTTTGCCTGTAGTGGTGTTCGCCGTTGTTGTTTGTCTAGAGCCTGGGAGAAGGAAGGTGTGTGGGGCAGCTGATGGTCTGTGTCAGGAGAGGGAGCTTTGTGCTGCTCATCCCCTGAGATGCACATGGAGATCTGTGAGGTGAGAGCTTTTTGCTCTAATAATGTGTCTGATATACCCATTCTGTCCCCTTTTGTCCCCTTATGTCCTCAGGAATTGTAGCTGCTGGACAGGGACAATGGTTCCCATGTCAAGGAGGAGAACCTTGGAGAGAAAAATCCAGAAGACCTCTAAGGCCCTGGAAAGTGAGCAAAGGAACAGAAAGAGAATGTGGGTTTCATGAATTGTAAGCTTTATTGTTTTCCCCATCCAGAGGAGGCAAACCAAAAGGAACAGGCAGCTTCAAGGTTTCCTGGTGGTAACTGTGTCCGGCACACCTGGAAAGGCCATCTCCTGCATCGTTGCAAAGAAGGACTGCTTGCAGGATGCTTCGGGGCAGAGTTCAAGCGGGGTAGCGGTGAAGCACGGGGCTGAATTCCCAGGACAGCCTTAAGGATGGGCTCTGTGTGGCCAGAGTGTGGAGGAGAAAGCATCTGGCGTTGGGTGAGCAGATCCTGGTGCTAGTACTTGGGGTACGTTGGTGGCAGCTTGCAGATGTTCTTGGTGTACTGGGGGCAGTAGGGCTGCACGGGGGGGCAGTAGCGCTGCACAGGGGGGCAATAGGTCTGCACGGGGGGGCAGTAGCGCTGCACGGGGGGGCAGCACGGCGTCACACAAGGGAACTGTGGCACAGGTTCCCTCTGGAAGGTGGAATGACAGGAGGGTCCCGAGTCATGGCAGGAGGAGCGGGAGCCGTGGCAGGAGGACCCTGAGCTGTGGCAGGAGGTCTCTCGGCTGTGGCAGGATCCACGGGAGCACATCTTTCCGGGGAGTCGGTAAAGCTGTCAGGAGGAAGAGATCATCCTG
Organism: Anas acuta; assembly: GCF_963932015.1. Lineage (NCBI taxonomy): Eukaryota > Metazoa > Chordata > Aves > Anseriformes > Anatidae > Anas > Anas acuta. The sequence continues at coordinate 2,641,396 of NC_089006.1, read as the reverse complement.
GTGAGAGGAGACCCAGTTGCACTTCTCACGTAGCCTTATCCCCGCCTTTCTTTCATTATACCTTTTTCCCATGTCTCCTCTTTGCCCTGTTTCTTTCCTGTGTCTTCCCAGCCCAACGGGAATGCACCCTTACCCCTGCCTCACCCTTGTGTCTTGCTCTGTCCCTTCCTGCATGCAGCTTAGTCCCCCAAGCTGATGAAGGCACCTTCGCAGCCTGTCCTGAAGCTCTTTTCCCATCCCAGGAACCTGGTGCAGCCACAGGGATTTCTTGCTTTCCGATCATCCCTTGCTGTGGCCTCAGTGTCTCTTCACCAGCCCCTGCTGTCTCTGTCCCTGCACCTGATGCTCTCGGTGCCACTCCCAGAGTGTGCCCCCAGCAGTGGCAGACAGCACAATGTTGTGCGCCCACTCCCAGGTAGACACCATGGCCCCCAGTGCCAGCTTCTCCTCTAGCAGAAGCAGCAGGAGGAGAAAGAGGATGAGGAGAACAAGTCTTACCTCTGGAGCTGCAGGGAACAGTGTCTGGATGTGACGGTGAGCGAGTGAGGAGCCCTGGGCTGAGCCGCCTTTTATACAGCTCCCAGAGGTCACATAGGGTATGAGACACCACTGCACAAGGGCGGTGGGGTTCTTCACGCGCTCAGTGTGGCACGTGCTGGCGCTACCCTATTCTTAGTGCTTCCTCACTGACGCACGGTGTTCTCTCGCATCTTTCAATGCCAGAGATTTCCCTAGGAGGACGGGGGAAGCGATCTCTTTCCCGTTTCCTGGAGACTAACACTAAGCTCATCGGTATTCTCTAGGGTGCCGAAGGGCAGCTGGGGTTGCATCAGGGGGAGAAATGTCATTATTGCTTAGAAACGCTGACTCCTGCAGCAGGCACACCGTTGTGTGCAAGAGACAGCTCAGGAGGTTAATTGAGGTGTTTTTTTATGGCAAGAGGAAATGGGATTAGCAGGGCCTGGCTTGATGCTGGGCAGTCTGCTGGGATTTCCTTGGCCCTGTACTATGGCTAAAAGGAAACTCTTTGTGATTCTCCACCTGCCCCTGAACTTGTCAGAGGAATGGGCCTCTCACCTTTTTCCCCACTTGTATCAAAGTTTCCTTGTTGCTGTAGTTCAGAGAACATATCTGTGGTCTGCGGCCGTTCAGGTTTCCTTTCCTCGATTTTTTTTTTTTTTTTTCATTATAGCCTTTCTTACCCTTTTATCAGCTAAGCTCATGAGCAGGGAAGTGTGGAAGGCAATGATTCTGAGAAAGGGAGATTTTCAGCTTAAGTTTGAGAAATTTTTCATCCTGTCCCCGGGGGCAACATGATGGGCATTAGGGCTGGATTTTAGTACCACTTGAGTCATCCTTTAAAGTGTAAAGCCATGAAGGTGTCAGCTAATCCCCCTTGGAAAACATGACTCATCCAACTACCTGGCTCTCTGGTCCCAGAACCTCTTCTCCCATCTCTCCAGAACCTGGGTGTTGCACAGCCGAAGGAATACCTTAGGCTAAAGGCAATGAAGTGACTTGTAGTGAACTTTGTGCAGCAAGGAAGGATGGTGTGAATTGCTGAGGGATGTTCGTTGACTCTGCTGTGGATCACAAACTCCAGGAGGCTTCATGTCCCCGGGTGGTGACCCTGTTGCTTGCCCTCTGTGTGTGCCCATCCTGTGCTCAGTCATCTCCTGGCTGGCCTCCAGGCTTCAGCCTGCAGCGTCCCATTGGCATTCCCCGTTGCTCTCTCCGCCTCCATCCAAAGACTTTCCTGCGTGGGGCATCCTCGTTTTACACCCTCTCACTGATGTTTCTGAGCTCTCACATTCAGGTCCCAGTAAGGGAAATATGACTGTGTGGAGCTGCCATCGATGGCGTGCCTTTCTTTGAGGGGAGTACAAGAGGAATGGACAAAGCAGGCCTCGGTTGCATTCATCGGGGATTGTCTGATGGTTTCTCCATCGTAAGGGATTACAGGGACTGCATTGGTGCTACACTAGAGTATCTGGATCTTACATGAGATCAACATTCACATGCTAGGCCATTTCTCCACTCCAAAGCATATGCCAGTGACCAGTAGCAGTGGCATAGTGGAGAGAAGTGTATGGCTTCTCTTTTTTTCTGAGGCATTAGTATAGATAAAGTCAGTGATGTGGCAAATCTGTGCAGCTGAAGTTGGAGTAGCTTGGTGCATGGACTGCCTAAGGGACAGACAGCTGTGAACTCCTTCCTGCCCTTCCAGGGAATGGCTTTGCTTGTGCCCCAAAGTCAGAGTTTGCAGGCAGTGGTGTTTGCTGTTGTTTTTTTTTCCAGAGCCTGGGAGAAGGAATGTGTGTGGGGCAGCTAATGGTCTGAGTCAGGAGAGGGAGCTTTGTGGTGCTCATCCCCTGGGATGCACATGGAGATCTGTGAGGTGAGAGCTTTTTCCTCTACTAATGAGCCTCTTTTATTCCCTCATGTCCCTGGGAATAGTTGCTGCTAGATAGTGAAAATGGTGCCCATGACAAGGAGGAGAACCTTGGAGAGAAAAATCCAGAAGACCTCCAAGGCCCTGGAAAGTGAGCAAAGAAATGCAAAGAGAATGTGGCTTTCATGAATTGTAAGCTTTATTGTTTTCCCCATGCAGAGGATCCTGATATAGCAGCATGCAGCATCAAAGGGTTCCTGGTGGTAGCTGTGTCCGACACACCTGGAAGGGCCATCTCCTGCATCGTTGGAAAGAAGGACTGCTTGTGGGATTCTTCATGGCGGAGTTCAAGTGGGTTAGTGGTGAGGCAAGGGACGGAAGCCCTGGGACAGACATAAGGATGGGTTCCTGGTGGCCAGGGTGTGTAGGAGGAGGCAGCTGGCATTGGGTGAGCAGATCCTGGTGCTAGTACTTGGGGTACGTTGGTGGCAGCTTGCAGATGTTCTTGGTGTACTGGGGGCAGTAGGGCTGCACAGGGGGGCAGTAGCGCTGCACAGGGGGGCAGTAGGTCTGCACAGGGGGGCAATAGGTCTGCACGGGGGGGCAGTAGCGCTGCACGGGGGGGCAGCATGGTGTCACGCAGGGGAACTGTGGCACAGGTTCCCTCTGGAAGGTGGAATGGCAAGAGGGTCCTGAGTCATGGCAGGAGGAGCGGGAGCTGTGGCAGGAGGTCTCGCGGCTGTGGCAGGATCCACGGGAGCACATCTTTCTGGGGAGTCGGCAAAGCTGTGGGGAAGAAAGAGAGAGAAAGATACTGTCACACTTGTACGGCAACACCACTCCAAGCTCCTGCACTCTATTTAGGGTTTCCCCTATTGCTCTCTTGAAGTTTTTTTCCTGTCCTTTGTCATATGTGTGAAATGGTGATTCTGAAATTGATAATGCCATGTCTTTTAGGGTATAATCTATGGTGGTCCAGTTCTGGTGGAAATTTTAGAAATCAGCAAAGTAATTCTGATGGCATTTGAAGGTTGATGTTTACATCTGATTCTTGCAGTGATTCAGCTGAAATTTCTCTCCCTCTGTCTCTATGTAGTTTGGGAATTAGTTCCTTGCTAGATCCCAAAGGCTCCCAGTCACAAACTAAGAACAAGAAACATCTAAGAGAAAGTCAAGGTCTTAACATAGAACCAGTCAACCAAATGTCCTGTGTGGTATCCTAATGTCACATAACAGATAATTCAGTGTAGTCCAACTTACCCTTTGTCGGAGCAGGGAAGAGCACTGAGAAGCGAAGCTGAATGAAGAAGGAGCAGGAGATGGCTACTTTTATATACTTGCAGTAGGCTTGCCCAAGAAGTTATGCATCTCTTGGCAATGCTGACAATTCATCATGTAGTCACGTTCATATTTATCTTCTGCGTGTAATTTTTAGCACTTCCGATTTGACAGTTGGGAAAAACAATTAGAAGTTTTCCCTTGAGATGTTAATTGGCAATGGATTTCCTAATCTGCTTTATAAGGGGATTTTGAAGGTAATTTCGTAGTTGCATATTAGAAAGAACCTAACCCTAAAGTTATTGAGTGATTTGTCATTGGGCAACCAGTATTGCATCAACGTGCAATTCAAAAGTGTTGACTCCTGCTCCACATGCTGCCCCTTTGTCCATGTGGCATACTCACATTTTTGTTGATATGTTTTTCATGACACAAGGGACAGTAATTAACATCCACAACTCACATGGACCATACTTAGGGGGAAGTCCTGGTGACTAGCTCAAATGCACCTAACGCCTCAACACTGGAAATGACGTTACAAGGATGTTTCCAATTCCAATTTTTTCATTCTGTTTGTGAGTTCACAAACCATTGGCTGTTTTTCCTTGTGCCATGGTACCATCCTGTTTGCTTTCCTCCTAGAATAAGAGGATTTCAAATATTGACCAGAAAGTGCTGGGAAATTCTCACCTACTAGCCCCCTGTTTTCAGATCCCCAATTGCTTCAGGCTTCTGCCTTACTTAAGCAGTTTTGTAGTTTTTAACTCATTGCAGTGCTTCACCTTTTACTATTGGGATTCTCTTACAGCAGCCTAGGACTTGACTTTACAATGATGAAATGGGTATTTGTTATTTTCTTGTGATTTTTATCCAGGTGGGAGCTGCCGGAACCCTCAGGAGCACCCTGTGGATCAGTGCTGTTGCAAGTAGAACAAGAGGGTCTGAAAAGTTGCTTACTGAATTCATGAATTGGCAGCTATCCCTGTAGAGATGCCTTTTGAAGTGTATTTTCATGTCAAATGAAAAAAGAAATAAAAAAAATCTTGCTACTTTGTCAGTGTTGTTGAGATGCTAACTCATTCTGAACCTGAAAACACATCCCGGGACAGCATACCTCCATGTTCTGGTTGGATTTATCTTTTTTTAAAAAAATAATATTATATATACTGCTTATTTTTAATTATTTTTTATTTTTCAAGCCATGATTCAGCAAAAAAATAAGCTTGCCTTTGTTTAAGAAAATCTCATCTGGAGCCTTCTGCACAGCACTGTGAGTTCTAAGGAATGTAGGAATGGTTCAACAAGGTTGATAAAGCAGTATACTTTGGGAAGACCCTTGTGTTGGTTCTCTGTCTTGCAGGGTGCATTAATTTCACCCCAGTGTAGCTACTAGAAGTTAGTCATTTAGGCTGAAGCTAATTGTGGAGCTCTTTGTGAAACTGATGGAGAGGAACTGGCAGAAGGAAGCGAGCAATCCTGTTCTAGAATAGATGTCTCAGCTAGATGGGCTGGTGACTGAGGAGATAAGAATTGTCTTAGGTTGTAAAAAGTAGACAGAGATTTCACATTTATTTTAAAGTGTGTGCAATATTTGCTGAAAACAGTAATTTGAAGTTCAGTGAAAGAGGAGGGTTAGAGAAGTCCTCTAGGTGCCTATTTGCATTTATTAGACACCTCAAAACCTTTGCAATTCTGAGTCAGAGTAACAAACACAGTATGTGGCACTGCTGAACTGGGGAAGTGAGAATGACAGTCCCAGGCTAACCAGGGTGCAGACAAGCTCCCTGTATGCTGTACATAAATGCGTTTGTCTGCTGCAGAATTGTGTCTGGAATGACTGGCTTTCATTCATTTTGAAACTTTGGGATGTGGGCATTTTGTGGTGATTGAGAAGAGAAGAACAAGGAGCTGTGACTAAGAAGACAGAGGTAAAGATAATTCTCATGTAAAAATGTAGTGAGTAAAAAAGCATAAACATTTTCTATATTTGGAAATGAAATTTTATTGTCTTATCTTCACCTTTGGAGGATGACACAGAAATATCATATCTAAGCCACTACTAGAATAAATCATTCCCAGCCTTTTAGAGAAGAACAAAGACTGGGTCTTGCGTGCTAAATACATTGAAAGAGATCATATTTATATTTTGAAGAAAATTCGAATCACAAAAGAGGTATTTAAGGATTCACATAAACCAAAAATGGGAATGGAAAGATGGCGACTTGAGCTTTAGGCATCGGGAGAATCCGCAGGAGGAGGCAGCTGGTGTTGGCGAGTCCGTGTCTGGATCCTACTACTAGTACTTGGGGTATGTTGGCGGCAGCTTGCAGATGTTCTTGGTGTACTGGGGGCAGTAGGGCTGCACGGGGGGGCAGTAGCGCTGCACAGGGGGGCAATAGGTCTGCACGGGGGGGCAGTAGCGCTGCACGGGGGGGCAGCATGGTGTCACGCAGGGGAACTGTGGCACAGGTTCCCTCTGGAAGGTATAGTGGCAGGAGGACCCAGAGTCATGGCAGGAGGAGCGGGAGCCGTGGCAGGAGGTCTCGCGGCTGTGGCAGGATCCACGGGAGCACATCTTTCTGGGGAGTCGGCAAAGCTGTGGGGAAAAAAGAGAGGGAGAGAGAGAGAGAGAGAGAGACTGTCATACTGATACAGAAGTCACCAATGTGCAAGTTCCTACCTGCTTGCCTTAATTTGCTCTGGAGCTTCCAATTTTCTTCCTAATTTCATCTTCATCAATAAGAAGACTATTTCAATGCTGCTTAGGTATTGGGAAAGGATTTACATCCCCCACTAAAAAAATGACCTTTTACAGGTGCCATTTTCTCCTCAGAGAAAAAATTACTCAAACTATCCCTTGCCCATAAGCTGTCCCAGAGCCTCCAGTGCCTTTTCTTTGAAAACTTCAGAAATCTCCTTTCCATAAAGCTCTCTGACTCTCCTCTTCTCTTGGTATTTTCCAATCTTTCTGTTGTTTTGTTTTGTTTTGTGCCTCTTCCTGTGAAGACTACATCCCACTTAGCATTTATGTTCTTTCATAGATAACAAGAACTTGGTCACTGGCATATCCAAGGCCCAGGGGGAAGAAATAGGTATCATACTCCAACTCTACCAGAGCTTCTATGAAAGCAGATGGTATTGTAGAGAAACTCAGGAGAAACAGAAAAATTAAACTCACCCCTTCAGCAACAGAAATGAAGGTGTATAGGAGCAGAGAAGCGAATGAAGGAAACCAGGATGAGAGAGCTTTTATACTGTTCCAGAGGGTTATCTGGGACATGAGACATCTCTTGGCAAGTGTAACCTAATTACATATCCCAGCCCATTTTTATCCACTGTATTCAGCTTCCGACATTTTCCCTTTGATGCACTGTGCTTTTAGCATTTTAATTGTCCCATAGGTTATTAATAGTGCTTTAATTCCTTCACCTCCCTATGAAAGAGATTGGAAGGTATTTTGCGTGAAGTGACGCCAGTACTGAAGATACTAATAGATCTGGTCATGGACAGCAAGTATCAAGCGGAAGAGGTGTTTGTAATTCAGAAACACTAATTCTTCAAGCTATGCCGGGATGTCACATGGACTGAGAGTTAAACGTCATCACACCTGTGTGTGAAGAAAACTGATTACTAATGGGAACTCATGGGGATTATGTTTAGGGCAGGAATATTCTAACTGAATTGCTCAATGGAACCGGAAACTTTAATGAGAGATTCGGAATTAGCCCTCGTAAGTCCCTCATGGATAATTCCAACCTGTCTATATGGTATGTCCTATCAAAGGTTCTTTTTCCTCTTGTAGATGCTGCCTTAGCCTAATTCTGCAATACTGTGTGAATGGTAGTGGTATGGAGTGCCTGGGGCACAATGTGTTGAGGTGCACCCACCACTCTTAAGTCCTGATCATGCTCCCAGAGGTGTAGTTACTCTCTGTTCCTGTTTTCCTTTGTCCTTTAATTTATTCCTATTTTCCTCCTAACATTTTAAATTAAATGTGTCTTTAGCTTACTTTTGGGAAATTTTTACCAGTTGAGGTTGTAAGCAGGTGAGCCATGTGCCTGCCTCCAGCATAAGGTGGAAGTTCTTAAACTTCACAGTGGTCATAGAATCATACAATAACAGAATCATAGAATGGCTTGGGTTGGAAGGGACCTTGAAGATCATCTAGTTATATTGAAGGAATGTTGAAGATGATATATGAACTGTTAGCTGGAGAGCACTCTCCTGGTGTTGTTGCCCTGCTTTCAGTTCTGCAGTTCTTGTGGAAATACGCATTAGACAGGGCTGTAGCTCAAGAAAAAACAAACAAACCAGCCAACTGCGGTAGAAGTACATGCTCTCGAGTCTGGAGTTTCATGTGAATCACAGGTGAACTCCAGGTTTCCTTCCCATGTCCCCATACAGGTCATGCCCATTTCACCCAGCAATTACATTTTCTTCTCACATAAAAGGCAAGAATGTGTCAGCACAGGGATGGCATTGTGGGATTAGACATCAGGCACAACTGATTTTGGGTGATGCTCTCCTGACTCACCGGGATCCCTCAAACTGGCCTATTTGTGTCTGTGCCTCAGTATCACAATGTGCAGAATGAACCTATAAATACTTCGCTGCAATGTTTTGTTTAGGCTGTAGTTAGGTGATGCCTTTAGAAACCTTTGGTCACGTGTGGCAGTAAATCTATTGTCATATTGAAGAGACCAGATGGTAAAATAAAAGAGGTGAATCAGCTACCAGGAAGCAAGGGCAGCAAATAAAAACGGCTGTGGTCAGGGGACAGCAGAGCCCCTATGCTCCTGCAGTGCCTCATCACTGCTTTCTCTGTAAAGGTCTCCTCTTTCAGCCCCTTCTCTTCAGTTTGGCTTTACCTCTCACACCGTACCCCTGTTGTTCAGTAAGGTATGTGATTAAACTGATGATCTGGATCATTTATGGAAACTTATTTGCAGATTGTAGCTCTGTTTTTACCCGCTACGTCTTTACTTGGCTCTGCCTAAATCCAAACAATTTGTTTACTTTAAATAGTTCAGGTGAGAGATACTTTATAAGGAATATTCCTTGATTTTTTTTTAAATTTTATTTCATTTTTTATTTTTTTTTTCACTGATTAATCACATTTAATTATTGAAAATGATAATAAAGAGGTTTTTGGACTAAGCTTTTATATAATTTCTAACATGTCATCTAGAAGATAATATCACAGACAGAGATAAAACAAGGACAAAAAGAAGTCCCAATTTACTGTAGGAAAGCCCTCTACTCCTGGGTAGCCCTGCTTATCTCTAAGTGTAGTAGAGAAAAAAATGATGTGGAAAGAGATTTCCATGTATCCAGCACCAGGTGACCATTCCAGCATGAGTATCCAGGGCCTGAAATGGTGTGCTCCCCTGGGGGGCATCCTTCTTCAGCTTGAACTCAACCTGGTAGGAGGTGGTGGGCTGGGCATGCAGCTGGAGGCAGCCATGAGCTCCGTGGGATCCCATAGCTGTGGTTCATGCTGAGAAATGTGGTCCGGGGGCACTCCTCCTCATCTCTCACAGTTCTGATGTTTGTCTTGGGTTTAACTTGCTTGTTGCAACCCATTTCTTGTCCCCCTTTTTCTGCTGGATGGCTCAAGGCCATATCCAGAAAATATCCCCTGTGGAGGTTGCTCTTGGCACAGGTGCCATCGCAGCAGGAGGGAGGTGAGGACAATTTCTTGTTGAATTTATGCAATCTGCTTTCTGGCTCCTCTTCCCAGTCGAGTGAGATGAGATAATAAAACTCCAGCTAAGGTGAGATTTGCTGTCTCTGTTCCCTGGACTCATCCCTAAATGAATGACACAACCTGCAGCATTGCAGCTTAGTCAGGCACGTAGGTGAGAACTTGGACTGCTATAAAAGAACTAAGATAGGAGATTTTATCTCCCCTTCCCTCAAAGGCTTTCAGTTAGGCTCAGGCCCAGCCCGGAACCTCCTGTCTGGTTTGGTTTCCACGTCCTGCGTGCCGTAGGGTAGGTTTGGCATGGGGAGACAGGTACCCGGTGGCTGGGGGATGGGGACAGTCAGTGGCACCACACAATGACTCCTGCCAGTACAGGGCTGCACGTCTCTGACCCTTCCATCTGCAATTGTGTCCCTCGCATATGGGAACCATGCACCTTATTATTTTAATTAACAGTTATAATAAAACAAGTGTTAATAATAAGTTTCTCGTTTCTTTCAAAGACTCAGTGCAAACCCTTCGCTAATTAAATATCTAGCACATTACACACCATACTGCTCTCATCCCACAGAGGCACGAGTTTAGGCAGCAATCTGCCTCTGTGCTGGTACACGCTGCGGATAGTGCAAATGGAAACACAGCTGCTGATTTTTATGGACATCTCTCCATTTGATATTATTTTATTTATGTTTTTCTTCTTCTACACCTGCTAGGAAAGCTCAACATTTTTATTCCTCCCTCCTCCCCAGTATGTGGTGGTTACAGGTCTGGAGTTCACAATGGGAGTCAATGCTGCAGCATATGGCCTGACTTAAATTCTTTTTTTTTTTTTTTTCTTCAATTAGCCAATATTTCATCTAGGCAATATGGGCCCTTGCTGGCATTTTCAAGGAAGGTAAAGTTACTTTGTAAAAAATATCTGCCTAACCCCATGTTCCATATCTAGAATAGATCAGAAGGATGATTAAGTATAATGGGGTCCTCCCTCTCCTTATGCCCTTTTGTTTATGGTCATCAGTGACTTTCAGGTTTCCTAGAAGGAGTCTGCTTTTGTGGTTGGCAGCCGTGTATGGAGGACTCAGCATTGCAAATCCAAGGCTCTGCTTTTAGGTTTTGCTCTTTCAAAATGCGCCAAGAGTCTGAGCCTCAGGGTCTGGCATCGCAGATCCAAGGGTGACCTTAAACTCCAGCCCCAGACAGTTTTGCCCAACCCAGTGCCTGGATCTGCCTGGCAGGTGCTGAAGGTTTGGGGACCGGAGCTGTAGCACATCGCTGCTGCCTGGGAGGTGCCGTGGGAAGGGGGGGAGCTGTCTGCAGGCTGTGAAAGGCAGCTCTCATTCATAAAGGTGAGCTTGGAAATGATGCTAAACGCAGTAATGTTGGAAACACACCAGGACACCAGCACATTTTGTGAGCTTTAGGTTTTAATATATATCACATTTTTGCTACTGGAGACAGAAGCAGGAAATTAATGGATTCAAATACTTGCTCGCAAGAGGGCAAATCACATTTCGGACGTGCTAACACCACGTCGCAGGAGCAGGAGAGGCACATTGCGCTGGAGGGAAGGGGCAGGACCTGCCCAAGCTCAGGGCTGCACCCTGCGGAGGCGAGGGGAGAGCGCAGCCCCGCAGCCGGCTGACCGTCGCTGCATCCTCGGCCCTTCACTTTTGTTGCTGTGGGGGCCACTGCACTGGCTGCTTGATCTGCTGCTGCTGCTGCTGGCAGGGGGCGGGTGCCACCGGACCCTGCCCGGGCACAGTGACCACGGGGCCCTGGGGCTGCAGGACCACCACTGGTGTCACGTCCTGCACGGCGCTCACTTCGTGGCAGACGACCTCCTCGGAGCCATGGCAGGAAGAGCTGCCGCTGTGGCAGGAGGAGCTCTCATTGCTGTGGCAGCCTCTGTCTCCACGGGAGCACATTTTTTGATTGGTGCGGGGAGCCTGGGGAGGAGAAAACCCTCGTAGTTAGATGCACGAAGCTTTCCACACCCTGCTTTGCATTCAGATTTCCTCGGTGTGTTTACGAGATTGCTTGGGCTAGGCAGGGTTTGCCCACCCACCCATCCTGCTTGCCCACCTTGGGGCTTCGTTCCCACATCTTTGGCACCAGAAAAATGCCCTCACCACGGCCCCAGTCTCCATTTCTGCCTGGCTCCACATTCCATTTCCCTGCTCTCCCTTGATGCATCCCACGAGCACTCGTGCAAAATGTCCTGGGAGAAGCTGTGCAAGGGAGGAGCGAATGCACTGCCCACTGTCAGTCTATGCTGGGGCACAAGGGTCTGAGAAATTGGGCTCCCAGGCACAGTCAATGAATTTTCAGCTGGGACTGCTGGTATTGGAGTAGCAGCAAAATACACTTTCAAAGCCAGTTTCCCAAAATGAAGAAACTCCTATGCATTCCTCCCTCCTTCTGGCCTCCTCACCCTCTGCTCCCTGCACACCCACAGCTCACTGCTGCCTGACTTCCTAGAGCATGAGGAATATCTGGTGGGCACATCTGACCCCCTTCAGGGGAACCGAGCCCCTGGAGCTGATGTTTCAGCAGTTCGGAAGATCCATAGGCTCTTCAGGCTACTTCCTCTCATAAGTTAAATCTGCCTTCTCAGTTATTTCCTAAATGTCTATAATGACAGCTAAATACCTACGGCTCCTGAAGATTTACATATTCTAAAACAGTTAGGTAAAGGAATCAGGTTCATAAGAGCAATTAGAGTCCCTGGCTGAACCTGAAGGTTTCTTCTGAAAAATCAGCCTGCCATCTCTCATTCATTCCACATCCCCTTCTTTACTCTTTTGTTTCCAGTTTGTCCTTCAAATACTAGAAATCATGAACACTGAAGCAACCCAAATACATTCACATCTGATATTTCTGCTACTTAGCATCAGCAGTCTGGAGACCAGTTTTGATGGAGCAAATTGCCCCTGCCAGGGAGGCAGAACTTGGCTGGCCATAATCCCAGCACCTGCAGACCAAGCCGTCTCTGTAAGAACATATCTCATCTAATTTTAGCAGATTTTCCTAGGAATGCAATGTTAGCCATGCAGCAACAACTTACCTTGGCTGGGAAGTCTGTGAAGAGAGAGTGGAGCTGAGTGAATGAGCTGCTCTCCCATCTGAGAACTTTTATACGGTTCCTAGCTCTCTTCCTGAAAATGCAATAACCCCTGGGGAAAAATGACCAACGTATTTACAAAACAGCCCCACCCCTAATTATCTACCACCTTCAAAAGCTTATTCAGCCTGGTTCCTTTGATTGACTTGTCATATAGTAGATTGTCTTCCTTGTGTTACACAGCTTTAATTGCCACCCTGCCCCACACGGGTTGTAATGCACGAAGAGTGAAAACCGTGTGGGTGGCTTGGCTGTCTCACCGTCATGCCCGGATGAGTTTTATATTGCAAAATGGATGGCAAAGGTGGCGTTTTTTGGGTTTCTGCCCTGCTGAAACCTCTTGCCCTAAGTCTGGCGGGGAGGAGAGGTCCTCTCAGTGCTTTGGCAGGGTCGTGCAAGAGCCACCACTATCCAGCCATAAGTAATGGCAAGCTATTAGAAAGTCCCCACCACACATCCTCTATAAGCATCTCTAAAGGTGCCTTCACCTGTATGACATCTGGAGGTGCCAGCAAGCGGTGTGGGTCAGCAGCCAAGGTCCCCATCTTGACTCCCGCTCTCTCAGCCTGTGTCATTTTCTGTAGCAATAAAACATGGTTAATGAAGATGGGGGCATGGGGAGAGCACTGAGAGCTACAACTGGAAAGTGCCCCATCAGAGCTGGGCAGAAAAAATGCTGGCCACTTTTGGAAGCCTTGCCTTGTACCTGTGAATTCCCCCAACATGCCGTGTGGTTTCTCTACTTGTCTTTCTCCCTTCAAGTCTGATGTTTATAGCCATTATGCTGGCATCGACACACTTACCACTAGTATTCATTGCTGACATTTTTCCTGGCCAACGCTGAAAAACATCAAAGAAAATCGCACTTTTAAATGACCGTTTTTTGAATATTTTATTTTATTTTATTTTTTTTTGGTCACCTTTACCTGAAGTGGCCACTGTCTGTGACAGGAAACACACGCCTACAGCTGCCGATGGGGCAAACCTTGCTTGTGAGTAAGCTGTGAGGAAAGCACAGAGGGCAGGGACCATGACCCTGCACCTGATGCCCGGCTTGAGCTCCCCCCGCGGTGCAAAGCAGCGGGCTGCTGCATGCCCGGCTCCGCTGCAATCGTCTGTGCAACCTCCGCTTTGTATGTCACAGATAATTACTCAGCTCCTGGCCCAGGGCTGAGCTGCAACAGCCCTGATTTCTCCTTTTCTCTCCCATTAGACTGTGCCATTCCTGCAGTGCTCACTCAGTGTTTTTGCTCATTTTGCATCTTAGCTCCTTCTGCAGACGCAGGAGTTGTGAGGTTTTGGTGGGCAGAGATCGACGGAGCTTCTGAAGCAGAGGGCTGCCTCCCACATGCTATCTGTAAAGAAATGTCTTTAGTTTCTATCCAGAGGCATCAGTCCATGGCTTTCATCAAGATGCCAGATCCATGTTTACCATTTGCTGTGCCTGTTTACAAACAGACGCAGAGGGGCTTTGGCAGGCGCCAACACGCTCTGGGATGCTATCGCAGACCTGCAGCCAGGAAAAGCAAATCTCTCTTCCCTCATTGTGATTAGAGTGGAGAGGAAACGTGCAAGTGCAAACGCACGAGTGTGCATGCCTGCTCTTACACCCAGCCTCTGCATCACCCAGCTTCGTGCTGGAGGGATAAGCCCTGCATGTTGGCATGCGAAGAGCAGCAGCCCCAGGGATGGAGGGGTCCAAAGGGATGTAGCCCCAGGCCCAGCAGCATTGTGCTCAAACTCTGGGTGCAAAAGCATCCTCCTCTGCTGGGGCTGCTTTATTATTATATCATCTAGCCTGGTTAGCGCCTAAGCTCGTGCTGTGCTTGTTGAGATGAGCCTCTAAGAATGAGCTGGGTGGGACAGTGAATAACAGGTCTACATTTCAATTATTTCATTTTTTGGGGGGTGGTGTTAGTGGAATTTTTTTTTTTTTCTGTTTTGTTTTTGTTTTTGTCAGTTAGTTGAATATCCAAAAAGTTTTTTATTACTCCAGGTTTTACTGGGTCTTCTGGAAGTCTCTCAGAAGTTGTTTGAGCTTTCTGAGTTCTTTACTACCTATGATCCTACAAGGTGAAGCAGGGAAAATAATAGAAATCAATAATGAAGAGGTAGATTTTAGAAATATAAGTAGATGCAAATAAATGATAAGGATGACTAATTTTAGAACGGAATTTATTATGGCTGGTGACAAAATGTTGTGTAATGTTCCCTGCACTACAGGTCTCCAGTCTTACAACATATTACAGCAAGAAAATACCTGTCATGGCACTGAACAGAGGGCTGGAGCTCAGGGGATTTGGGTTTTTGTAAGGTGTGGTGTTTTATGAACATCAGGGAAAAGTTTTCTGGTTATTTATTGAAGCGAAAGGTTCAAAATCCTCCCAGGTGACTGAAAGAAGCAATGGTAAAAAATATTTTACAGCAGAATTGTAAATTTAAGTGAGCACAGATCTATGGGTGTTTTTTTCTCTGTTACCAACATTTGGAGGAGTCCAAAAACCCAGAGAACAATCCTGAAACTCGTAACTTTTGGCACATATCAAGTCACAAGGAGGACCTGGCGTTCGAGCCTCCCCCGCACTGCCCCATCAGCACAGAGGAACCATCTTCTACCTCCACGTAATTTAGGGCCTGATCCTATCAAAAAATGTCATGAAGCAGGTTGCTGCAAGGAAGGAAACCAGCTTGTTCGAGTTGCCTCATGCTGCTGGTGCAAGCAAACGTTTACGTGCTCCAGCTTACGACATCTCTTGCAATCTCGCTGGGACGGGAGCCTGCCGTGTAATTGTTTCCAAGTAAACAGCCTTGCACTCCCAAGGTCACGCTGTAAATAATAATCAGGTGGAAATCACCTGGGCGTTTTGCATATCTGCTTAACGTAGCTTGTAGGGTCTGGCCTGCGCTCCCCTGCCGAGGCTCAGCAGGGCAGAGCGGTTCCTCTTGGTGGAGAAAGCATTGGGGGGAGCTCCAGCATCTCTAAGAGCCACATGGAGCAGCTTCTCCTGCTGGTGAAAGCTGTGCATTTTACTTGTACTAAAGTTAAAGTACATTTAGGTCTTCTTGTGAAACATATGTCATATGTAGGGGAAAGTAAATCTTCAAGTAGACTCTTTGAGTATCTGCCTGTGCTATGAATGAAGGAGCCAGAAACTAAAGAAACCATCCTGATACTGAAGTTCCCACAGACAATGAGGCTTTATTTCCCAAGCCATGAGAAAAAGGAGGAAGCCAAACCAACCACCAAAGCATGAAGCCCTTTTCCCAGCGGTGCTCCCAACAGCATTACAAGTGCAGGCTGATGTAAGGAATTCAAAGCTCCCGGTCCATGGGAAAAGCCTCAGCGTGGCACATCCAGGGCATGTCTGCATGGGCAGGGGCGGCTGCTGGGTCCTTCATTTCTTCTGGCTGGGGGGCCAGTGGCAGCTCTTCTTACTCTGTTGGGTCTCAATGTCGGGAATGACCACGGGGCACTTCTGCTGCATGGCCTGGGAGGATCCAGCACCTCCAGAGCTCAGCTCTGGGCTGGAGAACTCCCCACTGCCATAGCCTGATGCTCCACTAGAGAACTCCAATTCCCCGCTGCTCCCACCTGCGGTTAAAGCATTTTCTCTGTGGCATGCATAGCCTCCATAGCTGGAGCCTCTTCCCGCACCGATGCCCAAATTCCCAGAGTAGCAGCTGGATCCTCCACCACCCCCTGAGCTGCCAACCATTCTCCGTCCCGTGTCCTCGATGCCATATCCTGCTCCCCGCCGGGTGCTGTAGGCTGGGACTGTGCCTCCTGCAGTGTTCCAGCCGGACGTCCCCCCACTGTCACCACTACTTATGATAACAGCCCCGTCCCCGCCACAGCTGTACCCCGCTGAAACACTGCAGGTGGAGGATGCTGGCATGATTGGGCAGGGCGAAGCTTCCCGGCTGCAGGTGATGGAGCCATCCCCACCCAAGAAGAAGGAGCCCCGTCCCTCGATGCTTGAGGAGCACCCTTGGCATCCTCCGTAGTGCGAGGGGATGTCATTGTTGTAGCCCCTGTTCCGGCGGGAGCATCTCCCTCGGAGACAGTGAAAAATCTGAAAGAGGAAAAAGAAAAACTTCACTGCCTCATTTTGCTTCAGGTTTGCACCCTGGCAGGCAGGGAAACTGCAGACAGTGTGGTCAGAAAGGTGTTTCCAGGGCCTGGGGCAATGCCAGAACACTGTTCAGCTCATCTTCAAATACAAGAGCATTTTGACTGTTGCTGGGATAGCTTTTCTGTTTCTAAACTCTAGGCTGTCTTTCTGGAGAATCAGAATCTGAAATACATTCTTTTAACTTCTAATAACCACTACGGTTCCCCCCACTCATCTTCATGATGATCTGAAAAGACAGCATGGATTATCATTGCTTCTGTTTAGAAAGTGCTGTAAGAGCAGGGGATCAAGATTTCCATGCAAGGTGATGTTGCCGTTTGCATTTTTGCAGCCGTTGCGTAGTGTCCCCAGTGGGCTTTAGATAAGGTGAACGGCCCAGCCATGGGAGGTTTCCTACGTAACCACTAGGAAGTACAATGTAGGCTTGTTATTAAATAATATAAAAAATATCTCTCAAACATGTTGAAAGCTGCAAAGACTCTGCCAGTTATCCTCTGCTGATCCCGCTAGAGACTCAGCTGGGTTTTCAGCCTGCTCGAGCTCATACTCCAGTGACCTGACTTTACTTTGCTTCCCAGTGGTCCAAGGGAGAGTGTAATAAAGCCTGTGCCATAGGAATAAACCATACAGACCCCAAGAACTTTGCTAGGGGTGCTCAGGCAGCAGGGGTCAAGATCTCAAATGAAGCTATCTATCTCCCATAAATATGCAATCATAAAGATGAAGAAAAAGCAGACTTACCCCCGTCAGCCATTGGAAACACATTTAGAAGATTAAAGTTGACTGAATGAGGAGCTTTAACACACAGGAACTTTTATATGGCGTTTAGCATATATGGGAAGTGAGACACCCTAAGGAATGGCAAGGATTTATTTACCAATCAAACACTGATTTCAGTGTTTGCTTTGACTCATGACAACTGATCAATATCTTTCCCTCGTACTGCTCACTGTGCTGCATGCGGCGGTAATTGCTACTTCTGCTTAATGATCCTATTTTCTGCTTAATGACCCTATTCCTGTGCTCTTGCCCCAAGCGAGGAGAATGGCTCCTGTCCCCAGCGAGGCAGAAACACTGGGGGAGGTGGGTGGCAGCGTGGGTGCAGGGAAATGCTGAGAATGAGAATTTGGTGAGTGTGGGGCAGAGGGGGGTGGTGCCTGGGTCCAGCTTCAGCATCACTGCCAAGGCGGATGTGATAAAGGGGTACTCAGAGAGGGGAAGGCATGGGGATGTTTTCATCCAAGGCTGCACCCAGCACCCTCCAACATCTCACTGGTGGTTCTGTAGGGGAATTTTCTGAACCAGGAGCTTGTCCAAAGCAAAGCGGCCAGCTTGGGTATTTGGTGAAGATGCTACAGATACTCTGGGAAAGCTTAGGGACCCTGGAGAGAATTGCAAAGGTGTAAATGTCCTAACACTTAAATCCTCTGTGGCAGGATTACCCTTCAAATGAAGGAATAACCCACCAGCTGCCTTCCTTCTGCGTTCACCCGTCTGTGCCCTTTCTCTGGTTTGGGAAGACCACCGAGTACTGGGGCCTCCAGGGAGGCTGCTCTGTCTGGCCTCAGGGGGCTGTGCGGGGGCCATGCCGGTGGTGCTACCTGACCCTTGGTGCCCCAGCTTGGCTCTTTCTGGCAAGAGTCTGCTCAGCCCCAAGGTATTTCCCCTTGGGGACGCTGAGTACCAGCTTTGGCTCAAGGCCAAATCTACCGGGCAGTAAGCAGAGCAAAGGGGTGGTGCTGCTGTGCTCGGTATTGCATTTAGTAGAAGGTTTCCAGAGCTTGGGCAAGGAGGGATTAAGGCCTGGAGGCGTGCTGCGGTGTGTTCAGTGGCCTAAGGGATGTGCTGCTGGCTTTATTTCCTTCTGCCTGGCCCAGGGCTGGCTCAGCCAGCACAGAGGCCCACCTCTGCACAGAACCCCTCTGAGCTTTGGGAGCAATGGGGAAGAGCAAAGACATGGACATTGGCATGGAATTATCAGCCACTCTGGGTGGTGACAGCTGCTAGCATGGCTCATCCCTGGTGTTTGAACTTCAGGAGCAAACCTGAGGAGCTCAGCCGCATCCTCCCACAGATCTGCATTGCTCTGGGAGCATCCTCACATTCTGCAGTCCTGGGGGGGAGGCTAGGGTCTGGGATGGCTGGGAGGGGGAAGCACCCTACCGAGGTGTTGCAGGGACACAGGGAGATGTGCATGCTTGGTGTTTTAGGCATTGCTGTTGCTCTGTTTTGGAGCCTAGGGGAAACAAAAGGTGCAACAGTGGCCTGGGCTGTGAGATGGGTGGCTTTAGTGCTCACTTTGTGGCAAAGAACTGCTGAATCGACCATCTCCTCCACAGAGAGGTGGCATATGGCTCCTCAGATATTATCCTAGCTGCCAAGAAAGTGAGGAGCTGGGTGAGAATACAAGAAATAAGAAACTGCAAAATAAGTCTGCTTTGCGATATGATTACATTTATTAGCTTTACACATGATCTTTGAAAAAGCAGGTGTCTGATCAAAGATGTCCCAATGCCAGCAGCAGGGCAAAAGGCTGATGATCCTGGAGTTCACGGCACGGGGAGGCAGCACCAAGGGATGAGAGGAGAAGAAGACACGCTGAGAGGAGGCTGGCAAACAGCCAGGCCTGGGAGGGAAAGCGGTGCTGTGGCAGAGGCGGGGCTGTTGGTGCTGAGCACTGAGCTGCCGGGGCTGTTACTTGTGGCTGGGGGGCCAGGGACAGGCCTGCTTGCTCTGATGGCCCTGGGTGCTGGGAATGACAATGGGGCATTTCTGCTGCATGGCCTGGGAGGAACCGCCACTGCCCCCGCCAGAGCCCCCACTGCAGCAGCATCCAGAGGAGCCACCTCCTCCACCTCCGGAGCTCACAACGATCTTCTGGCCAGATCCTCCACTGCTGCTGCCGTATCCTCCTCCCATGCCGTAGCCTGAGGAGCCCCCACCGCAGCACCCAGAGGATCCACCGCTGCTGCTTCCACCTCCGACAATTATGATCTTGCCTCCTGAGGAGCCACCACTGCTGGACCCTCCACCGCAGCACCCAGAGGAACCACCACTGCCTCCACCTCCGATAATGCTCTTTGATCCACCGCTGCTGTATCCTCCTCCCATGCCGTAGCCTGAGGAGCTCCCACCACAGCACCCAGAGGATCCACCACTGCTACTTCCACCTCCTACAACTATGATTTTGCCACCCGAAGACCCTCCGCTGCTGGATCCACCACTGCAACACCCAGAGGACCCTCCACTGCCTCCACCTCCAATAATGCTCTTTGATCCCGAAGAGCCACCGCTGCTGTATCCTCCTCCCATGCCATAGCTAGAGGAGCCTCCACCACAGCATCCGGAGGACCCTCCACTGCCTCCACCTCCAATAATGCTCTTTGATCCTGAAGAGCCACCACTGTATCCTCCTCCCATGCCAGAGCCTGAGGAGCCTCCACCACAACACCCAGAGGATCCACCGCTGCTGCTTCCACCTCCGACAATTATGATCTTGCCTCCTGATGACCCACCACTGCTGGATCCTCCACCGCAGCACCCAGAGGACCCTCCACTGCCTCCACCTCCAATAATGCTCTTTGATCCCGAAGAGCCACCACTACTGTATCCTCCTCCCATGCCATAGCTAGAGGAGCCTCCACCACAGCACCCAGAGGAACCACCACTGCCTCCACCTCCGATAATGCTCTTTGATCCACCGCTGCTGTATCCTCCTCCCATGCCGTAGCCTGAGGAGCCCCCACCACAGCACCCAGAGGAACCACCACTGCTGCTTCCACCTCCTACAACTATGATTTTGCCACCCGAAGACCCTCCGCTGCTGGATCCACCACTGCAACACCCAGAGGACCCTCCACTGCCTCCACCTCCAATAATGCTCTTTGATCCTGAAGAGCCACCGCTGCTGTATCCTCCTCCCATGCCAGAGCCTGAGGAGCCTCCACCACAACACCCAGAGGATCCACCGCTGCTGCTTCCACCTCCGACAATTATGATCTTGCCTCCTGATGATCCACCACTGCTGGATCCTCCACCGCAGCACCCAGAGGACCCTCCGCTGCCTCCACCTCCAATAATGCTCTTTGATCCCGAAGAGCCACCGCTGCTGTACCCTCCTCCCATGCCATAACCAGAGGAGCCTCCACCACAGCAGGATCCCCCTCCTCCACTGCCGGAGCTCACAATGACCTGGGCAGAGCCCCCACTGCTGCCTCCACAGCAAGAGGAGCCCTGTGCCTGGTAGCTGGAGGAGCTGCCCCCGTGGCAGCACGAGCCTCCACTGTGGCACCCGCTGGACTGGGAGGACGTCTCATGGCAGCCTCCGGAGCTCTGTCGGGAGCACATCTTTGAGCAGCGACCCTGCAAAGAACAGAGCTGTTATTCAGGAATTCCTCAGAGATGCTGCTGAGGTATCACGGCAAACCCAAATTCTTGCATTATCCCATCTGCCTCATCTTCTCCAGTCCTATTTCAATGTCAGCTTCATAAATCCCCTCTCCTTTGAGAGACAGCAGGGAAGACCTGCACTGATAACCTCCTATGGTCTGTCCCTCTGATCACACCATGTACAGAAAAATGCCGCACGCAGGAACATGGAGAACATCCCCAGAGATTTGCGTGCTTGCTCAGACAAGCTCAGAGCCGTCATTCTTTGAAAAGCGTAGTCCCACTGGAAATCCTTCTGGATTTATAAGCTGCTAAAACCTGCGGTTATCAAAAACCTGGCCATGGCTGAGTAACCTGAGGGTGCCAGCTACAGCCCCTTCTGTAAGGGAGGCAGTCCTGCAGGCACACCAGAAAGGTTTTGTAGAACTGAAGTCGAGCTGGCACGGTTCCCCATTTCAAAGCATGCTCCAAGACCGCAGGTAGAGCGTCCTCTCTGAGAAAGGATTGGGAAAGTTCCCTTGTCAAGAGGCTTACCTTCCGTGCAGCTGGAAACGCGTGCAAGGCTTGGAGGTAGGCGAATGCGGAGCTGTCGGATACGTTAGCTTTTATATCGAACCAACGGGGCTCTTAAGGGAAGTGAGACACCCTAAGGAATGCTGATAGATTTATTTACCGAGCCTGGCTTTACCTGCCTCCCTTGACTCACTTGCTGCAGATAGGTGATACAGAGGTGATCAATGATGTACCAATTACGTTTTGAACCATAGTTGCTATTTTTAGTTAATGATTAACTTCCGGGAGCCTTGCTCTGATATGTTGAGGGTCAATATCTCCTGGGGGTCTGACCCCCAGGACAAAGAGGGGGCTCCCTACTCCTTTCCCCTTGTCTGCAGCCTCTTGGGTGCTCATCAGAGAGTGGAGGCAGAGCAGATGCTAAGGGATGGGGGCTGCAGCTAGGCAGGGCTAGGTGGAAGGATGAGGGCAAAGGATGTGCTGGAGCAGAGTCCTGAGGGGCCTGGGGGAGGTCTGTGCTCAGCTCCGGCTTCCCAGGTGCCCTGATCACTGGGCTGAGTGATCAGGGCCGGTAAAGTCTTGAAATATTTCCTTCTGCAAAAGCTCATTTGAAGGTCATCAAGACCCTACCCTTGGAAATGCACAGCACACTGAGTGTTTCCTCTGTCTCCGGTGATCTTCTGGAGGTGTTGCTTTGCTGGACAGCCCCCCTGCAGCTGAGGTTAGGAGGGCATCTGTATGTTTTGCTGTGAAATGTGCTTTTCTGGAGAATGACACTTTGTCAGCATGTAAACTGCAGCGCGGGCTGCCATGCTTTGCAGCACCTTCATCCTTCCACTGCGTCATGCATGCTTGGAGGCTGACAGCAGCATCCACCCTGACAGAGACGGAGTAGAGGAAGGAATAATTGGGTGGTTTTAGCTGAGAGGATGCATGACGGTGGCAACAGGTTGCCCAGCCCTTTCGTGATGAACATAGTTTTGGGCACACATGCAGCTCTGGTGGCATGGGGACAGGACCATCAGCCTTGTCTCCAGGCAAAGGAGTGCAGGGGGTTTCTTGCATTTTGCTTTGGACTCCCTCCAGTAGCTTAAGCCCTGCTCCAGTCACCGAAGGGAAAGCTAAAGTCTCACAGCAACTTTGGCTCTCAGCCGTGAAGTGTGGGTGTCACGCTATGGAGCATCACAACACCTTGATCCCTGGATTTAACTTGCAGGGACTTGCACAGAGGGGCATCCAGGATTTGTGGCTCATCAGGACCCAGGCTGTGAGGGAAAGCTGTGGAGGCTTTTGGCAGGGGTGGCAAGAAGTGCTCCTGCAAGCACCGTGCCACCTGTGTGCACACAGACCCCATGCAATGGCTGGAAACATAGAGCCTGTGACACATGCACATGTGTGCTGCTCAGCCCACGTGGAGGAACAGTGTGGCTGGAATCACTGCTGCAGGATGGGTGCCCATCAAACCCCTCTGGTTAAAGAGCTGTTATGATATATATGTTGGGTAAAGGCCAGGTGGGATGCAAAATGCTTAATGGGGAGACTGACACAAATTTGGGCCACCCTGCTCTGCCATGTCTGGGTCTGGCTGGGATGGAGTTAACTTTCCCGGCAGCAGCCTGTACAGGGCTGTGCTCTGCATGTGTAGTAGCTAGAACAGCACTGGTATCATACCAGTGTTGTGTCTGCTGCTGAGCAGTTCTGGCACAACATCAGGACTCCTCCAACCCCTCAGAGCCAGCAGATTGGGGGTGGGTGGGAGAGGAGGAAGGAACATCACCAGGGCAGCCGACCTAAACCAACCATAGGGATATTCCATACCAGGTCGTGTCACACTGAGCAATAAAAGGTGGAAGGGGGAAGAAGAGGGGAGGAGTGGGCTCTTGTTGTGAAAATGTCTATCCTCCTGAACAGCGGCTATGTGCGTTCAGGGACGTGGCCAAGCATTGCTCGTTGGTGGGAAGCAGAGAGTAATTTCTTTCCTCTGCACTTACACATGGCCTTTGCTTGTTTATTTATTTATTGATTTATTTATCCCTTTTCCCTTTTCCCCTTTCTCTTAGTTAAATTATATAATTAATTATAATTAATTTTCCCTTAATAATACTTTTCCCTTTAATTAAATTATCCTTATCTCAACCCATGAATTCTCTCCTTTTCTTCTTCCACTCCTCTTTTTTTGGGGGGGGGGGGAGTGAGAGAGTGGTTGTGGCAGAGTTCAGCTGCCCAGCAGGGTAAAACAACCACAGGCATGTCTGGGTTCTTTTCTGTGTGGTGGACTCATTGTGCTCAGGACAGGCAGGCAGGTTTTGTTATCCTTCGGTCGTGGCACTGCAAACACCTCAAGGGACGGTGCCTTGGTGTGTGTTGGTGGAGAGAGAGAAGAAGCTTGGCCAGGTCCCGCCGTTCATTTCCCCAGCTGCTTTCTTCATGCATGGCAATGCTGACCTGGATGGCATTGGTCACAATGAAGATACCACTGGCATAAGGGGAGCTCTCCAATTTTTCTGCACACACAATCTGATCAGTTGTAAACCTTCAAGCATTTGCATGACTGTTGATCACCTCTGGAAAATTACCCTTATATGCCTAACGTTGTTACCTGCTTATCAGCTGTGTGTGGGAGATGGACACAGAAACCTTTAGCATAAATTTACTGAACACAAGACCGAAAGACATCTATTCCGAAGATGTCTGACTTAGGCACAAATGCTGCTGTATGTTGCCTACTAACACGCGTGGTTTCCTTGTGATAAAACTCAAGAAATGGAGAACATAAAACCCTGGCTGAGTATTTCCAAAGGATGCTGCTGCCTGCACTGAAATCCCAGCAGCAAAACCCAGGGCTTGTGCTTGGCTTCCTCATCTGGGAAGGGGAAACAGAGATGGAGCTCTTCCTCAGGTTAAGTTACAGCCTTGGTGAGCACTATTAGCAAGACCGACACCAAACTCTCCTTAAGCAACAAGATCTCTCTCAAGCAAGACCTGTTAACATGCATCTGTTCTGGCACTGCAGGCAGATTTCTCAGCTGAATGTGTTTGATGCATTATTCACTATCTGAAAGCAAACGGGGAACTGTCAAAGGATAAAAGCAACTTTGCAAAACCAGTTCTTTTAAAATGCAGTATTTTTTTTATTATTTTACGTTACAATGAAGGGTGACAAAAGTCTTCTGGGAGTTCACAGCATAGTGATGGTACATGAGGGGAAGAGAAGAGATGAGGACACGCTGGAAGGAAATGAGCAAGCTTGTAAGACAGAGGCATGGCTGTTGGTGCTGAACACTGAGCTGCCGGGGCTGTTACTTGTGGCTGGGGGGCCAGGGACAGGCCTGCTTGCTCTGATGGCCCTGGGTGCTGGGAATGACAATGGGGCATTTCTGCTGCATGGCCTGGGAGGAACCGCCACTGCCCCCGCCGGAGCCGATGATGATTGTGTGGCCCGAGGAACCGCCACTGCCCCCACTGGAGCCCCCACTGCAGCAGCATCCAGAGGAGCCACCTCCTCCACCTCCGGAGCTCACAACGATCTTCTGGCCAGATCCTCCACTGCTGCTGCTGTATCCTCCTCCCATGCCGTAGCCTGAGGAGCCCCCACCGCAGCACCCAGAGGATCCACCGCTGCTGCTTCCACCTCCGACAATTATGATCTTGCCTCCTGAGGAGCCACCACTGCTGGACCCTCCACCGCAGCACCCAGAGGAACCACCACTGCCTCCACCTCCGATAATGCTCTTTGATCCCGAAGAGCCACCACTGCTGTATCCTCCTCCCATGCCATAGCTAGAGGAGCCCCCACCACAGCACCCAGAGGAACCACCACTGCCTCCACCTCCGATAATGCTCTTTGATCCACTGCTGCTGTATCCTCCTCCCATGCCGTAGCCTGAGGAGCCCCCACCACAGCACCCAGAGGAACCACCACTGCTGCTTCCACCTCCTACAACTATGATTTTGCCACCCGAAGACCCTCCGCTGCTGGATCCACCACTGCAACACCCAGAGGACCCTCCACTGCCTCCACCTCCGATAATGCTCTTTGATCCTGAAGAGCCACCGCTGCTGTATCCTCCTCCCATGCCGTAGCCTGAGGAGCCCCCACCACAGCACCCAGAGGATCCACCACTGCTGCTTCCACCTCCTACAACTACGATTTTGCCACCCGAAGACCCTCCGCTGCTGGATCCACCACCGCAACACCCAGAGGACCCTCCACTGCCTCCACCTCCAATAATGCTCTTTGATCCCGAAGAGCCACCGCTGCTGTATCCTCCTCCCATGCCATAGCCTGAGGAGC
The DNA here is from genome assembly GCF_963932015.1 of Anas acuta. Classification (NCBI taxonomy): domain Eukaryota; kingdom Metazoa; phylum Chordata; class Aves; order Anseriformes; family Anatidae; genus Anas; species Anas acuta. Next base: position 2,615,572 of record NC_089006.1, on the reverse strand, counting down.
CTCCACCACAGCATCCGGAGGACCCTCCAATGCCTCCACCTCCAATAATGCTCTTTGATCCTGAAGAGCCACCACTGTATCCTCCTCCCATGCCAGAGCCTGAGGAGCCTCCACCACAACACCCAGAGGATCCACCGCTGCTGCTTCCACCTCCGACAATTATGATCTTGCCTCCTGATGACCCACCACTGCTGGATCCTCCACCGCAGCACCCAGAGGACCCTCCGCTGCCTCCACCTCCAATAATGCTCTTTGATCCTGAAGAGCCACCGCTGCTGTACCCTCCTCCCATGCCATAACCAGAGGAGCCTCCACCACAGCAGGATCCCCCTCCTCCACTGCCAGAGCTCACAATGACCTGGGCAGAGCCCCCACTGCTGCCTCCACAGCAAGAGGAGCCCTGTGCCTGGTAGCTGGAGGAGCTGCCCCCGTGGCAGCACGAGCCCCCACTGTGGCACCCGCTGGACTGGGAGGACGTCTCATGGCAGCCTCCGGAGCTCTGTCGGGAGCACATCTTTGTACAGGAACTCTGCAAGGAAGAGCATGCTTGTTACCCAAAGGAAGCCACTGCTGACACGGACCCCAGGCAGATGCACCAGTGTGCCACTGCAAGCAGAGCCTCTGGAGTCACCAAATGCCCTTTCCTTTATGTACTTTTTTATTCATCCATCCCAATCACACATAAAGCCTTTTGCTGACAGTAGAGACCAGATAGCTAATCAGCTGTTAATTTAGAGTCTTTTATCTCATAGATATTCCATCTAGATCTCTATCCTCCTGGAACACTATTTCCAGTATCATGGGATGATCCTGCTTCTGGTGATATCCACAAAAAGCTTAAATTCACCAAAGCAACCTTCCTGACCTTCAAGCCACCACCCATCAGGCATACTCCACCAAAACATTTCTGTTTTGTAAGCACAAATATTCGAGAAGCATTGCTCCCTTCAGCAGAAATGGACTTACCCTTCCCTGTTCTGGCAACACGGAGAGCAGAGCAAAGCTGAGCGAATGGAGCACCTGGGAGACTCTGCAACCTTTATACCGTTTCTAGTTTTCCTAATTGGGATGTGAGGCATCCAGAGGAATGGCGATGGGTGGATTTACAAAACAAACTGTTCTCCATCAGCCCACTTGTCCTGAGTCATTGAATCAGATCGATGCCTCTCTGGTGCATCACTTCCTAGGCTACTTGAAGTCTGGCTGTGGATATCGTGTGAGCTCTGCCCTGTGGTTGAGGGCGAAGGCTGGGGCTGTGGGGCTGCAGCTAGAGCCCCCCACCCATGCTGGGAGAGGCTGATGGGGTGGTGGGTGGCAGCTGAAATGACACTGTGTTTATTGAATGTGATGGGATATGGAGATGCCCAAGGGAAAGGAGAGAGCTGCATTGGGTAGGACTGCAGCCATGGGGCAGCAGAGGGGGGCAGAAGGTTCCCCATGACTGGACTACCCCAGCACGCCCGTCCTGCCTGCATTGTGATGTCCCCTGTGGGAGGGGACGCTGCCCCTTGCAGGTGGGGTGAAGACATCCAGCCAGGTGCTTGGGGCGGGGGTCCTGGCTTCAGTCCCTGCCTGCCCATTGGTGCAGCTGGCTGGACTCCTCACTCCTGATTGGTGAAAGCTGGGTGCCCTGGGTTCTGATTGGTGCAGGCTGGATGCTCTGGGTTCTGATTGGTGCAGGCTGGATCCCCTGGATGGGGCAGGCAGGGGATGGGGTACTCCTGTGCCAGCCTGGGCTGTGGTGGCCGAGCTGGGTGCTGGGGCTGAAGATGGGACAGCAGCAGGGACACTTCGCTGTCACCTCGGCTCCCCAGCACCTCTCGCTCTGATATTTACCCTCAAGGGCTATTTTTCTTTTAAACGTTAACTTGCCAGCCTGTTCGAAGTAATGGTAAATGGGAGTGGAGAGGCTGAGCTGCCTGCCAGAAGAATTGTTACTGTTTATTTCCATTCCATATTGCAACTGCTAATTGCCAGAATATACCACATCAAAGAAAGCACTTCCCATAGGGAAACTCCCACTGAAGACTCATACCTGGAGTGATGTTTTACTCCCGCATGAATGAGGAGCTCCCTACTTGCTCCAGGCTCAACAAACTCCGCCCTTGGAGGGGCTGCCTGCAGTCCCGCCCCTGCTGCTGGCTGCACCAGGGGGTCAGAGCTGGAGCTGGAGTTTGACAGACCCCCCCTTTCTCTCTCAGCAGCTGCTTGGTGCATCCGTGAGCACCGAGAGCTCCTTCACTGTGCACGTGCAAGGGGCTCAGCCTCACACCTGTAATGCTGCCTTGCAATCCTTTGTGCTACAGGATAAGAGTTTTTGCATCTTTCCTCTCCTAACTTATCTACACCTTCCTCTGGCATTTCATGGTATCTGGGTGAGGTAGAGAGACAGCTTGCAATATTTAACTTTGTGGGACCTTGTCTGATGGGTCAGGGTCAGGTGTAGCAATCGACATTAAAGATGACCTGAAATATTTACAGAATCCAAGATTTCTTTTACAGTGGGTTTTCAATGCAGTTGTACTCTGGAGTTTTATTACAACAACATCACCTCAGAAGAAAATTATCATAAGGGAAATAATGCAAAATACATGGTGTAAAACAAAATCCAACCACTTAGACACTGAAGCTCTCTAGAGCGGCAAGTTTTATTATCTTGTGCAAGTGTTAGAAAGTTGAGGCAGAAAATGGACATATCAAACAACCTGCATGAA